>NC_092133.1:86132902-86435932 GCF_043159975.1 Macaca nemestrina | reverse complement strand
TGGTAGGTTCAGGTTTGATTTTCATTTTGTTTTTATTTGTCTGATTGTTTTTAAGTAGAAGTTGAGACAGAGGTGTGGGTGGCTTAGGTGGTGAGGAGCATGGGCACAGTTGCTCTGGGCTTATGGAAGGCTCTGGGTGGGCATGCGTAGAGGACCCCCTGGAGCAGGGCAGGCCATGGCAGGAAGCTGCCGGGTAGGAGCTTTTCTCCAGCAGCACCGGCACTGACCATAGGCCTACAGAAGACTGATGGTTGAGTTGACCTGTATTTGGAAGTTTACAGGGAAGAGGCAGGGAGTTGAAAGCAGTCCAGGTAGGTGACAGAGGGGTAGCTAAATGAGCATCCATGGGAATGTAACTGGTGGTAGTGGACTTCACGAAGGAGGGAGGGTTGAGAGGTGAAGGGTCACAGAGCATGATGGCATGGAGTGGTTGGTGCAGTGGGCTGGGAGGGTAGGGATTGCCTTCCAAGGCGAGTCTGGTAACTCATGGGCCTGCACTTAGAGCTCCAGGAAAGGGAGAGCTCCAGGTGAGGTTGTGGTCTCTGGTCAGGTCTGCGAGTAGAGCATGGCATGGGTCATGGGAGGTGGGATGGTTTGAGCACTTGGAGGCTAACATGGAGGATGGTCTGTGCACCTGGGCCCTGAACTTGCTCGTGAGCAGGAAGCCAGTCTTTGGGGACTATGGGGTGGGCCCTGGAGGTAGATGAGTGACAGAGATGGAGGGTATGGTGAGAAGTATTATCACCCTTTGTTGTTTTCATATTAATTATAGGGATATCATTAAAATCGCATGCATTGTGCTCTTTTGATCGGGAAGTTTTGTTGATATTTTAATTATTTCTGTTAATTTTTTTTTGAAATTATAGTTTCCTTGTTTTTCCCCTCCGTAGGTCTTATTTTGCCGTCTTACAGATGAGCAGCATAAAGTCTACCAAAATTTCGTTGATTCCAAAGAAGTTTACAGGATTCTCAATGGAGAGATGCAGGTCAGCTAAAAAATAGAAGCTGGAGAAATGAATTGTGGACCAAGGGAAGCGAGGGAGGAAAAGAAACTAGGATCTATAGTATGCCAGGCTTTTCACATACTGTCATCTCACTTCACTTGCATGCAGTCCTGCATGGTAGATGTGCAGTCAGCCTATGGCCTGGAGCTGTAAGGTGCAGAGGAGTTAGGTAACTGGTGGAAGGTGGAAGGTTGCAGAGCTGTGCACTGTGGATCTGAACCCAGACGCAAATGCAGCTGCGAGCTGTGCAGTTACTGTTACTTCCGAGGGTCTTACTTGGTACCGGTGGGCAAGTGTCAGGTACATAACTGGGTTTTCCCAGATATTATGACCAAAATTATATATCTTGTGGAGAGGATCGTGAGGATTCATAACTTTTATCAGCTTCCTAAAGGAGCCCTATTCCCCAATAAATGTTTATGAACCATTGCCATATTAGGAACCAGATATAAATCTAGTTCAAATGTCCCTGGCTCTAATACTCATTGTCCCCGGGGTAGGACAGTAGTTTATTTATGGTGATTCTGTTCCTTTCAATACTGAGAAAGCTCTCTTTCTACTAGTGTCCAGATTTCAGAAGTTCCTAGCTAGTGTTTTCTCCAAAAGACTCTATTAATGTGAGTGTGATTAGGTCATTTCATTTCTTTTAACCATCTCTCACAATTTCTTATTTCATTTCTTATTGGTAGCTACAGGAGGTTTTTTCAGTCATTCACATCTGTTCGTCTCCATGAATCTCCCCTTAACTTCTTCAGGTCTCTCCAAGTTAGAAGGTCTAGATCACACTATCCAGGAGAGAGAATGCAAACTACACTTGGAATTGTAAATTTTCTAGTAGTCACATTAAAAAGGAAAAAGAGAAACAGGTGAAATTAATTTTGATCATATATTTTATTTGACCTAATGTATCTAAAATACATTTTAATATGTAATCAAAAATTAAAAATGATTAGCAAGATATTTTACTCCTGTTTTTGTCTTCAAAATTGGGTGTGTATTTTACAAATGCAGCACATCACAATTTGAACTAGCTACCCTTCATGTACTCGGGAGCCACGTGTGACTAGTGACTACTGCATTGGACAGTGCAGATTGAAAGGAAGAAAAATGAGTCACGGATGACTCTGGGGAGGTTTGCCAGTGTTCCTGACTTATTCAGATCATTTATTGTTAATCTGTTTAATTGCTGTTTACTAGTGATAGCTACCCTACCCTTTGATTATTGGCTTAATGGTGATTTCTCCTTTTTTTGCTCAAGCTTTTATACCAGTGAGTTTGATTTGAGTCATCCTCTCAAGGCTGGAAGAGCCCCATTATTGAAGTTTTGTTAATGTCCTTTTGTGGGGATGGGCCAGGGGCACTCACCCCTCATCTTCTGTGCCCTTCTGCATGGACCATACTTCATATGTTTCCGATTCGTGCATTTTTCATGCAGTTTTTTTTTTTTTCGGATATAATAATAGTCTAAAGGTAAATGGATCCTCAACCTCTGACTCATATTAAACTGCAGAACTTTTAGTGAGGTACTTAGGAGTGTAATATTTAAATGCATTTGATAAGTCACATGACTGATGTCTTCAAGTTTAGGTTGATAGGACATTTCTGATCTATATTTAAAAGGCAAGTTCCTTTTTTATATTAAGTTTATAATGCTGTGAACAGCATGCCTTTTTTCTAGTGAGGGAAAATGAATTGTCAGCAATTGTATATGACCCCTGTAGATGTGTTCAGTCCAGTAGAATTTTTTTGTTTCCGAGAACTTGTTCTATCAGGGAAACAAGATGAGTGAAAGTTAATTTCTCCCAGCTCCTGATAATGCTGTGATTAGAGAAGACTAAGAAACTGGTGGAGACCTGTTTTTTAGTCTGTGTTATAGGTTGAATAGCCTCCTTGCCTAGGGAATCTTACTTTACATGGGGTCATCTGAGTGTACATATGGTCTTTTTTATCATAGATTTTCTCCGGACTCATAGCCCTAAGAAAAATTTGCAACCACCCTGATCTCTTTTCTGGAGGTCCCAAGAATCTCAAAGGTCTTCCTGATGATGAACTAGAAGAAGATCAGTTTGGGTACTGGAAACGTTCTGGGAAAATGATTGTTGTTGAATCTTTGTTGAAAATATGGCACAAGCAGGGTCAGCGAGTATTGCTGTTTTCTCAGTCAAGGCAGGTGAGTGCACAGACTTCAGACAGGAAACAGGCTGGTTCTTTATGACAGCCATCAACTCACAAAATGGGATTCAGTCTAGAGTAATGATTCTGAAGCAAGTCTACCACTGATGCTGAGGTGGCAGTCTGCCGATTTCTTTGGGAGTTTAGATCTTTCTCTAGAGTTGGTATCTAAAAGTTGACTTTTTAAAAAAGCTCACCATGTGATTTTGGTCTGCAAGTGAGTTTAGGCCTGAGCTTTGGCTGTTTACAAAAGTAAGAATTAACCATACGGATATACCAAAACTACTATTTTAACAGTTCTGTTATCTGTCCTAAAGCAAGAAACTCCTTTTAACATAGGCCTGTTGGGGAATGGTGTGACCATTTACACAAATAGAGAAGCACTCACTGGGAATGTGTATTTGCTTTGCAAATTCCTATCCTCCACCTCCAAACAGATGCTGGACATACTTGAAGTATTCCTTAGAGCCCAAAAGTATACCTATCTCAAGATGGATGGTACCACTACAATAGCTTCAAGACAGCCACTGATTACAAGATACAATGAGGTAACATGTGAATGTAACAGGAAAGTTGAGCGGTGCTGCTGTACGTGGAGGGAAAGGACTAAGCGTATCCACACCCTTACCCACCGAAGCAGCGTTGACATCTGGGCTTGGGAGGGGGCCTAAGGGAAGACTTGTTGCTTTTAACTCTGTGCACTTCTAGATATTTGGGAGTGGGGGTGGGCATGTGTGTGTTCAAACAAAGAATGTGTTTTCCACAGAATGTATTTTCCTCCTAAAAACCCAATTTTTCAATATTTCTATTAAATATTAAAAGTAAAAGGTGTGAAATGAGATTTTGATTCACCAGAGATCTCTAGGACATTACCATTCCTTGTATTGGGAACAGCCCAGTAGTTCCGTGTATACAGTATGTGGAGGCAGAGGCTGAGAGCTATAACTGGTTTTAAGTGTGTGTGCTCAGTGTTGTGTGTCTTACCTCTAGGACACATCCATATTTGTGTTTCTTCTGACCACGCGGGTGGGCGGTTTAGGTGTCAACCTGACAGGGGCAAACAGAGTTGTCATCTATGACCCCGACTGGAACCCAAGCACAGACACACAGGTTTGTTTTTTATTTTTTTAAGAAAAGAATATGTTAGTAGAAATATAGTTTCATGGTTAGTGCTTGTGACTGTCCTTTGATGTTCTGGTTGACTTCAGAGTACATTTCACATTTTGGTTGTCTACTGTTCTTCAACGTGGAAGAAGACACCCTTCAGAGCCACGTGGACAGGAACCATCTTCAACAGTTTATCCATAGCATTCTTTCCTAGAGTTGGGGCAAAAAGAACATAGGCATAGTTACAAACATTTTTTTCAAGTACAGATGTCTTGTCAACTGGCTCTTCATCTTCCTGAGTAGGCCTTAGGTGTACTTGACATCACGAGTCAAAATTCTGACTCTGGGAGTGAAAGGTTGTGACCGGCTAGCTTTGTTTCTTATAGTCAGTGCTTGTCATTGGGAAGGATTCTTGTTGAGAGGTCTCTCTCTGCCACAGGCCCGGGAGCGAGCATGGAGAATAGGCCAGAAGAAGCAGGTGACTGTGTACAGGCTCCTCACTGCGGGCACCATTGAAGAAAAGATCTACCACCGGTCAGTGCACATGACGGCCGCTCTTGGTTGTGCGTTCCCAGAGTCTTGAGCAGGGAATTTTTCCAAAGTGTTATTTTTAAAAGTCTTAACATCTTAGAATAATAGTTGCTATAAGTTAAGGTTTTGGTTTTTGTTTTGTATTTTTTCTTTCCCTTTAAAATATGCTTAGATGGCTTACTGTGAGTTGTCAGAAAATGTCTTTGAACCTGATAATTTTTGTACCTTATTCTACCTCAAGAATCACGTACGTGTAAACTTCTTATTGTTATTTGAAAGGAATATTTCTGCCTACTATGGTGTGTTGCCTTCAGAAAAATTTTAAAAAGTGACAAGGTTAAATGTTACCATATTGGTATTTACACATACTATGCAGGTGGGATCAGTGTGGGTGTTCTAGCGGTCTTTGACTCTGAGGCCCCTTACAAAGAAGTTGACAGGATGCCTGTTTCTTCCTCTGTCTTTCTGTAATGACTAGGGGATTTTAGACAGTGGTAACTTCAACACATTGCCAGCTTCTCCCACTCCCCCACCACAGACTCTCCTTGAGCCATAGCCCAGCTTTTATAGGAAGTTCTATGCCCTTCATCACATGCTGGGAACATTACATCTTCCTCAAGGGACTGTTGTGTGAGGGTGGAGGACGAGTTGGATCCTGTGAGAATAGAGCTTCCTCTTACAGATTTATGCTTTAGCCAGGAGAATAAATGACAGAGAGGGACAGTGTGGCTGGTGGAGATGCCTGTTCCAGAGTGGCAGTGGCATGGGGCTTCAGCAGAGTGTGGACCTGCAGGTGGGAGCAGGGAGAGAGAGGTCAGAGTGGAGATGTTGCAAAGCCCAGGTAAGAGAGTTTGCTGAGCCCTATGATAGGAAGGTTCTAGGCAGGGCAGGACCCTTGGTATTCAAGTCAGGGAGGCTAAGAGAGGCTATGAGTCACATGATGGCATGTGAAAAGGTGTTTCTTGAAATGGATTAGATCTTAGAGGTTGAAAAAGCTCATTTGGTGTAAATAATAAGGTATTATTTCTAATTTAAATTCTGCAAGATGTGGGAGATTAACTGATGTATTATATATTTTCTGAATTGTAATTTTCCAAGGCTGAAAATTTGGGAGATTATTTAGCCATTCATGCAGCAGCTGTTATCGTATCTCTCTTATATTGCTTTATAACTTGAATTTTTAGGTAGAGCTACACATTGTTTTATACCAGCTTATCTTTTATTTTTTTAGACAAATCTTCAAGCAGTTTTTGACAAATAGAGTGCTAAAAGACCCAAAACAAAGGCGTTTTTTCAAATCCAATGATCTCTATGAGCTATTTACTCTGACTAGCCCTGATGCATCCCAGAGCACTGAAACAAGTGCTATTTTTGCAGGTATTACATAAAATCATTTAATTTAAAGTAATCAATTGCACAAGATGATACAATATAGTATTAGCGGTGTTTTTCCTCTACAGGAACTGGATCAGATGTTCAGACACCCAAATGCCATCTAAAAAGAAAGATTCAACCAGCCTTTGGAGCAGACCATGATGTTCCAAAACGCAAAAAGTTCCCTGCTTCTAACATATCAATAAATGATGCCACATCATCTGAAGAGAAATCTGAGGCTAAAGGAGCTGAAGTAAATGTAGTACCTTCTAATCAAAGTGATCCTTTGAAAGATGACCCTCACATGAGTAGTAATATAGCTAGCAATGATAGGCTTGGAGAAGAGACAAATGCAGTATCTGGACTGGAAGAGTCGTCAGTGATTAGTGGAAATGGGGAATGTTCAAATTCTTCAGGAACAGGCAAAACTTCTAGGCCATCTGGTGATGAAAGCATTGATGAAAAGTTGGGTCTTTCTTACAAAAGAGAAAGACCCAGCCAGGCTCAAACAGAATCTTTTTGGGAGAATAAACAAATGGAAAATAATTTTTATAAGCACAAGTCAAAAACAAAACATCATAGTGTGGCAGAAGAAGAGACCCTAGAGAAGCATCTGAGACCAAAGCAAAAGCCTAAGAACCCTAAGCATTGCAGAGACGCCAAGTTTGAAGGAACTCGAATTCCGCACCTGGTGAAGAAAAGGCGTTACCAGAAGCAAGATAGTGAAAACAAGAGTGAGGCCAAGGAACAGAGCAATGATGATTATGTTTTGGAAAAGCTTTTCAAAAAATCAGGTAATCCATTTGATACATTTGCCACAGGGATGCTAGGACCAGAAAATGAGTAGGCTGTTTCTAGCAGTAGCAGTCTTTAACTGATGGTGCATAGAGGGCTCTCAGCCAGAAGCGTTTTTCTTCAAAAATTTAGATTTGAAATATATTGACATTTTAAAAATTGTATTTACGCCTCTTTTCTGAAGACCTAGAAGAATTTGAAACTTTAGAAAACGGTAGTACTTATGGCCACTTATGGGAAGTGTGCAATTCTTAAATAGATGTGTACTACCTGAACATTAGTAGGCAGTTACTTTATATGCTATGTGCTACATTAATCTGATTTTCCAACCATAGGAGATTAAAGTAACATTATAAGGGAAAGAGACAGGCTTGTGGCTAGAGACAGACATTCTAGAAGTACGAAAGCTGATAACTTACGTCAAGGGAGAAAAGTTAGGAGATGTAGACTCAACAATTGCTCAAGACCATGGAGTATAGATAGCCGTGCTTAGTGATCCCTTAGCAGTCACTGTGTTCACAATGTCATGACCTTGAGTTACCAAAGATTGCTGCTTATGGCACTCAGTTTAAGAAGGCAGGTTTATGTGTAGCATTTCAGAAAGACTTTTATTTAGCATGGTTAATTTTTTTGTTAATTTCATATTTTGAAGTAATTTCAAACTTAAAGAAATCAGTTTGAATAATACGAAGAACTCTCCTATATCCTTTACCTAAGTTATTAACATTTTTCAGCTTTTGCTTTATCATTCACACACACACCCATCTATGCATACATTGTTTTTTTTGGCAGGAATACCACAGAGGTGATACTGTATCTTACTCAATGCATCTGTCAGGAGACACATGGTGGTTTGACCTAGTACAAGTTAATTTTCAAGATTAAGGTGGAGTCTGCCAGGTTTCTCAATGCTAATGTTAATATTTTTCCCTTTGTAATTAATTTGTACTTTCAAGGAATATGCTTTGAGACTGTGTAAATATCCTGTTTCTCATCCAACTTTTATCCACTAGTTTTAATATCCATTGATGATTCTTTCCTCAGTCAGTTATTACTACAGTGATTGCCAAGTGGTGATTAACATTCTACTATAAGGAAGGTTTTCCTTCTCCCTTATTTATTTATTAATTTATTTTTGGATCAGTATGGACTAATGGATTCTTTTTTTCCATAACTGTAATCCATTAGTAGGGGTATTATGATGCTCATATTGTCTTAGATTTGCCTCGTGGGTGGGAGCTCCTTCAGGCAGGCTCCTTTGTCCCTGTGGTATGTCCCCCCTATTCTTTGAGCACCTCCTTTCTTCTTGCTATACTAATATATGCTGAGCTCAATTGGTATTCTGTGCCAGCCCTGGAATCAGCCATTTCTTCAAGGAGCCCTGGAGAATGGTATTTAGGAACTAGGATCTGGGTTCTCAGAGTGTTCATTGCTGCTAGTATGTCATTGCTTTTGTAGCCAACATCAGGAAATAGATGTATGTATGTGTGTGTATGTGTTTGTTGTGTACATACATATACATACATGCATATATATGCACAACAAATTGCACAGATACACCTATCTCTATGTCTATAAAAACCATGAGTTTGGCTTCCAGCAAAGACAGATTAACATTTATCCTTCCATGTGAAACAATGAAAACAATGACAAAACGTACGAAGCATTGGTTTTCAGGCACCAAAGGGCGGTGATCTCTTGAGAGATGGGAAACAAATGAACTGAACTCTCCAGTTGCCCTGCCCTACTGCCTTGAGAGAATTTTCATGCTGTGACAGAAAGAGGAAGAAACCAGATGGGAGTCCAAGGCAGACCCTCTGTTGAAAAAGCAGAGCTGAACATCAGGGGAGGCCAGGGTGGCTGGCATTCACATTGAAAGAGATGATAGAGGAGACAGCTCTGCACAGGGAGAGAACCCCACAGGTCTGCAGAATCTCCTTTGGCACTCAGCTGAATACTGACCAGCACATTGTGCAAGAAAACTACTTAAGGTCAGTGAAAAGGCCTTTCCTCTTTAACTTTTTGAATTAGAGGAGAGATGTCTGGTGCTCTCCCATGGCCAGGGATAGTGCCTGTTCCCACCAGCTAAGACTGGAAAAATATTTCATGGGGCATTGGGTATAGGACAGAGTAGGGGGTCTTGCCTCTGTAGTAGGGAATGATCAGCCTTGGAGTGAGCACTGCTTCAGCTCCACCTGAGAGTTTACAGGAATATACAAATACCCAACATCCAACAAGATGAAATTCACAATGTCTGGAACCCAATAAAAAATTACTGGCTGGGTGTGGTGGCTCAGTCTGTAATCCCAGTGCTTTGAGAGGCTGAGGTGTGTTGATTGCTTGAGCTTAAGAGTTTGCGACAGGTCTGGGCAACATGGTCAGATCCCATCTCTACAAAAAGTAAAAAAAAATTAGCCGGGTGTGGTAGCACACACCTGCAGTCCCAGCTACCTGGGAGGCTGAGGTGGAGGGATTGCTTGAGCCTGGAAGGTTGAGGCTGTGGTGAGCTGTGATCATGCCACTGCACTCCAGCCTGGGCAGCAGAGTGAGACCCCATGTCAAAAAATAAATAAATAAAATGTATAACCCAGTTTTTAAAATGGACAAATAATTTGAACAGACTTTACCAAGAAAGATA
This sequence comes from Macaca nemestrina, assembly GCF_043159975.1. Classification (NCBI taxonomy): domain Eukaryota; kingdom Metazoa; phylum Chordata; class Mammalia; order Primates; family Cercopithecidae; genus Macaca; species Macaca nemestrina. The sequence goes on along the minus strand of NC_092133.1, from coordinate 86,426,311 downwards.
TGTAGATGGCAAATAAATATATGAAACTTGTTAATATTATTAATTATTAGGGAAATGCCAATTAGGACCATAATGAGACACCACTACACACCCTCTAGAATGGCTAAAATGAAAGAAGACTGACCATACTAAGTGTTGGTAAAGATGTGAAGCAGTTGGGTCTCTCATACACGCCTGGTGGGAATGTAAAGTGGCACAATCACTTTGGAAAACAGTTTGGCAGTTTCTTAAAAATTAGGCATGTACCTTCCTTATGATATAGCCTTTTCAGTCCTGGATGTGTATTTGCCCAAGAGAACTGGAAAATATGTCCATACAAAGGCTTGTATGTGAATATTCATAGCAGCTTTATTAGTAATAGCCAAAATGTAGAAATCAAATGTCCATCAACAAGTAAATAGTTAAATTAACCATGGCATATCCGTATGATCAAATATTAATCAACAGACCAGGCTTGGTGGCTCACACCTATAATCCTAGCACTTCGGGAGGCTGAGGTGGGTGAATCACCTGAGGTCAGGAGTTCGAGTCCAACCTGGACAACATGGTGAAACCCTGTCTCTACAAAAATACAAAAATTAGGCGTGATGGTAGGTGTCTGGAATCCCAGCTACTTGGGAGGCTGAGCGGGAGAATCGCTTGAACCTGGGAGGTGGAGGTTGCAGTGAGCCGAGATCACACCATTGCATTCCCACCTGGGCAACAGAGCGAGACTCCATCTCAAAATGTGTATATATATATATATATATATATATATATACACACACACACACTATTCAACAATAAAAGGAAATAGAGTATTGATACATGCTACAGCATGGATGACTTTCAGACTAGTAAGATTAGTACATACTCTGATGCCATTTGCATAAAATTCTAGAAAACACAGTCATGACAGAAAGTGGCTTGGTTGTCTGGGGATGGGGTATTTGAGGGTGGGATTACAAAGGGACGTGAGTTTTACAGGTGATGGCTATGTTCATTGTCTTGATTGTAGGGATAGTTTCATGGTATGTACATAATGTCACAACTTACCAATTCTGTACTTTAGCAGTTACTGCATATCAGTTACACTCTAACAAGCTCCAAAAAGCAAAATAAAATGAGGGGATACTGTTGTCTCCAATTTCATTTCAGTGCCCTAGGGCCCTTTCCATGTTTGTAGCTTCCCTCTTCAAGACCTTCATTCACAACGTACTGAGTTACTCCTCAATCCTAGGATACATGGTAGTTTTTTAGAATTTCTAACCTGAACTACGGCAAAAACAGTTATAGTAACTAGAATTCAATATTTGTTTTTATTTATACTAACTAGAGTTCAGTATTTGTTTTTATTTATTTTTGTCTTTAAGTTTTTGGTCAAAACACTTCTTGAGTCAAAAAAAACTTGGTTCTTTTTTCTCTTCTTTGTATTTTCAGTGTGTGCTATCAATTTAAAATATAGTTAGGTTAATTTATTTGTTTGTATTCCACTTTAGGGTTTCCTCCCATGCTTGTTGACTCTATGTTATCTTCTGAGTAGCAACACATTAACATAGTAACAAAAGACAAAATATGCAAAAAGAAATACCAGAGTTGTGTCATCCCCCACCCTGTCCCCACCCCTTCCTTCCCTTTCCAGTCTCATGAGTTTCTGGCATTTCCTTCACGTGTTTCTGTATTAGTCTGTTTTCACACTGCTGATAAGACATACCCAAGACTGAGCAATTTACAAAAGAAAGAGGTTTAATTGACTTACAATTCCACACGCTGGGGAGGCTTTACAATCATGCAAGGAGGAGCAAGTCACATCTTTCGGGGATGGCAGCAGGCAAAGAGCTTGTGCAGAGAAATTCCCGTTTTTAAAACTATCAGATCTCATGAGACTCATTCACTAGTACAAGAACAGCACAGGAAAGACCTGACCCCATAATTCAGTCACCTTCCATCAGATTCCTCCCATGACGTGGGAATTGTGGGAGTTACAATTCAAGATAAGATTTGGCTGGGACATAGCCAAACCATATCGTTCCACCTCTGGCCTCTCCCAAATCTCATATCTTCACATTTTAAAACCAATCATGCCTTCCCAACAGTCCCCCAGAGTCTCAGCTCATTTCAGCATTAACTAAAATGTCCACAGTCCAAAGTCTCATCCAAGACAAGGCAAGTCTTTTCTGCCTATGAGCCTGTAAAATCAAAAGCAAGTTAGTTACTTCCTGGATGCAAAAGGGGTACAGGCATTGGGTAAGTACAGCCATTCCAAATGGGAGAAATTGACCAAAACAAAGGGGCTACATGCCCCACACAAGTCTGAAATCCAGCAGGGCAGTCAAATCTTAAAGCTCCAAAATATCTCCTTTGACTCCATGTCTCACATCCAGGTCACGCTGATGCAAGAGGTGGGTTCCCATGGTCTTGGGCAGCTCCGCCCCTTTGGCTTTGCAGGGCATAGCCTCCCTCCTGGCTGCTTTCATGGGTGGCATTGAGTGTCTGCAGCCTTTCCAGGTGCATGGTACAAGCTGTCAGTGGATCTACCGTTCTGGGGTCTGGAGGACTGTGGCCCTCTTCTCACAGTTCCACTAGGTGGTGCCCCAGTAGGGACTCTGTGTGGGGGCTCCAACCCCACATTTCCCTTCTGCACTGCCCTAGCAGAGATTCTCCATGAGAACCCTGCCCCTGCAGCAGACTTCTGCCTGGGCATCTAGGTGTTTCCATACATCTTTTGAAATCTAGGTGGAGGTTCCCACATCTCAGTTACTGACTTCTGTGTACCCTCAGGCTCAACACCTTGTGGAAGCTGCCAAGGCTTGGGGCTTGCACCATCTGAAGCCATGGCCTGAGCTCTGTGTTGGCCCCTTTCAGCCACAGCTGGAGTGGCTGGGACGCAGGACACCAAGTCCCCAGGCTGCACACAGCATGAACCGTGGGCCAGGCCCATGAAACTACTTTTTCTTCCTGGGCCTTTGGGCCTGTGATGGGAGGCGCTGCCATGAAGGTCTCTGACATGCCCTGCAGACATTTTCCCCATTGTCTTGGGGATTAACATTTGGCTCCTCGTTACTTATGCAAATTTCTGCAGCCAGCTTGAATTTCTCTTGAGAAAATGGGGTTTTCTTTCCTATCACATTGTCAGGCTGCAAATTATCCAGACTTTTATGCACTGCTTCCCTTATAAAACTGAATGCCTTTAACAACACCCATGTCGCCTCTTGAATGCTTTGCTGCTTAGAAATTTCTTCCGCCAGATACCCTAAATCATCTCTCTCAAGTTCAAAGTTCCACAAATCTCTACAGCAGGGGCAAAATGCCACCAGTCTCTTTGCTAAAACATAACAAGAGTCACCTTTGTTCCACTTCCCAACAAGTTCCTCATCTCCGTCTGAGACCACCTCAGTCTAGACCTTACTGTTCATATCACTATCAACATTTTTGTCAAAGCCATTCAACAAATTTCTAGGAAGTTCCAAACCTTCCCATGTTTTCCTGTCTTTTTCTGAGCCCTCCAAAGTGTTCCCATCTCTACCTGTTACCCAGTTCCAAAGTTGCTTCCACATTTTGGGGTATCTTTTCAGCAGCGCACCTCCCCACTGGTACAGATGGACTGTATTAGTGCATTTTCACACTGCTGATAAAGGCATACCCAAGACTGGGCAATTTACAAAAGAGGTTTGATCAACTTACAGTTCCATGTGGGTGTGGAGGCCTCACAATCATGTCAGAAGGCAAGGAGGAGCAAGTCACATCTTACATGGATGGCAGCAGGCAAAGAGCTTGTGCAGGGAAACTCCCATTTTTAAAACCATGAGATCTCGTGAGACTCATTCACTCATGAGAACAGTGTAGGAAAGACTCATCTTTATAATTCATCATCTCCTACTGGGTTCCTCCCTTGTCACGTGGGAATTGTGGGAGTTACAATTCAAGATGAGATTTGGGTGGGGACACAGCTGAACTGTATCAGTTTCTTTTTGTGGAAATAAGCAGACACATGTATAATTTCATATTCCTTTATTCTTTTACACAAAAGGTTGTACATTATGTTATCTTCTGTTTCTTTTTTTAAAAAACTTCATATATCCTGACAGCCACTCCTGTATTAGTTAACAGAGAGCTATTCCTCCTTTAGCAATTTTTATTGCTAGAGTGCTCTGCTATGTTGACCCAAAACCTGAAATCTAAAATGCTCAAAAATCAAAACCTTTTGTGCACTGACATGATGCCAGATGTGGAAAATTCCACACCTGACTTCATGTGATGGGTCACAGTCAAAACACAGTTAACACTTTGTTTCTTGCACAAAATTGATAAACGTATTATATTAAAATTACCTTCAGGCTATGTGTGTAAGGTGTATGTTAAAAATACACACATTTTGTGTTTAGACTTGGGGCCCATCCCCAAGATGTCTCATTTTGTATATGCAATTATTCCAAATTCCAAAAAAGTGAAAATTTGAAACACTTCTGGTCCCAGGAATTTTGATTAAGAGATATTAAACCTGTACCACAGTTTATCCACATATGAGGATTTAGATTGTTTATAGCTTCTTTCAGCCACAATGCTGCACTAAATAATCCTGTGCTTGTACAAGAGAGATTGCTAGATCAAAAGGTGAACACATATGTAAGGTTGTTTTGTTTGTTTGAATAATGCCCAACTCCCTTTTGTAAGGTTTAGATCAATTTGAATTGTCACCAGCAGTTGTTCCCCAGAGCCTTGTCAAGAGTGTGGTGTTATACTTTTAATTTTTCCCAGTCTGATAGGTGAGAAAAGATATATTAAGTTTTAATTTGCAGTTATTTTCTTTGAGTGAAATTGAACTTTTTATAGAACCATTTATATTTAAAAAATTTTTCTTTATGTGAATTTGTCTGTTCATATCTTTTGTCCATTTTCTAAATCAGATTTTTGGTCCCTTTTTCCCCTTGGTTTTAAAGAGTTCTTTATATATTAGGGATGTTAACTTTTCATTTTTCATATATGTTACAAGTATTTCCTCATTGGTTGTCTTTTATTACTTATGATAATTTTTTTCCTATGAAACAGGTTTTTTTTTAAAAAAAACTTGTCAGTCTTTTATTAATTGGAATTGTAGTTCTAAGCCTTTTCTACACATAGATCATATGATAATTCACCATGTTTTCTTGTACTACTTGTATGGTTTTGCTTTTTACATTCAGATTTCTGATCCATTTAGAGTATGAGGTGTGGATTTTATCTTGGTTCAAAGATAAAATGCCCCAACATTTGTGCCCCAACGTTTGTAGCATCATTTATTTCAAATATGGTTTTCTCAGTGATGAGAGATGCCTTTATCATGTAATACATTTCCAAATGTAGTTCGATCTATTTCTAGTTTCTGGTCAATCTCCTGTTGTGTCTCTTCCTTCCTCAGCACCAAACTGTTGTAATTGGAGCATGTTTTATTGTCCAGTAGGGTGTCACTTTGCCTTTTCAGTGTTTTCTGATCTATTCATGAAGGTTTATTTTTCTATATGAACTTTAATATCGGTTTGTCTAACTTCATAAGAAAGCTTGATATTTTTATTGAGATTGCATTAAACATATAAATTAACTCAGGGAAAATGGTTATTGAGTCATTCTTCTCAAATGCAAGGGATATCTTTCTGTTTGTTTAAGTCTGATGGTCTCTCTTCCCAGGAGTGTTTTCATGTCTTCTCCATACAAGCTTTACACATTGCTTGGGTTTATTCCTAAGTGTTTTGTCTTTTCTGTTACTGTAAGTAGAATTTTCCTGCCATTTTATCTTTAGCTGGCTATTGTTTGTAAATAGGAACGTTGCAGGTTTCTGTATGTGAATTTTATTTTTTTATGTTGCCTGAATTATTTTACTATTTTTTATCATTGATTCTCTAGGGTTATCTAAGTTTACTATGACTTTGTTTTTTGTCTACCACAATATTGTACTTATACAGAGGAGAAAAGTGTCTTTCTTGTGTACAAAGTGAAATATCACTTTGCTGTTTCTTTTCTTGCTAGTTGGCGTGCACAGTGTCATGAAGCATGATGCCATCATGGATGGAGCCAGCCCAGATTATGTACTGGTGGAAGCAGAAGCCAACCGAGTGGCTCAGGATGCCTTGAAAGCACTGAGGCTCTCTCGTCAGCGGTGTCTGGGAGCAGTGTCTGGTGTTCCCACCTGGACTGGCCACAGGGGGATTTCTGGTGCACCAGCAGGAACAAAGTAAGAGATTACTGCATGCCATACTTGCAAGGAGGCCAAACAACTAAGGCTAGAAATAAAATCAGAGCAGGTGTGGAGGCTTATGTTATTTCTCTTCAGGAATAAATCCCTCATGGAAAGATTATAGCAGCGAAATCTGGGTGACTTGTAGAAATACTACAACTTTGCCTTCCTACTTGCTTTCATCCCCTGTTTTCCAAAGTGGCTTCAGGAGAAGTGATTGGTTTTATTTGAGAGATGGTGTTGTTAAAAATAGTAAGAGATCCAGGATAATGATTAAACTTTAATGAGATAATTAGCCAATTTACAACACACATTAATTACTTTGTTATTCAGTATGCTCTTTTAGAATGATTTTCCTACCTGGAATTGAGAATGGTTCCCATCATCTTTTGAACAAGAAACTGAGTGGTTCTCATTCTGAGATGCAGCAGTTCCTTTTTTTTTGTTTTTTTGGAGACGGAGTCTCGCCCTGTCACCCGGGCTAGAGTGCGGTGGTGTGATCTCAGCCCACTGCAGCCTCCGCCTCCCGAATAGTTGGGATTACAGGCTCCCGCCACCATGCCATGCTAATTTTTGTATTTTTAGTAAAGATGGGATTTCACCATGTTGGCCAGGCTAGTCTCGAGCTCCTGACCTCAAGTGATCTGCCCGCCTCGGCGTCCTAAAGTGTTGGGATTACAGACATGAGCCTCTGCACCCGGCCAGCAGTTACTTTCTAGGAGGGTGGTGTGGAAGAGTCGAGGGGGATAGAGCAGAAATGGCGTGGCTGTGAAAGAATAACCATGCAAATGGAAATGTTTCCAGGAAGAAGTTCATTGTTGAAAGAGTATTTTGATCTCTGAGTCTCAAAAGCAAACATTTAATCTACTGTGATTATTTTCCTTCTTTAGGAGTAGATTTGGTAAGAAAAGGAATTCTAACTTCTCTGTGCAGCATTCTTCATCGACATCTCCAACAGAGAAGTGCCAGGTAATATAGATAACCTTTTTGCTTTCCAGGGTGAGATTTGCTTGATTGAATGCCATGAAAATTTCACCTGATTTTGGGTGTGAAGAAAATGGTTATCTCTGGTGTAATGACACCTGATATTTGTGTTGCATGCTCTGATTTATGATGCACATTCACTTGAATCTAAAAGGATCTGCTGATTTCCTAAAGACAAAGTCTTTAACCCAAGATCCGTAGCAGCATTTCTGTTTTGCCATTAGAAGGTTGACACAGGGATGGGTGTGTCGCTGCTAGGACAGCCTGCCTTGTCTAGAGGGGAAGTGCCAGCTCCAGAGACCACAACCCTCTGAAATAAAGGTCCAGAAAACTGCCTTGAATGTTGGTGTCTGTAACTCACTAGCTGCTAGAGCAGAGTGCCTGTCTTTCTGTGTTCAAGAATGCCCTGCTTGCCTTGAATGCTACAGTGGTTAAAACTAGTCCAGACTCCACCATTCAGTGAAAGTCTTTCTGGTCTTTCTGATTAAGGATTATGTTAAAACTCCCAGATTCAGACTCCAATTTTAAGTTAATATGAACGTGTTTAGGAATATGAGTACCTTTTTGACTTCCCATGTTCTGTGCTTTTAGCAGTAGGGATTTGAGACCCTTTCAGAGTTAGATTTGTGTTTTTTTAAGGAAACTTGCATTAGATGTAAGGTAGGAAAGAGTAAGAAGATTTAAAAGTGAGGAAAAAGAAGTATAGCTATGATACTGTTCCTTATCCACAGTGTACAGGTCAGGGTCCATTTGAGAGGAAGAATAGGAAAAGCCCACGGGCACTGAAAGTGGTCCTGGGCCTCCTAGAGACAGATTTTCCTGAAACCTTGCCTGGAAACCTCCACTCTGCCTTCCTTTCCACCACCATGCAGAGTGGTGACTAAGGGAATGGCTTGGTTGCCCCCCTTTTAATTTTTTTTTTTTTTTTTTTTAGGAAATGGTCTCTTAACAGTGGGAGGATTTAGATACCGGACCCTCCTCCTTTCCCTTTTCGTTAGGTGGAGTCTTAGTCTTACCCGTCAACCTCACCACCCTGGCACATGTGTTGTCTGGTGACCCCTCACAGCTTTTGGGGAAGGAAGTGGGGGCATAAACTAGAGATTAAATATATCAATATAGTGGTCTTCTTTTTCCAGGATGGCATCATGAAAAAAGAGGGAAAAGATAATGTCCCTGAGCATTTTAGTGGAAGAGCAGAAGATGCAGACTCTTCGTCCGGGGCCCTCGCTTCCTCCTCACTCTTGGCTAAAATGAGAGCTAGAAACCACCTGATTCTGCCAGAGCGTTTAGAAAGTGAAAGCGGGCACCTGCAGGAAGCTTCTGCCCTGCTTCCCACCACAGAACATGATGACCTTCTGGTGGAGATGAGAAACTTCATCGCTTTCCAGGCCCACACTGATGGCCAGGCCAGCACTAGGGAGATACTACAGGAGTTTGAATCCAAGTTATCTGCATCGCAGTCTTGTGTCTTCCGAGAACTATTGAGAAATCTGTGCACTTTTCATAGAACTTCTGGTGGTGAAGGAATTTGGAAACTTAAGCCAGAATACTGCTAAACAACATTGCTTCCTAAACTTTCAAGTCACTTTTTCTAATGGGCATTTCTGATTATTAATTTATTATTAATAATCATGTTTGTCAACGGAAGTTGGCTGCACTTGATGTTTGTTTGCATGACATCTACCTCAGAATTAAAACTTTAAGAAGACAAAACTCTTCTCTGAAAGTTAAAAAGTTTTAATAATGCTAGCTAAAGGAGAAAATACTTGGATTGATTTCTTTTTTTGGCACTCTGAATTATGTTAAAAAATCAGGGACCTAACGGTTACTCCTTGGAGCACATTTGTTCCTTTACCCAAAAGATGCTGTCAGGGAGCACAGTTAGAAGTTTGCAGAACAGAAATCTCAATAATTTTTTTTATTGGTGCTAAAAACAGGTTTTATATTCAGTCAAACCTGTTCAGTAAGTTCATCAATATCTGATAACAGCATTATTTTGATGCATAACCTTTAAACATTTAAATTTACTGTTTGCCACCCACAAAGGTCAGGTTTGTTATTTGTTGTTTGATAATTATATTAATTTTCTTGAAAAGATCCTCTTTTCAAGGTACTGGCAAATTGGTGGGTATTTTTATTAGTAAAGCATGAAACAGTTTGTTAATAAATGATAAGACATGTATTTGTGGAAAGTTGTAGGGTATTCAGTTTACCCTGGCTTTCCTTTAAGCAGAGGGCATCTTTTTCCCTCCTACAGTCACAAAATGTGCTATTAAAAAAAAAATCCAATTAAAGCCAAAAGTAGGTACATAAAAACCACACATGTGCATGCACACAAACATCACTGCAGCCCACAGCAGACCCAGCTGTTATTACTATGAAGTGACACCACTCCAGACCTCTCTTATCTGCAGGCTGGCAGGCTGTCTTCTCTCCAGTTGCCTTTGTCTTGCGCCTGCCTTTGCATTCCCTGTGACGGGCTTTCCTGTTTCTGTGGTTTGGATTCCAGCCAAGGCTGTTTGTATCTCGCTACTGTTTATGTGTTTATGGTTCTGTGATGGTGTTGCTTTGATCCTCAGTTTCTTTTCTTTTTTTTTTTTTTTTTTGAGATGGAGTCTAGCTCTGTCGCCCAGGCTGGAGTGCAGTGGCGTGATCTCTGCTCACTGCAAGCTCCGCCTCCCGGGTTCACGTCATTCTCCTGCCTCAGCCTCCCGAGTACCTGGGACTACAGGTGCCCGCCACCACGCCTGGCTAATTTTTTGTATTTTTAGTAGAGACGGGGTTTCACTGTGTTAGCCAAGATGGTCTCGATCTCCTGACCTCGTGATCCGCCCGCCTCGGCCTCCCAAAGTGCTGGGATTACAGGCGTGAGCCACCGCGCCTAGCCCAGTTTATTTTCTTACCTGTGTTTTTCTTGTTTCCTTCTCAGGATGATTTTATCATCTCATCTTTGAAGTGTTGTTTTCTGAAATTCATTGTATTCCTTGAATTTCTTCTGTAGCTATCTCAGTGCAGTTTGTTTCTTGGATTTGTGTTCTCTGGTCTGCTCTTTTCCTCTCTCATTTTCTGTAGTATACCTGCCCTCCTACCGTGCTGTTTCTTTACATCTCGCTCATGCTTAACATGGATAGCTGTGTCCAGATCTTCTGTCTGCTTGTCCCTGTGACTCAGACAGGAGGGTCCTGGGCAGGGGGAGCCTTGCCGGACTGCATGAGAGGACATGAGTTTTGCTTTCTCTGCTCTAATATTTTGCTTAAGCCAAGAATCCTTTTCTTAGAGATGTTCTTTATGATTCCTGCCAGGATTTTCTAGTTTTTTTGGATTATAGCTTGTTCATTTCTTTGGTTTTTAGTTTGGTTTATATATAATGAGGGAAGATGATGATTACATTATTCTTGTCACTTTGCTATCATTGTTGAGAAGTCATAGAAGGAATTTTTAAACAGGCCAATAAGTCTTAAACTTGAATACTTGGTTTAGAAGGAAGTCAAAACTCCTTCCTTTTTGACTAAGTGGTTTGTTTCTGGGAGCTCTTAATTTCTATTTTTATAATCATTAGCCTATAAGGAAATTGTGTCTTCCTTGTTCTCAGGGTGATCTACTGACCTTGTTCACTCATATGAAGCATTTGGGCATCACATTTATAGTGTCTGAAACATAAACTGTATTGAGCTAGACAAGGTATAGCCTTCTCTTCAAGTAACAAATACTGTCAAAAGCTATAATGCAGTAGGAGCAAGGTGGTCCTTGTTCCAGTTCTTGTCTCAGTTTTTCTGACGTACCATGATCTTGGGAAGGTGGTGTCTCAGTGAGGAGATCTGCACACATTGTCATCATGCCTCCTGGATGGAGGGACTTGGAGAACATTGCAGTAAGTAGAATGGTTTTAACAATGCAGAGAAGTTTATTCATTTAGATAAAAATCTAATTTTTGGAACTTTAAAAGCTTTGTACAGTGTAGATTTAATGTATTTAACATGCTTTATCAGCACAAATAAAGGATTTTAAAATTTTGTCAAAAAATTAAATATGTTAATACCATCACCATTAAAAATGTTCAAGCAATAGTCTGCCTCCCCACCCCCACACCATCTTGCACCTGTTCCACAGCTAAGTACAGTCCTATGTTTGGTGTGTCTTCTCCATGCATTTAGAGAATCACATGACACAGACTGCTGCTATAATGTCATTTTCTCATTCTTCCTTTACTAATAAAATTTCTGAGTTTTACCTGGACGTCTGGCTGCTCAGCTTAAGACTACTACTCAGCCTCCCTTAAAGTTAATTGTGGCCATATGACTAAGTTTTAAACTTCCAAATTGGCCCTTTAAATAAAGAAGCAGGGTATGCACTCTCCTTGACATTCCCCTTTCTTGCTGGCTGGGAGGCCAATGGGAGCTTCAGTAGTGACCTGGCATCTCAAGAGATGGAAGTCATGTGTTGAGGAAGGAGAAGTTGGCCTGCCAGTCTTGAACTATTCTCCTTTGACTTGCTATTTAAGAGTAAAATAAAATACTGACTTGCTTAAACTACTGTCTTTTGAAGTCTATTACAGCAACCAGTTTGCTTTAAATATGTAATTTATATTAATGGGGTGATACCATCCTTATTTTGCAACTAACTTTTCATTTAATATTATGTGCAAGACATTTCTATTCCTGTAAGTATAGCTCTGCCTGCATAGAATTGTTGGATTATGTAGATTTTAAATGTCAGTTGATGTAGCAAAATTGCTTGCTTCAATTCACCCTCCATAAAAGGACCCATTTCTCCAAACCCTTGCCAACAGTAAGTGGTATCAATATCGGTAGGTTGTTTTGTTTTGTTTTAACCAATCTCATGATTGAAAGTACCTTTTTTTCACTTGAATTTCCCTGATTACTTATAAAATCAAACATTTGCGTGTTATTGGCCATTTGTAGATCTCTACCATACTTTGCCTATTTGTGTTATATTTGCCTAGTTTTCCTGTGGGTTGTTTGTCTTTTAGGATTGTTCCCCTAAACAAAAACAAAAAGGCAATTATTCCAATGATCAACAAATATTCTTTTCTCCACCAGTTTAAAATGTCAGCTTTCAACTCATCACATGCTAAGTTGTCTATTTCTGACCCGTGGATCCAGGTGTTGGTTCTACCAACCACACTCCTCACGCTGTCATTTGGTGCTTTGCGTTGTGTTTTGCCATTCATGGGCAAGTTGCTTTTCCTTTCTCCCCCTCTTCAGTGTCTTATTCTTGGGTGTTTTCTGTGCCAGCTGAATCAAGAATTAGTTTATTAAATTCCAGTAAAATTGTGGTGTTCTTTTGACTAGGGTTGCATTTGTTTCCACATTAATTTAAGAATAAAAGACTTCTTTATAATTAATATTATGTTTCTGATTAGTATTATGATAGGCCTCATTTTATTAAAGTCTTTTATATTCTTGGATGAAATTTTAATAACTTTCATCATAAATCTCTTGCACATTTCATAATAGGCTTATTCCTAGGTGTTTTACAGATTTTTAGTTTTGGTTGTGAGTCTTTTAACTTTTATATAAAAATATGGAGAATTAGCATATTCTCATATCTACTTTGTGATGTTTATCATATGGAAGTTTTAAAATACAGTAAATTCAGTCTTTCCGTTTTTTTTGTTTCTTTAAGAACCATTCCCTAGCTAAGGTCATGAATACATTCTCATAAATTATTAATCCCATACGGATGACTAGTTTCCCTACCACCTTTAACAAATAGTTTATTATTTTCCTCCTGATGTATAATGCCACCTTTACCAATTTACATATAATTATGGAAATGTTTCTTGGCTCTGCATTCTGTTAAATTGGTCCATTTATCTAACTTTGCTAGTAACCCACTGTTTTTATCATTGTGGTGTCATAATTGGTTATCACACATGGTAGAATGATTGTCCTCAAAGTCTTTTCTGGTATATATTGATATAACTGTATAGCTTTTCTTAGTGTAGTAAAGTACACAGTTAAATTTTCTAACATTGAGATATCCTTTAGACTTTCACTTCCAGAATGGCAATGTGAAGGGCCCTCTGGACCCCCTGTCCTAGGAATTAGCTTTAACTGGTGAAAATTGGAACAAAAAATAAACACCTTCCTCTTATACAGAGAGACACAAACAATGTACTGAAAATTATCCTAAAAGCATGTAGAATAAAGTAACACTTATTCAAGGAAATCCAAATCTTGGTAAGAACAGTGAGTCAGACGCTTCAGCCACAACACATTCCCCCCTCCCTCCCATTTCAGTGGGTGCAGCCAAGAAAACAGAGCTCCGTCTCCCTCAGCTCCCTGTCCAGAGGTATGGTACCTCACAGGGAGGGGCAAGATGCCAGCATTTCTTATCCCTGCAGCTCCAAGTGGCAAGAGCTAAATTCATGAAGTTAAAAACTATGACAAGGAAAAAATGCACGAAAGGGGTTCAATAGTAGATTTGAACTGGCAGAAGAAATTGTCAGCCAACTGGCAGATAGAGTAAGAGAGATATGCTTTCCAAAGAACAGAGAATGAAAATGAAAAATGAGCAAAACCCCAGAGAAATGTGAAGCACCATTATATGCACCATTGAAGACCATTAAGTGTGCATGTAATGGGATTACAAGAAGGACAGAAGAAAAAGAAAATATTTAAAGATATAATGACTGAAAACTCTCCAAATTGATTGAAAAACATCTAGGAAGCTTAGTGAACTCCCAGCATGATAAATGCAGAGGGATTCACAGACACATCATAGTAAAAAATGCTGGAAACAAAGATGAGAAAACCTTGAAAGTAGTGAGTGAAAAAAAGATACATCACTTAGGGAACAAAATTAATACTTGACTTCTCAGAAGAAATAATGGAGGCCAGAGGGCAGGTATAACAGTCAGAGTGCTCGAAGGAAAAGAAGTGTCAACCAAGAATCCTATATCCAGCAAATGTATTATTCAAAAATGAAAGTGAAATAAAGACTTTTCCAGATAAACAAAAACAGAAAAATTGTTGTTAACCAACCTGCCTAATAAGTATTAAAGGAAGTTCTTTAGGCTGAAAGCAAATGAAGAGCACCAGTAAAAGCAATTATATAATTATAAAAGTCACATAAATGCATATTTTTCTCCTCTCAACTGATTCAAAATGCAGCTGTATCAAATAATATGTATGTAATGTATTGGTCTATAACATTCAGAAATGTCATATATATAACATTTGTCAAAACAGCACAAAGGAGGTGGCTGGGAGCAAAGCTGTAATAGACTAATGAAATGGCAGATGGTAAAATAATAATTATAACAATGTATTGGATTTGTAACATTAATGGATACAGTATGTATACCTAAAATATCACAAAAAGGGGGAAAGGGAATATAGCTATATAGGAGGAAAGCTTCTATATATTATTGGACTTAAGCTTGTGTAATTCTACTAGATTCTGATAAGATGTATATGGTAAATGCTAGAGCAACCACTAAGAAAATAACTCCAGAAATGTAGTTGAAAAATTATTAATAAAATTAAAATACTACCTTAGAAAATACTCACTTGATGCAAAAGGCAATAGTAAAAGAGAATGAAAAGAACACAATAGATAATAGAAAACAAAGTAATGTGTATTCAACTTATCAATAATAAATGTTAATTTAATCAGGCAGAGACTGTCAGATTGGATTAAAAATGCATTCCAACTCTGTGTTATCTATGGGAGACACACTCTAGGTTCAAAGACACAGATAGATTAAAAGTAAAAGGATAGAAAGAGAAATAGTCCAAACAATTGCCACAAAAGAGCTGGACTGGCTGTACTAGTGTCAGACAAAGTAGATCTTAAGACAAAAATGCTCCTAGAGATCAGTATCAAAACACAGAAAGCAAAAACTGACAGAAATGAAAAAAAATGGCCATAATAGTAACTGGAGACTCCAATAACCTATTTTCAATAATGGACAGAACTAGACAGAAGGTTAATGAAATAGAAGACTTGACCAACACTATAAACCAACTAGGCCCTAACAGACATCTATAGAACACTTTACCCAAGCACTACAGCATATACATTCTCAAATGCTCATGGAACATTCTTCAGGATAGGCCTTATGCTAGACCATGAAACTTCAATACGTTTAAAAGGATAGAAATAATACAAAGAGCATTTTGTGGTCATAATCACAGGATTAAATTGGAAATAAAAAATGGGAACATTTGAAGAACTCACAATTAGGAAATTGAACAACACACTATTAAATAACCAATACACTAAAGAAGAAAACAAGAAGGTAATCAGAAAGCACTTTGAGACTAATGAAAATCAAGACACAAGTGAACTGTACAGATGCAGCTAAAAAAGTGCTTAGAGGGAAATTTATAGGTGTAAATGCCTGTATTAAGAAGGAAGAAATAAAGCAGTAACCTTCCTTCCACCTTGAGTCATTGAAGAAAGAAAAACTAAACCTAAAGCAAGCAGAAGGAAGAAAATAATAGAGTAGAAATTAATGAAACAATAGAAAAACAATAGAGAAAATATTACTAGAAACTGGTTATTTGAAAAGATCAATAAATATGACAAATATTTCACTAGATTGACCAATAAAAAGGCAATACTCAAATTACTAGGATATAATATGAAATAATAGACACTACTACCAACCTTACAGAAATGGGCAATCTGAATAGACCTATCACTAGTGAGCAGATTAAACCAGCAATCAGAAAATTGCCCACGAAGAATAGCCCAGGCACAGACAGTTTTACCCCTCCGTTCTACCAAACAATCAAAGAAATGCTAATAGCAATTATTCTCAAACTCTTTCAAGAAATAGGAGGGAATACTTCCCAGTATTGCCCTGATAACAAAACCACTCAAAGATATCACAGGAAAACTGCAGACCAATGTGTCTTATGAAATACATGCAAAAATCCTCAACTAAATGCTACAAACCAAATCCAGCAACATATAAAAAGAATTATACACCGTCACCAAGTAGGATTTATCCCAGGGATATAAGATTGGCTTAACATGTGAAAATCAATGTAATACGTATGTCAATATAATTTTTAAAAGTCATCTCTACTGATGAAAAAAAAAAAGGTGCATTTGAATAAATCCAACACCCTTTCATGATAAAAATGGTTGAAAAACAAGGAAGGAAACTACCTTAACCTGATAAAGAGCATCTATGAAAAATCTACAGCTGTCTTTATACTTAATGGTGAAAAACAATGCTTTCCCACTAAGATTAGAAATAGGACAAGGATGCCCATTATCACACTTCTATTTAACATTGTACTGGAGGTTCTAGCCATTACAATTATACAAGAAGAAAAAAAGTGTGGAAAGGAAGAAGAAAAACTTTGTTCGCAAATAACATGATCTTGTATGTAGAAAATTCTAGGGAATCCGCTAAAAAAAAAACTATTGAAGCTAATAAATGAGTTCAACAAGATGGGAGGATACAACATCAGTATTTAAAAATCAATTGTATTTCTACACACTTGCAGTGAATAATCAAAAATGAAATTAAGAATATTCATAATAGCATAAAAAAGAATAAGGTGCTTAACATATTTAACAAAAAGTGCAAAACTTATACTCTGAAAACTACAAAACATTGCAGAAAGCAATTAAAGAAGACATAAATAAGTGGAAAAACATCCCATGTTTGTGGATCAGAAGAGTATAATGCTGTTGAGATGACAGTATTCCTCAAACTTATCTACAGATTCAGCATAATCTCTGTCAGAATCTCTGCTGATTTCTTTGCAGAAATTGACAAGCTGATGCTAAGAGTTATATGAAATTGCAAGGAACCCAGAATAGCCAAAGAAATCCTGAAAAAGAATAAAGTAGAAAAACTCACATTTCCTCATTTTGAATTACGAAACAACAGTAATTACGAAGTGTGTTACTGGCACAAGCATAGACATAGATCATTGTATTTTTAAAAAAATGGTGATTCCAGAAATAAATGCAAACATCTGTAGTCAACTGATTTTCAGCAAAGGTGCCAAGTCCATCCAGTGGGGAAAGAACAGTCTTTTCAACAAATGGTGCTGGGACAAGTGGATAGTCATGTGCAAAAGAATAAAGCTGAACGCTTACCTTACATTATATTTAAAAAGTTGGCTGGGTATGATGGCTCATGTCTGGAGTCTTAGCACTTTGGGAGGCAAAGGGGCAGATTGCTTGAGTTCAGGAGTTTCAGACCAGCCTGGGCAACATGGCAAAGTCATGTCTCTACAGAAAAAAAAAATTAGCTGGTCATGGTCATGTGCGTCTGTAGTCCCAGCTACTCAGGAGGCTATGGTGAGAGGATCACTTGAGCCCAGGAGGTCGAGGTTGTAGTGAGCCATGAGCATGCCACTGTACTCCAGCCTGGGTGACAGAGCAAGACCCTATCTCAAAAAAAAAAAAAAAAAAAAAAAAAAGTAGATGAAAGAGGCGAGGCGTGGTGGCTCACGCCTGTAATCCCAGCACTTTGGGAGGCCGAGGTGGGTAGATCACAAAGTCAGGAGTTTGAGACCAGCCTGACCAATATGGTGAAACCCCATCTCTACTAAAAATACAAAAATTAGCTGGGCATGATGGCATGCGCCTGTAGTCCCAGCTACTTGGAAGGCTGAGGCAGAAGAATCACTTGAACCCAGGAGCCGAGATTGTGCCACTGCACTCCAGCCTGGGTGACAGAGTGAGACTCTGTCTAAAAAAAAAAAAAAAAAAAAAAAAAAAAAGATGAAAGACCTAACTGTCAAAGCAAAATCTATAAAACTCTTAGAAGAAAATGGGTAAATCTTCATGAACTTGGGCTTGGCAAAGCATTCTTAGATATGACATTAAAAACACAAGCAGCAAAAGAAAAAAGAGAATTTGGACTTCATTGACATTTAAAGCTTCTGTGCTTTGAAGGATACCATCAAGAAAGGGAAAAGACAACCTACAGAATTGGAGAAAATATTTGTGAATCATACTAATAAAGACTCAGAAATAACTTTAAAAATGGACAGAGGATCTGATTAGACATTTTCCCAAATAAATAAAAATGGCCAAGAAGGACATGAAAAGATGCTCAACATCATTAGTCATCAGGGAAATGCAAAGCAAAACCACAATGAGATACCACTTCACACCCACTAAGTTGGCTAAAATAATAAAAAAGTAACAAGTGTTGAGATTGTAGAGAAGTTGGAAGCCACGGATACTGCTGGTGAGAATGTAAAATGGTGCAGCCACTTTAGAAAACAGTTGCAATTTCTCAAATGATTAAACACAGAGCTAGCCTATGACCTAGAAATTCTTCTCCTAGGTATATAACCAAGTGAAGACATACGTCCACACAGAAACTTGTACATGAATGTCTGTAGCAGCATTGTTCATAATAGTAAAAAAATGGAAACAGCTCAAATATACATCAATAGGTGAATGGATTTTAAAATGCAGTATATCTATACAATGGAATATTATTCAGCCCCAAAAAGCAGTGAAGGACTGATACATGCTACAACACTAACGAACCTCTAAAATTTTCTGCTAAGTGAAAAAGCCATAAAAGACCACATGCTATGATCCCATCCATATAAAAGTCCAGAATAGGGAAATCTATAGAAATAGGAAGTAGGTTAGTGGTTGCTTAAAGAAAAAGTGGTAAGTAGGTTGCGTAAAGGGTCATAAGTGAGGACAATAGTTAAAAAGTTGGGGGTTTGGAGGTGTTTTTAGGTTTTCAGGTGATGAAAATGTAAAATTGAGGTGGTGATGGTTGCATATATCTTTGAATATACTAAAAGCTACTGAATTGTACTACTGAAATAAATTGAGTTATATGGTATATGAATTATATCTCAGTACAGTTGTTAATACATAATTAACATAAGGTGCAAGATAAATTGGGAGCTTAACAAAAAGACAACGCAATTAAAAATGCTTAAAGAATCTGAATAGACATTTCCCAAAGAAGATATACAAATGGCCAAAAAGCACATGAAAAGATGCTTGACATCATTAGTCTTTAGGGAAATGCAAGTCAAAACCGTGATGAAATACCACTTAACAGTCACTAGCATGACTATAATAAAATATTTTAAACTCAGTAACAAGTGTTGACAAGGACATGGATAAGCAAACGCTTATACATTGCTGGTGAGAATGTAAAATGGTGCAACCACTGTGAAAAACAGTTTGGTGGTTCCTCAAAAAGTTAAACATAGAATTATCATATGATCCAACAGTTATACTTTGTGGAATATTCCACAAACTGAAAACTGGTGCTCAAACAGATACTTGTTTGTGAATATTCATAGTATCACTATTCATAATAGTCAAAATGTGGAAACAGTTGCAGCATCCATTGACAGATGAATGCGTAAACAAAATGTGGTATATCTATACAGTGGAATATTACTCAGCCACAAAAGGAATGAAATACTGATGCAACAACATGTATGACACAAAAGATAGCATATATTGGATGATTCCATTTATATAAAATACACAGAACAGGAAATTCTGTAGACAGAAAGCAGATGAATGGTTGTCAGAGGCTGGGGGTGGGGAGGGGGAATGGGGAGTGATTTCTTAATAGGTATAGGGTTCTTTTATGTGGTAATGAAAGTGCTTTGGAACTAGATGGAAGTGGTGATTGCACAACATTGTGAATGTACTAAAGGCTGCTGATTTGTACACTTTAAAAAATACCTTCAGGTGTTCCGTGTTGCTTTCAGTTAATTTTGGTAAGATTTTTCTAGAAAATTGTTTATTTTGTCTCTTTTAAAAGTTGTTCCTTTGTGGATATCATCTGTTTGTCATTGGTGTTCTGCAGTTTCATTCTGATTTATGTGATTTTTTTTCCCCTTCTGGTTCAGTCCTCAGAGATATGTGGATTTATTACACTCCTGTTCTATGGAGTGTGTGCTTCTTGAATTTAAGGATTCATGTCCTTCAACAGTTCTGGAAGACTGTAGCCATTATTTCTTTGAATACTGCCTCTCCTCATTTGCTTTCACCCTTCTGGAACTTTTTATTTCTAACTTTCTGGTTAGGCTATCCATTGACTTTTTATTTTATTTTTTTGAGACATAGTTTCACTTTTGCCCAGGTTGAAGTGCAGTGGCATGATCATAGCTCTGATCATAGCTCACTGCAAACTTTTGACCATAGCTCACTGCAACCTCTAACTCCTGGGCTCAAGTGATCAGCCTCCCAAGAGGCTGGGGCTACAGGCAGGTGCCACCATACCTGGCTGAAGTTTGAAAAGTTTTTCAGAGGGACAGAGTCTTGCTGTGTCACTTAGGCCAGTCTTGAATTCTTGGCCTCAAGTGATCCTCTTGCTTTGGCCTCCCAAAGCACTGGTATGACAGGCATGAGGCACTGTGCCCAGCCTGAATTTTTAATTTTATAATTATAATGTTGATTTCTAAAATTGCTTCTTTCTCCCCTCTAAGCTTCCCGATTTTGTCTTACAATGCTTTTTTCTTATTTTTTCTTCTTGTGGCTATAATAATTTTAAACACCACTGTTTCATAGTCTTCATCAGATTACTGCACTGGCTGCAGGTCTTGCTGTTGATCCTGCTCTTTGTGGTGTCTGCTGGCTCTCTCCCTCACAGTAAATTGGTTTTTTTTGTGTGTGTGACTCTTGTGTGTGTAAAGATGGGTGAGTCATCTTCAAAGGGGCTTTCTCACCAGCATGGTTTTTGTATGTGCTTGTGTCTCATGGGTATTATCAGCCTGGGACCAATTTTTTTCTGTTAATTTCTTAACTTTCAATGTTATGTTTTAGCAAAGAGACTGGCAGCATTTTGCCCCTGCCCTAGAGATTTGTGGAACTTTGAACCTGAGAGAGATGATTTAGGGTATCTAGCAGAAGAAATTTCCAAGCAGCAAAGCATTCAAGAGATGACTTGGGTGCTGTTAAAGGCATTTAGTTTTATAAGGGAAGCAGTGCATGAAAGTTTGGAAAATTTGCAGTCTGACAATGTGATAGAAAAGAAAAACCCATTTTCTGAGGAGAAATTCAAGTTGGCTGCAGAAATTTGCATAAGTAATGAAGAGCCAAATGTCAATCAAGGACGATGGGGGAAAATGTCTCAAGGACATGTCAGAGGTCTTCACAGCAGCCCCTCCCATCACAGGCCTGAAGGCCTAGGAGGAAAAAGTGGTTTCATGGGCTGGGTCCAGGGTCCCCCAGCTGTGTGCAGCCTAGGGACTTGGTGTCCTGCATCCCAGCTGCTCCAGCTGTCACAGAAAGGGGCCAACATAGAGCTCAGGCCGTGGCTTCAGATGGTGCAAGCCCCAAGCCTTGATAGTTTCCACATAGTGTTGAGCCTGAGGGTGCACAGAAGACAAGAATTGAGGTTTGGGAACCTCCGGAACCTAGATTTCAGAAGATGGATGGAAACGCCTAGATGCCCAGGCAGAAGTTTGCTGCAGGGGCAGGGTTCTCATGGAGAACTTTTGCTAGGGCAGTGCAGAAGGGAAATGTGGGGTCAGGGCCCCCATACAGAGTCCCTACTGGGGCATCACTTACTGGAGCTGTAAGAAGAGGGCCACCGCCCACCAGACCCCAGAATGGTAGACGCACCAACAGTTTGCACCGTGCACCTGGAAAAGCCTCAGACGATGGCAGCCTGTGAAAGCAGCTGGGCAGGAGTCTGTACCCTGCAAAGCCACAAGGGCGGAGCTTCCCAAGACCATGGGAACCTACTTTTTACATCAGCGTAACCTGGATGTGAGACCTGGAGTCAAAGGAGATCATTTTGGGGCTTTAAAAGTTGACTGCCCTGCTGGATTTTGGATGCATGGGTCCTGAAACCCCTTTGTTTTGGCCAATTTCTCCCATTTGGAATGGCTGTATTTACCCAATACCTGTACCTCCATTGTATCTAGGAAGTAACTAGCTTGCTTTTGATTTTACAGGCTCATAGGCAGAAGGGACTTTCCTTGTCTTAGATGAGACTTTGGACTGTTGACTTTTGGGTTAATGCTGAAATGAGTTAAGACTTTGGGGGACTGTTGGGAAGGCACGATTGGTTTTGTAATGTGAGGACATGAGATTTGGAGGGGTCGGGGCAGAATGATATGGTTTGGCTGTGTCCCCACCCAAATCTCACATTGTAGCTCCCAGAATTCCCATGTGTTGTGGGAGGGACCTAGTGGGAAGTAATTGAATCATGGGGGCTGGTCTTTCCCATGCTATTCTTGTGATAGTGAATAAATTTCATGAGATCTGATGGGTTTATCAGGGTTTTCCACTTTTGCTACTTTTTCATTTTCTCTTGCCACTGCCATGTAAGAAGTGCCTTTTTGCCTGCCGCCATGATTCTGAGGCCTCCCCAGCCATGTGGAACTGTAAGTCCAGTTAAATCTCTTTTTCTTTCCAGTCTCAGGTTGTCTTTATCAGCAGGGTGAAAACAGACTAATGTACTCCCCTTCTAAAGTTGATGTGTGTTGGTCTCCGGGTGTGCTTCATTCACTGACCATGCCTTTCTGGCCGTCGCTGTCCCTGGTTTCCACACTGGATCTGCAGTGTGGTTGGATCTGCAACCAACCTCAGATCAAGAATACTTTTTTAGAAAATAACAATACAATAAAATATAATACAAACAAAAAACAATACAGTATGACAACTATTTGCATAGCATTTACATTGTATTGGGTATTGCAAGTAGTCTTTAAATGATGTAAAGTACACAGGAGGATGTGCCTATGTTAAATGCACGTGTCCTGTTCTCAAATGGTTATTTAAATTTTGACTTTAACTTAATTACTTTTTTTTTTTTTTTAATATTTTTAAGACTGTTTCCATGTTTTTCTTCCCTTTGTTCACCTTGATCTCATGCTGGAGATTTGTCTCTCTTATTAGCCTCTTCAAAAAAATCAGCTTTTTATTATTTATTTGATTACTCTGTTGTTAACTTTCTAACAGACCTCAGGTGCTCAGAACCAGATAAGCCAGAATTCTTGGCAGAAGAGGCTCCCTGTCATCCTGTCATGCCTGTTTTATTTTGGTTGTGCCTGTACTAGTAAGCACCCATGAACCCACTGCCCAGCATAAGAGAAAGGACACCCCAATAACTCACAGTTATCTGTTTATTCCTCTCCTCTCCTCCACCTTTCTTCCACAGCTAGTAAACACTATTCTCAGCTTTGTACTATTTCCTTGCTTCTATGTTTGTGTATACCTAGAATAACATTATTTTTAGTTGTTCTTAATGTAATCAAAAGGGATCTTGCTCTACTTAATATTCTGAGACTTCGTTTTTAAAGTCAGTGTTATACTGGTGTGTTTTATCCACATTATGGCATGTAGCTATATATTTCAGTCCATTTTCATGCTGCTGATAAAGACATACCTGAGACTGGGCAATTTATAAATAAAAATAAGTTTAATGGACTCAGTTCCACGTGACTGGGGAGGCTTCACAATCACGGTGGAAGGCAAAGGAAGAACAAAGATATGTCTTGTATGGCAGCAGGCGAGAGAGAATGAGAACCAAGCAAAAGGAGTTTCCCCTTATAAAACCATCGGATCTCCTGAGACTTATTCACTACCACAAGAACAGCATGGGGGAAACCACCTGCCATGATTCAATCATCTCTCACCGGGTGCCTCCTACAACAGGTGGGAATTACGGGAACTACAATTCAAGATGAAATTTGGTGGGGACACAGCCAAACCGTATCACTGTACTTTTTTTTATATTTCACCATGGTATGATAGGCCATTTTGTAAATATTCCACAATTTATCTATTCTGTCTTACCTGGTTCTAATTTCTAATTTCCTATGTGATTTCTTATTGAAAGGCATTCAGTTATCTCAGGTATTTTCTATTATAAATACTGCAGCTATTAACACTCTGATATATGCCTCCCGGTACATGTGAGTGAGGTTGTCTCTTGGACATAGAGCCAAGAATGGAATTGTACCCATTGTGCCAACTATCACACTTTATAAGAAATCCTGCTGATTTGTATCCTTTCCAATATGTAATGCTATCAGACTTCAATTTTTGTAGACCATATGAGTTTAAAATCTCATTTTGACCTTTATTTGATTTTCTTTATGTCTAATGGTTTCAGACATTTCTTCATGTGTGTTTCCTTTTCAGTTATTTTTCCTGTTTATTTTTATTGGCTTGTTTGTCCTTCTCTTATTGATTTGTAGGGGTTCTTTGTATTCTTGATTCAGATTCAGCATAGATTATGTAAATATTATCTCCAAGTTTCTAATGTGTCTTTCTGTTTCGCTAAGGTATTTGTTGATGAGCTTACTTTTTTACATATAGTCAAATTTATCAATCTTTTATTTTATTGCTAGTGTTTGCTGTGTCTTTTTAAAAAAGTCTTTTCCTACTCTACATTTGGAAAGATTTTTACCTGTATTTCCTACTGAAATTTTTAATTTTGTCATTTAATTACTTAATACAGCTAGAATTAATTTTTAAGCATAGAGAGAGGTAGAGGTTCAGTTTCATTTGTTTCACCAATGAATATGCTTACATCATTTTCTTCCTTTGGTGGCTTTGGAATTTAGTCTGTTAATTCTTCAAATAATAATTTGAGCTGGACCCTTGTTTCATAGTTTTTTAGTCTTCCTTGCTTTTTTTTTTTTTTTTTTTGCTTTCTTTCTTTTGAAACAGTCTGATTTTGTCGCCCAGGCTGGAGTACAGTAGCACGATCTCAGCTCACTGCAACCTCTGCCTCCCAGGTTCGAGTGATTCTCCTGCCTCAGCCTCCTGAGTAGCTGGGATGACAGGCGCCTGCCACCACGCCAAGCTAATTTTTGTATTTTTAGTAGAGATGGGGTTTCACCGTGTTGGCCAGGCTGGTCTTGAACTCCTGACCTCAAGTGATCACCCGCCTCAGTCTTCCAAAGTGCTGAGATTACAGGCATGAGCCACTATGCCCTGCCCTCTTGCTTTTTAATACTTGCATTTAAAGCTATAACTTTCCCTCTGAGTACCACTTTAGGTTCATCCTATAGTTTTTATATGCTATGCAGTCATCATTATTTGGTTCTAATTTCTAATTTTCAGTATGGTTTCTTCTTCAATTCATAAGCTATTTAAAGTGTGGAATTTTCAAATACATTTGCAAGGTTGACTGTCTTTCTGTAATTAATTTTGAATGCCAT
Organism: Macaca nemestrina; assembly: GCF_043159975.1. Taxonomy (NCBI): domain Eukaryota; kingdom Metazoa; phylum Chordata; class Mammalia; order Primates; family Cercopithecidae; genus Macaca; species Macaca nemestrina. Next base: position 86,401,024 of record NC_092133.1, on the reverse strand, counting down.
TTCACTGTGGTCAGAGACTGTGCTGTGCGTGGGATTGGCGGTTTTGGTGTTTGTTGCGGCCAGTTTTGTTGTTTAGCAGCTGATTAGATTGTGCTGATTGTTGGGTGTTCTGTGACTGTTTATTAGGTCAAGTGTGTAAACTGGGCTGCTTAAATTTTCTGTGTCCTTGCTAATCTTTATTTTCCCTGCTTAATCTATCAATTACTGAGTGAAGGTATGTGAACTTTTCCATTATTATATGGATTTTAAAATTTCTCTTTATAAATCTATGAATTTTTGCTTTTTCTTTTTTAAGGCTATATTGTTAGAAACATACAGATTCTGGATTTTAAAAATATCTTTATGGTGAATTTTCATTGTCATATGTGATAGAAGTTATTCCTATAATCACATGATAACTTCTGTCACCCTAATAATGCTTTTTGTCTTGTTTATTTTGTCTAATGTAAGTATAGCTATAACTGCTCTCTTTTGATTTATATTTGCCTAGTATGTTTTTTCCATTTATCATTTTACAAATAATTTTCATCAGAATGCAAATAATTTTCATCAGTATACAAACATAGTCAATGTATAACTGAGATTACTAATAAATTTGGATTTATTTCTGTCATTGTGTGTGTGTTGTATTTATTATCATGCTTTGTTTCATCTTTAACTTTACTTTCCTCTCCTGTCTTCTATGATTTTTTAAAAAATATTGATCACTTTTTTAAAATTGACAAATAATTGTACATTTATGCGGTACACAATGATATTTTGATACAATGTGCAATGATCAAATCAAGATAATTAGCATATCCATCACCTCAAAATTTTATCATTTTTTATGCCAGAAACAGTCAAACTTCTCTTTTCTAGCTATTTTTTAAATATATATATATAATTATTATTATTATACTTTAAGTTCTAGGGTACATGTGCATAATGTGCAGGTTTGTTACATATGTATATTTGTGCCATGTTGGTGTGCTGCACCCATCAACTCGTCAGCACCCATCAACTCGTCATTTACATCAGGTATAACTCCCAATGCAATCCCTCCCCCCTCCCCCCTCCCCATGATAGGCCCCGGTGTGTGACGTTCCCCTTCCCGAGTCCAAGTGATCTCATTATTCAGTTCCCACCTATGAGTGAGAACATGCGGTGTTTGGTTTTCTGTTCTTGTGAAAGTTTGCTGAGAATGATGGTTTCCAGCTGCATCCATGTCCCTACAAAGGACACAAGCTCATCCTTTTTTATGGCTGCATAGTATTCCATGGTGTATATGTGCCACATATTCTTAATCCAGTCTGTCACTAATGGACATTTGGGTTGATTCCAAGTCTTTGCTATTGTGAATAGTGCCACAATAAACATACGTGTGTATGTGTCTTTATAGCAGCATGATTTATAATCCTTTGGGTATATACCCAGTAATGGGATGGCTGGGTCATATGGTACTTCTAGCTCTAGATCCTTGAGGAATCACCATACTGTTTTCCATAATGGTTGAACTAGTTTACAATCCCACCAACAGTGTCAAAGTGTTCCTATTTCTCCACATCCTCTCCAGCACCTGTTGTTTCATGACTTTTTAATGATTGCCATTCTAACTGGTGTGAGATGGTATCTCATTGTGGTTTTGATGTGCATTTCTCTGATGGCCAGTGATGATGAGCATTTTTTCATGTGTCTGTTGGCTGTATGAATGTCCTCTTTTGAGAAATGTCTGTTCATATCCTTTGCCCACTTTTCGATGGGGTTGTTTGTTTTTTTCTTGTAAGTTTGTTTGAGTTCTTTATAGGTTCTGGATATTAGCCCTTTGTCAGATGAGTAGATTGCAAAAATTTTCTCCCATTCTGTAGGTTGCCTGTTCACTCTGATGGTAGTTTCTTTTGCTGTGCAGAAGCTCTTTAGTTTAATTAGATCCCATTTGTCAATTTTGGCTTTTGTTGCCATTGCTTTTGGTGTTTTAGACATGAAGTCCTTGCCCATGCCTATGTCCTGAATGGTATTACCTAGGTTTTCTTCTAGGGTTTTTATGGTATTAGATCTAACATTTAAGTCTCTAATCCATCTTGAATTAATTTTCGTATAAGGAGTAAGGAAAGGATCCAGTTTCAACTTTCTACTTATGGCTAGCCAATTTTCCCAGCACCATTTATTAAATAGGGAATCCTTTCCCTATTTCTTGTTTTTGTCAGGTTTGTTAAAGATCAGATGGCTGTACATGTGTGGTATTATTTCTGAGGACTCTGTTCTGTTCCATTGGTCTATATCTCTGTTTTGGTACCAGTACCATGCTGTTTTGGTTACTGTAGCCTTGTAGTATAGTTTGAAGTCAGGTAGCGTGATGCCTCCAGCTTTGTTCTTTTGACTTAGGATTGTCTTGGCAATGCAGGCTCTTTTTTGGTTCCACATGAACTTTAAAGCAGTTTTTTCCAATTCTGTGAAGAAACTCATTGGTAGCTTGATGGGGATGGCATTGAATCTATAAATAACCTTGGGCAGTATGGCCATTTTCATGATATTGATTCTTCCTATCCATGAGCATGGTATGTTCTTCCATTTGTTTGTGTCCTCTTTTATTTCACTGAGCAGTGGTTTGTAGTTCTCCTTGAAGAGGTCCTTTACGTCCCTTGTAAGTTGGATTCCTAGATATTTTATTCTCTTTGAAGCAATTGTGAATGGAAGTTCATTCATGATTTGGCTCTCTGTTTGTCTATTACTGGTGTATAAGAATGCTTGTGATTTTTGCACATTAATTTTGTATCCTGAGACTTTGCTGAAGTTTCTTATCAGCTTAAGGAGATTTTGGGCTGAGACAGTGGGGTTTTCTAAATATACAATCATGTCATCTGCAAACAGGGACAATTTGACTTCTTTTCCTAACTGAATACCCTTGATTTCTTTCTCTTGCCTGATTGCCCTGGCCAGAACTTCCAACACTATGTTGCATAGGAGTGGTGAGAGAGGGCATCCCTGTCTTGTGCCAGTTTTCAAAGGGAATTTTTCCAGTTTTTGCCCATTCAGTATGATATTGGCTAATTTTTTTTTTTTTTTTTAAGATGGAGTTTTGCTCTTGTTGCCCAGGCTGGAGTGCAGTGGTGTGATCTCAGCTCACTGCAACCTCTGCCTCCCGGGTTCAAGCAGTTCTCCTGCCTCAGCTTTGTGAGTAGCTGGGATTACAGGCATCTGCCACCATGCCCGGCTAATTTTTTGTATTTTTTTAGTAGCGATGTTTTGGCAAGGCTGGTCTTGAACTCCTGACCTCATGTGATCTACCTGACCCACCTTCCCAAAGTGTTGGGATTACAGGCATGAACCACCACACCCAGCCCTGACTTCTATGAATTAATTGGACTTGTGTATTCCCTTTCCCTTTTTCACTGAAGTTACACAGTTTATTCCTAGTCTTTACAAATTTAATATGCACTTTTAAAGCTGGTATTTTCATCTTCTTTCCCCAGAATAAAAGAACCACAGAACTCCTTAACTATTATTATTGTATCTTTCCCTCAACTTTCATGCTCTGTTGTCTTAATTTTAGGTCCACCCTGTTTCTAATGATCCCCATTCATCATTAGTGTTGTTTCACACAGTTTGTGGTCATGAGGTTTAGATTTCCCTGCATGTTTATTACTTTTCCTGCTTATTGCATCTTACTCTGTCTTTGTTTCTGAAGTATGTTCTTCACTAGTTCTCTCAGCATGTGTATGTGTGTGTGTGTGGGTGCTCTATTTGAATGAAAATCACTTCATTTCACTCTCACTCTGGAATGCTTGTTGAACAGGGCATGGAATGTTCAGTTAAAAGTTGTTTGTTTCCAGCACATTGAAGACGTGATTCTCTTTTCTTCAGGCCTCTTCTATTGCACTTTAGGCATCTGTGGTCAGTCAAGCAGATACTGGTTGCTAGGTTATTGGTCTTTTCTCCCTGGTTGCTAACTAGATTTTCTCTTTGTCTTTGACATTTTATGATTTTTATTGAGGTATATCCATGCATTCCTTTTTTTTTTTCTAAGTCAGTCTTGCTCTGTCGCCGAGTGTGAAGTGCAGCGGCACGATCTGGGTTCACTGCAACCTCTGCCTCCTGGGTTCAAGTGATTCTCCTGCCTTGGCCTCCTGAGTAGCTGGGACTATAGGTGCAAGCCACCATGCCTGGCTATTTTTTGTATTTTTAGTAGAGATGGGGTTTCACCATGTTGGCCAGGCTGGTCTTGAACTTCTGGCCTCAAGTGATTTGCCTGCCTCGGCCTCCCAAAATGTTGGGATTACAGGCATGAGCCACTGCACCCGGCCCATGTATTCATTTTTACTTTTTGTGCTCAGAACTACTTGTGCTTACTCAACCCAAGGATTTATATTTTAATAATTTCTTTAAAATGACAAATCTCTCAAATATGGCTTCTCCTCCTTCTTCATTCAGAAAGCTCTCCTTTCTGAATGCCCATCAGCTGTGTGTCAGCTCTTATTCTTTTCTCAAGTTTTTGAGCCCCTCAAGGTTTTTAATAAAATTATTTTTTTGCATCTCTGTGATGCATTCTAAGTGATTTCCTCAGAACTATCTTCCACTTCACTAATTCTCTCCTCACAGGTGTTTAACTTGTGTTTAATCTGCCCATTGAGTTTTTAATTTCAATGTCTTTTAATTTTATTTTTCAGCTTTGTTGAGGTATAACTGACAAATAAAAATTGTATATATTTACAGTGTACATGATAACTTGACATATCTATACATTCTGAAATGATTGCCACAATCAAGCTGGCTAATCTATCACCTAACATACCATTTTTTTGTAGTGAGAACATTTAACATCTATTCTCTTAGTGACTTTTTATATTTTTAAGTGTTTTATTTTTCGCTTACTTAATCTTTAGAAGTTCTCTTTTCTTATATGGTTTCCAGTTTCTTTAATCTTTTGAAATGTCTTATTTTATAAACATTTTCATAATGTTTTACTGACTCAAGTTTGGTGAGGGTTGGGAGAAGCTAATCTAGTTTGCCGTTTCTGCCATTTAAAAAAAAAAATAGGCTTTTTTTTTTCCAGCAGTTTGAGGTTGACAGAAAAACTGAGTGAAATAGTTCTGTTGATTTTTACTGATTGTGTCATATTTCTTTGTGTGTTTTGAATTTTTTAAACTGGGACTTCCTATATGGCAGAATTTGTGTTTATTGGTTTTTAATGTAGGAACCTCTGGGCTGGGAAATTGTTTCTAAGGATGGGTTTTGCTTTCGCTGTCTCTGAGACACCTGAAGTCTCAATCAATTATAAACAATTCTCATGTTACTTTCGCAGCTTAGGGATTTTAGTGACACATGGGCTTCTAACCTGTGCATAATATAAGTTCAGGGTCTCAGTTTCCCTTAGGAGAGTCCTCCTCTCCTCCTTTCCTTCAGTGCTCTAGGCAGATACCAGCTTTCTTGACCTCTTATATGCTACTGGGCAGAATTTTCCTCATTCTCCTTTCACGGCAGTCTCCCACTCTCAAGGATCTCAACTTTATGTAGTTCCAGTTCTGTAGCTTGAATGCACGCAATGCTGCTTCTCCTCTCTCTTTGTGGGGTGGTAAAATGGGCTTGGATTATAATCCTGGAGGATACATCCTGAATGCCATGATCTGGAATGCTGAATTTGAAAGATCAACATCCCTAATGTCTAAATACCTACAGTCTAAAAGCCCCAAAATCACAATACCAACAGATTAGAATCCTGAATGTTGAAATCCTGAAAGTCAAAATTCTGAGGAAGGGATTAGTGCCTCTTTTGTTCTACTTAGGATAGTTGCATCATGTTAGGTGGAACTATTACCTTCATATTGTCTTTATGTGAAAATTAAGTATGGTTTAAGGAGATGCATATGGCTATGTATTTCATCTTTGCATCATTTCCAATACTGGAGGTATACATTGTATAGAGACTTCTAGAGAGTTCTAATTTGTTTCATGCATTTTTTGCAGCTTTGACTCCAGAGTGCATTATCACAGTGTTGACTGTGTGTAAGCATTGTGTGTATACATAGGAATGTTGAAACTTCTTCAATAAATGAAGAGATGTCCTTTTTGTACATCTGCCTTTGTGAAAGAGATTTCTTAAGATCTTGACTGTTTGGGTGACTGCTTATGTGGTGGTGACCCATTGTGGTTTTTTGATCCATCTCAAAAGGTGGGCCTAGTGGGAGGTGTTTGGGTGATGGGGGCTGATCCCTCATGAATGGCTTTGTGCTGTTCTCACCATAATGAGTGAACTCTCACTCTATGAGTTCATGTGAGATCTGTTTAAGATCCTGGTGCCTCCCCTCTCTCTCTTGCTCTCTCTTCCACCATAAGTGGAAGCTCCCTGAGGCCTCCCCAGAAGTAGCTGCTGGTGCCGGGCTTCTTGTACAGCCTGCAGGATCTTGAGCCAAATAAATCTCTTTTCTTAATAAATTACCCAGCCTCAGGCATCTCCTTACAGTAATGCAAATGGACTAACACACTTTCCATCCCCAGCTCACCCCTGGACCAAGGAGGAACCTATCCCAAGGCAGGTGCAGTCTCAAGACCCCTTCTCTCCAGGCTCCCCCTCCCCCACACACCAGGATGCTTGTTCAGTCCCTCTGAGCCCTGGGAAGTGGCTGTCTTGGTGAGCCTGGGCTGCTGGGCGTGGGGTGCGTGACACCTGCAGGAGTGGGAGAGAGGGTCTGGGCAGCCAGGAAGCTCTTCCTAGAGAAAGTCACTGATAGCCCCAGGCCATTTAGGCTGAAGCCAGAGCTGCCTGGAAGGTAGTAGGGCCCCAGAGCTCTCTCCTGGGTCAGTTACCCAAGCTTCCACATGAGAAACAGGGTTGGAGGAATTTAAACACTCTAAAAAAGTGACAGGCTTGCCTCCAGGAAGAAAACTCTGCATCTGTGGCTTCCCTTATTTTATGGTGCAGCTTTTCAATTTGAATCCCATATGGGGAGAGGGGCTGGGGCTCCATTTTTGGATAAAACTTTAGGCCCTCCAAAGTCGTCCTGGGCCGAAGGTAGCTGTTGTGAGGCGCTCTCAGGATTCACCATCATCCCTGGATGTTTCCCATTGACCTTGGGTGACCTTGGGTGACTTTGGGCAACAGTGAGGGGTGCAGCCTGTGGCAGTCACTGACACACCTCAGCCAGCACCAAGCCTCCCACAGAGCCAGTGAGTGGAATGATCTTGATCCCTGATCTTCCCCACAGCCCTTGGCAGGGATGTTATTGCTGTTTGTAGATGACAAAGCTGAGTTCAAACAGCACACCTGGGTTTGCACACATCCCCGGTAAGGGCAGAATGGGAAGTTAGGTCTCCGTCACCCCAAGCCGAGTTATTTTTATTGAACAGAGTTAGTGCAACAACCACAGCATTGCTCCCATATTTCCCCTGAAAGAGATTCTCAGACTTCTGGTTTTAAAAATGTTGGGGTCCAACCAGATTGACCAATCTTTTTCAAGCCTAGTCGAGAATTTGAAAAAACTACAGGGTGGGCAGAGCTAGGTTTTGTCCAGCAGCGGTTGTTGTGAGCTGGGGAGGTTCACACCCTCACTTGATTTATTACTCATTACTCATTGCAGTCCCGTGCATGAAGTGTTCATCCCTGATTGCAAATGGAGAAACTGAGGCAGGGCAAAGAAATGTGATTTGCCCTCAGCTGTGGGTGCTGAGGCAGGGCAGAAGCCCGGGCTTGTGGCCTGCAGTCTGGGCTGAGGAATGCTCCTAGGGCCCACGTTCTGCCCTGGTTAAGGATCTGTATTGGGGCTCCACTCTTGCCCGCATGAGGGCACGAGAAGCAGATAAGAATTCTGTAAGGGCTTTTGGAGCCCCCAAACCCTGAAGATGGTAAATGCCCTTCCCTACAATTCACTTCCAAATACAAACAACACCAAATGCCAGCGCAGGAGGCCCCCTGAAGCACTGATTTTCCTCCCGTGCACTTCTGGGGTTAGGCTTTTTTTACTTAGGTATCTAGTGTGAAATCGTTAAATTATTTAATATTTGATGCCTGTGCTTTGCTGGTACTCCACTTGCAACCTCAGAGTGTCCACTGGGTACCCCTTATGGGGGTTTCAGGAGCTCCTTGAAGATGGGGAAATTGAGGCCCAAATACAAGTATGGTCCCGGGCATAGAGGGTGCCCACTCTGTCCCCTCAGGAGGCCTCCTTTCCAGGGAGGGCGGGGCCAGACCCTCCCAGCCCTTGGTCACCATCCCCACCACCAGGGCAGGAGCCATTGCCCTGCAGCTGCTGCCTGTGGGGTGCTGGGCCAGTGTGGTCCTCTGCTCCTGGGCCTAGGGGCGCTAGCGGCCAGGGACAAGGCACAGAAGGAGAAGCAGCTGGTGTTGGGGATGAAACACCTGTTGTCCTGGAGGAGCACGACCATGCGCTCCCCCACCCACACTTGGCTGCATGTGGGACCCTTTCCAGAGGGGTGCCGACCCCAGCAGGGTCACCAAGGACCAACGCCCCCACAAGCAACACTGTGTGGTGCCTCCAGCGGGAGGGGTTGCTGGGCTGCCTGGTGGGTCGGGGGAGGGGAGATGGAGGGTGGGTCTGGAGTTGGGGGTGTGTTGGGGAGGGGAGAGGGAAACGGACTGAGAGAAGGGGAGCAGGAGTGAGGCCCCCTCACTGGAGGGCAGGAGCACTACCCCGGACGTAATGCTTTTCTTCCTCCGACCCAGCCTCCCTGGCCTTACCCTCATTTCCAACCCTGCCCAAGGACGAGTGCTAGGGGCCACGGCCTCCTAACAGCACCGACTGCTGCCCATTTCCTCCAGGGTCTCCTCCGTGCCAAGCTGGAGAAGGTTTTGACAGCCAAGCTCAGCTTCACAAGTTCAAGCTCCGGCATCTGCAGGAGACCCCTTCCTACAACAAGGTCCAGCATTAGCACAGGTGAGAGGGCCTGCGGTGCCAGGAGGCAGTCTGCCGATCCACACTGGAGAGAGCGCTCCTGGGGAGGACAGCTGGCTTTGACTGGTCCAGATGCATTTCCCTTGGGCTCCCTGCAAGCCAGTTTCCTGGCCTCAAGCCTGGGCTGGGGGAGGCCTGTGGGGGAGAAGCTTCTAGGGCAGCCGCTCTGGCTCCAGGGCTGTTTCTGAAGGAGCTGGGGTGGGCGTCCCAGCAGCCAGCATGCAGGTGGCACAGGGTGGGTGCTCTGTTTCCGAGTGATCTAGCAAGCCCCAACTCTCTCCTTTCCCTCTCCCTGTTCCCCTCACTCCTTTACTGCTCATTTCTTGTTTATTTCTAAGAGTAAGTCAGGTAAGGGCTCTGTTCTCAAAGGCCCTGATTTGGGAAGACAAGGTGGAGAGATAGGCTCTCCAGGAGCCATGGAAAGGCAGGGTGATTGCCCGTTTTGGGGAGGGTCTCAAGGGACAGAACTGGATGCCTAGGAGGCAGGTGTCCAAAGCGGCACTGCACTCACTCTTCCATGCTCATGGGGCAACACTGGAGGCCAGAGTTGTCCCCAGAAAAGCTCCTGTCGTCTGAGCTGGCCTTGAGAGGTACACAGACATTGCTAGGCCCAGGAGGGACTCTAGGAGGAGAACAGCATGGACAAGGAGGGCACTGCTGGAATGAGTGGTGAGCCAAGGGTCATCACAGAAGGCCAGGAATGGGAACAAAGAAGTTGGATTTTATTCCACAGGCAACAAGGTAACATAACCCATGGGAACTACAAAAAGTTCAAAGGAGAGGCAAGAAAGACACCCATGATAGCACCACTCAGGAGCAACTGTCATGAACATCTAGATGTATTTCCTTTCAGTCTTTTTTCTTATAGTTTTTCATGGTAGATTATAGTTTATCTATCTATATATTTTCATTTGATGTCTTAATCCAATCATTTTCCCTTGTGAAGAATTCCTTGGATCACATAATATTGTATCAAGTGGGTGTATCATAATTTACTTAACAACAATTTTCCATTTTCTCGTGTTATAAATAATGCCACTGGACATTTCCATGCATGAAATCTTTCTCCCCTTCCAATTTACATCAGCTTCTTGCAAGACTTCCCAGCTCAGACGCCTTTCACCTTCCACCTCCCTGCTTGCATGGCAGCAAGCTTTTCTTGCACCTGCATCTTATTTCTCAGGGGCACTGTGTGTAGCTTTTATTCTCCTCTTTTGGGAGTGAGGGGTAAGCTCATGGCAGGGGTGCTGTGTTCCCAGGTAAAATCCACAAGTTCCTTGGATCTAACCCAGAATCAGAAGGAGGGAGCCTCCTCTTGGTCAGAAACATGCCTCTGGCCTCCCAAAGCTGGCTAACTTTTGATGTCACCCAGACGTAAGACAGGGAGGGCCTGGACCTTCTGATCTGGGGGCTAGGGGAGCAGTGTTGTGGAGTACCCAGGACCTGCCAGACACCACTCCTGATGCTTTTGCATGCTTTATTTCAGAGGAGTCTCCTCCAGCATATCTTGCTTGTTTACAGGTGTGGGGAGGTCACGGTTGGGGGGAGTTCCCAGATACCTCACACACAGGTGCTGGGGGGCTGGGAACTGTCAGCCACTCCCCTTTGTCACTCTTTCGGTGGTGCCCAAAGCAGAGCATCTGGATCAGCACACAGTCAAATACCTTTCACTTTAAAGATATTTCTATTTAGAAATAACTTCAAACTTACAGAAAAGCTATGAGAGTGGCAGATAACTCCCACGTGCTTTTGATCCAGATTCACCAATTGTTTATGTTTTTGTCCCATTTATTTTACCATTTGTATTCTCTCCCCTCTCCCTTCCCCTTTTTTCCTCATCTCTCCTCTCCTCTTTCTCCCTCTCCTCCCCTCCTCCTCTTCTGTCTCTCCTCTCCCCTCTCTCCAGACACATATGTGTGCACGCATGCATACACAAGTATACGTTTTTTTTCCCCAAACATTTGAGAGTAAGTTGCAGGCATCATGCCCCTTTGCACCTAAATATTTCAGTGTTTTTCCCAGGCACAAAGGCGATCTCTTAGAGAATCGCAGTACAGTTATCAAAACCAGGAAACTTCACATTGACACAATACTGATTCACATTCACACTTTGCCAGCTCTCCCCACACTGTCCTTAGCAGTTCTCCTGCCTGCCTGTCCAGGCTCCCATGCTGCATTCGGTCATCTACCCCTATCCTGCAGCTGCGATAGACCCCCGACTTTCCTCAGCCTTCATGACATTCACAATTTGGAGTTCACAGAACGTCTCTTAGTTTGGGTCGGCCTGATGTTTCCTGAGGCTCTGGGTGAAGCATCTGTAGCTGATCACATCAGGAGGGACATATCTGTCCCGAAATTCCTGGGTAGGGTGGTCGACTCCAGGCCCCGCTAATGTAAGCTGCTTTTAACCCCTTTGAGCTCAGTAAGTAATCTGTGGGGAAATCCTTCTGAGATTATGCAAGTATCCTGTTCCTCATCCAACTTTTGCCCACTGTTTTAACCTCATTGATGAGTTTTGACTGAATGCATTATTACTATGAGGGCTGCCAAAGGATTTTCTGACTCCGTCACTCCTACATTTATTATCGGCATTTACTGGAAGGAAGAGCCGCTCCTACTTATTTATTTACATCAGAATGGACTCATGGAATTTTGTTTTATTCACTAGATTATAATCCATTAGCCTCATCATTTATTTTGATGCTCAGATATTCCTGGTCTTGGCCAGGAGCTGCTGTGAGATAGTGCTGGTGGCCTTTTGACAGGCTCCCATTGCCTTTGTCCATGTCCTCACCTCCTGGCACAGCTCATTGTGTACGTTCCGTATCCTGGCTGGAACCAGACCTCCCTCTGAGGAGTCCTGTCCTTCTCTTCCTTCCTTCCTCCTCCTGATTTTAAACTCTTCATTCTGAAATAATTTCAAACTTATGTAACATTTGCAAGTCTGGCCCTTGTTGCAGTGGGGAATATTATTTAGAAGCCAATGAGCCCTTTTTGTGCACATTGCATTTGGAATATCATTTATATGATGTATTTATTTTAAATTTATCCTTGTGCACATAAGAATACTGGGTTTATCATAGTGCTACCAAGTGTCCATTTAAATTACACTTTTGGTTACCAAAGTGAGGCAATTGATAGAAAAATGTGAAGTCAATAGTAGACCTTAGATACAAAGATGGAGTGTGGCTGAAATCAGAGAATGGGAATGAGTAAAACCAAGAAAACCTGAACCGCATCGTGCTGGACTTGGGTCTGAACACCAATGGGCTCTTTGGCATCCTTGCAAACCACTGAATGCCCAACCTTGGGAATGTTGGCTTGGGCTTTGAGAAGCAGCTCATCCATGCCAAGGCATATGAGTTTAATACTCTCAGCAAGCATATGAGGTTTACCAGTATTACTGCTATTGTACAGATGGGGAAACTGAGGCACAAAAGGCCAATCAATGAGGCGGGGCACCTTGGTGCTGTAGGAACTCAAGTTTATAATGGCAATCAGGGATATTGTTCTCTGGGTTCCTACTTTGTGGTATGGGATGTTAGATTGCACAAATTGGAGATTTTTTTCTATTGCTAATATTCAAAGATAAAATGTTTATTGGGGTTGTCTTTCCATTGCAAATGTGCACTGGCTTGGAAGCAATGACTTGATCATTCAGTTTGTCTGAAGGGGAATTTGTAGGTACAGTCATGTGTTGATTAATGATGGGGATACATTCCGAGAAATGAATCATTAGGTGATTTTGTTGGTGTGTGAACATCATTGAGTGTACTTACACAGACCTCGATGATATAGCCTACTACACACTCAGGCTACACACTTGTACAGGCTTTTGCTCTCCTGAGTACAGCAAGTGGTTGAAAACACAATGGTAAATATCTGTGTCTCTAACCATATCTAAACATAGAAGAGGTGCCGTAAAATTATGGTATTAGGGTAGGCTCAGTGTCTTATGCCCTGTAAACCCAGCACTCTGGGAGGCTGAGGCAGGTGGATGGCTTTGAGATTAGCTTGGCAACATAGCAAGACCCCATCTCTACTGAAAAAAAAATGAGCTAGACATAGTGTTGCACACCTGTAGTCCTAGCTACTTGGGAGGCTGGGTGGGAGAATCACTTGAGCCCTAAGCTGGGGTCAATTTGGTTCCTCTTATGTGGAATTGAATCAATTGTCATTTATACCAAGTCGTATGAATTTAATGTTCTCAGCAGGCCTAGGACATTTATACCATTATTATTACTATTATACAGCGAGGAAGACAAAGGTACACAAAGGTCACTGAGCTGGTAAGAGCCTGAGCCAGAGTTTGAATCCAGGCAGTGTGGCTGCTGGCGTCCTGTTTAGCTCCTACCCATTTGGCACCTGGTGCAGAGTTAACACGAGGTAGCACACAGCTCGGTGCCTGACTCCTGTTTATGTTACTCGTGGCCATGAGGCAAAGAAAAGGTGGGACCACCTGGAAGGCAGGAGTTGTTCTTGGTTGGCCAGTAAAGCTTTGCCTGTGAGGCCAGGAGTGGTGTGCAAGGACTGGGGCACAGGCAGAGGGAGCTGGGGTGCAGGGCAGGGTCAAGTGTCGATGGTCATACTGAGCCCCCTCTGATGCTCTCCACTGCTGTGCAGCTGCCCTTGAGGCTGTAGCATCTGCCCCAGTGGGAGCCACCTCCAGACATCACCCCCAGCCAGCCCAGATGTCTGAGGAGTGTGAGACGCAAAGTGGACTTCCGGGACATTGGCCGAGTCTTCCCGCCACCCACCAAGCTACCAAGTCAATTACTGCAAGGGTCAATGTGTCTTCCCAGTGGGCCACAAGACCAATGCCTCCCATCACACCTCCCTCATGTCCTTCCTCTCTCACTTCAAGTGAACCCTGACATCTCCAACCCATCTTATGTCCCCAACAAGCTCCACTCCACCAGACTCCTTTACTTGGACTCACAGAAGATGGTCGTGCTGAGGCAGTGTGCAAACATGGCACTGGAGTGTGTGGCTGTGGTGACAGTCTCACCCTGGCATGAACTTCTCTTGACTTTTCATGACTGCTGAGTAGGGTGAGCAGTGAGAATGGTGTGGGAAGAAATGATATCCACTTGGGAGCTCAGAGCACCAGATCTCATTTAATGATGACATTGAGGTCCCTGTGTGATCTTGGGTGAGGTGTAGATTCTCCCTAAGCCTCGGTTTATCCCTCCTGGAATGGTGCTAGCTGAGGGGAGGTATGGGGACCAGTTTAGGCGGGACTGTTGCCTCCTGTGTTATTCTATTCCATAAAAACTTACAGCTGGGTCCCCAGGGCAACACTGGCCCAGCACAGAGACAGCCCTTGGTATTTATTGAATGAATAATGAATGGATCAGAGGTTTCTCTTGTCATTCTTTTTCTTTTTAAGTTTTTTTTCCACTTAAAGCCCAGTGTCATCATATCTAGCTATTCCTCTCACAAGGCTATGTCCTGTTTTTAAGGCAGGAGGAAGAGTTTTATAGCTTTATTACCTTCCCCAACCTCCTTCCCAGCTTAGGTACAGAAGTCCTGGTTTGAGGGCAGAACATAAACTCTCCTGGCTGGCTGACTGGAGATGGTGGAACTGGTCAGCTTTAGCAGGTGATCAGCAGTGGAATTTATAAAGCTTAGGGAAGCAGGTCACTGGCAGAGCTGAGACCCTGCACAGCTGGAGGCCAGTGGCACCTGTGTTTCTGTACCACTGGGACAGAGTGGTGGAGGGAAAAACCTTTTTAATCTTCACTCTTCTTGACGACCCCCCTGGAGCCCAAGTGAGACCATTTGAGATCTAATGAAATCAGAACAAGAGTCCTGCCATGCCAGTAAGCTACCACTCTCAATCAGGTAGTGGAAATAGGACAATTTCCTATCATCCATTGTGGATGTGTGGTACTGCTTAGATTAAAGTGAAACAAACCCATCCATCCATCCATCCATCCATCCATCCATCCATCCATCCATCCATCCATCCAAATTATGGTGAAGACATTGAAGATGATGTTTATAGCAAGATGTTCAACAACATTGATTCAAAAAGCTGGTCACAGAAGTCTTCACAATATGATCCTATTTTTGTTTACAACTTTTTGCATAGAAAAAACACCAGCCAGAAATACATTACAGTCAACACTGGAAAGCTTTTCTCTTGTTAGTAAGATCTTGTGTGGTTTTTATTTTCTTCTTATTTAGCTATGTTTTCTACATTTTCTTCAGTGAAGATATATTAATTTTATTTAAAAGAAAAAACCCAACTGATTTAAAAAGAGAGCAGATGTGTTCTGTGTGTTCTTTGGATCTGACTGGGAGACAGGGGTGTCCACGGCGGGAAGGTGGGGAGAGCCAGGCAGGGGCATCTTCAGGCTTCACTTGCCAGGTACTGGTGGGCTCCTACCTGGCATGAATGAGGTTCTGGTGACCTCTGAGGCTTCACCCAACTCAGGGCTCCTAGATCAACCTAAGGTGCCATTCGAGGACAGCCTCTCGGTGCCCTGTGGACCTAGGGTTGGGGAGGTGAAGGCAGTCCCATCCCAGCCCTACGTGAACCAAGGATATGTTCAAAGTTCCACGTTTGGACCTGGCTCTGTCCCTGGCCACCTATCTGTGTGACCTTAGGAAAATTCCCTCACCTCTGTGAGTGGCAGCCTTCTCATCTGCGAAGAACGGGAAATACCACATCTCTTAAAGGGCTTTTGGGGGAATAAATGGCACAGTAAGCAAATAGAAAGCAAGAGACGCTCCTCTCTAGTGAGGAGATGAGATAAACACTAGTTCACATAAAAGCCAGCCAAGAAGATTGTGTAGGGCTGGGCTGGGGGCACCCGGGAGCTGATTTTGCCAGCCCTCCTTTGCAGTGCCGAGGCCTGGCAGAGAGCTGGTGTTAGGAACATGTCTGCTACTTAATGAAGATGAGGGGGAGGTAACAGGACCGCAGGAATGAATCTATAAAAGCACAGGCTGCTGGCAGCAGCAAAATGGGAATAAACTCCTTAGTGCACCTGCGGAGCCTGCTGTCCCATCACTACGCAGGTGCCCCACAGCAGGACACCCCTGGGAATGCCTGGGACCCTCTCACCTGGCAACAGTTTGTTGACTGAATAGATGGCAGCACATGCAAGACCCACTTTCTTCCAATAATCCCAGGACCATAAGTAGGAGTCAGAAAAGCCCGCTGCTCGCCTCAGCTCCCCTCTGGGTTTTTGTGTGCCCGGGACCAACCCCAGGCTGAGCCAGGGAATCCCAGAGAGGGGAGTCCGCCACTTCTTCCTGGGGCTCTCTGGGCTCTCTGTGGTCAAGGGCAGTGAGTGAGGAGCCTGATGTGGGCCTGCAGAGCCCAGCTTCACTTGTGGCAGTCTCAAAGGTCCTTCCACCTTGTCTGCTGTTGACACAGCCTCCCCCAGTCCTACTATCTAGTGCTCCTTTGATGATGGTGAATTCTGGAAGAAGCCCCACCTGCAGACCTGGGGAGGGCCACAGGATTTAGAAGACTTTCTGAGAAAACACACAGGTGAAGGCCAGCTGTCCTGCTGGATGCGCTCCTGGACTATGTGGCTTTCTTGCAGATTTCTTTCCCCCTTCTTCCTTCTTTGGTGTCCCAGGGTTGTTTTGTCCTCCCCTAGTCCCTTCCTAAGTAGAAACAAAGACTCAAAAGAGCCAGGAGCTGAATGCAAGGCGGGAATAAAGCGAGGCTGAAAAGCCAGGGATGCAGGAGGGCAGCAAGGAGGAGGGCCCCTGGGGGGCAGATGGGTGAGACGGGCCCTCCTGGGGGATGGCAAGGAGGGGGTCTCTCTTCTTGGGTAGCCAGAGAATCAGTGCTGTGTGCTACCTCACCCGACTGGTGGAGCTCTGATGTTCCTGCCACAGGGACCTTGTGGGAGAATGGGGCCTTGGGGGCTGAATCCCACCCTCGCCAAGACTAAAAGGGCCGAGGAAGTTGAGATTGTCATGTGAGTGGACACACAGCCACTGCCACACAAGAAACTAGGAAAAACATCTGTGTCACTGATGACAAATGGAAGATGAAAGCCTTATGACATTAAAAGCTCTCACAAGTCATGAACCTTTCAATAAGAAAACAAGCAAAGAAGAGGAAGTCCCCCCACTTTGCCCCGGCACAAACAACTTAAAAGAAATACAATATAGTCAATATATGTATGATAAACTCTTTTAGCCTGTAAAAATGGAAAAAAGAAAAAAACCCTGAGATAAAACAAAATGCCTTTTGGTGTGGCTTGTCAAATCCTGGCACCTGGCATGTGGGGAACTTCCACCATCCACAAGGTCCCTGGGTTTTGGATTGCTCTCCAGGAGGGCGGACATCCTGCCCCGGTGGTGGGCTCAGAGCCAAAGGCAAGGCGGATAAATAAGTGATGGGATTTCTGGGCACAGAGAGGCAGCTGGGATTACGGTAAATGAAACCTGAACATTAAGGCTCCCACTCACCACTGGCCCTGCACAGGTGGATACTCCAAATGATCTCCTTTTGTGCACCCTCACTATAGTTTCATTATGGTCCATTAAACAGCAATAATTAAAACAAAATATATTGGATTTGTTTGTCCTGGACTTTGTAAGGAAATGAGATTTGCAATGGTGTTGGTGCACAGTTGAGGACTACAGGACTTGTAATTAGTAGGGCAATTAAGGAGATGTCGCCTTTTTACTGCGACAGTGCACTTCTCAGGGATAATGAACTCTCCTGGTGGAGGGGAGTCTGGCTGGGGGTAGCCACGGGGACCAGGGGCTGCCTATTGCTGGTCCAGCCAGTGAGGGAGCTGGGGCTCATTTATGTAACAAAATGCTGCATGCCAGATGCTGTTCTAGAAGCCAGGGTGCACTGTGGAGCTTGCATGCGAGCACTGAGACAGACACCAAGCATGTGCCAATAAAGCATTCGAGAAGGACTTAACAGCTAAGCAGGAAACCAAAGCAGGAATAAAGGTGGAGAGTGGTGGGGACGAGAAACGGGCTTCTATCGTCTCAGAAGTCTTCTCTTAAAGAGATGACTTTAAGCTGAGATTGGGATGAAGTGAGGGCCAGAGTCTTGAAGGCCACCCAGGGGCAGCTTTCCAGACAAGGGGAAGGGCAAGGACTGGTGGGAAGGTGGGTGATGGTGTCTGGCCAGGCTGGGGTAGGAACTGGGTACAGGAAGGGTTTTTTTCCCCGATTGCTCCTGGTGTGATGCAGAGTGTGAGGACACCCCAGTGACCTCTTGCTCTCTACCCTGTGACACAGAGGGCAGACCTTGTCTCCACTAATTTGTTCAATAAAGGCCCTCTCTCCAGGCTGTGTACCTCAGCTGGAGCTGGAGGCAGAGGCACCTGGGAGGGCATATTCTTGATTTGGAGTTCATTGTGAGGTCCAGGGCACATCTCCAGCTTTACCTGTGGTTTCCACTTAAAGGAAAAGGGGTGCCCGGCTCCTGTGGGGCTAGGGAGGTAGAATGAACTCCATCATCTGTCCCTTCATCCATCTATTTGTTCATTCCTCCTTCCTCCTTCCATCCACCCACCTATCCATCCATTCTCCAACCAGCAGGCATTTGCAATTTCTGAGACCCCAGGCTGTTTCAGGGCCTTAGTAGGAGCAGGAACACCCAGATAGATCGGTCCTGGCTCCTGCCATACACTTGAAGCTGCCTCTCCAGTGGAAAAGGAGCTACTCTGCAGTTTGGTGCCACCTGGTGGCAGCTGTTGGCTCTGGCTGAAATCGGTGAGGATGATTCTGGGCTGGGTGGCTCTGTGCAACTTCAGGACAGCAGCAGCTGTTTCAGAAAGTACCAAGTGGGTTAATGCCTCTTCTCAGCCCAGTCTGAGGAAGTTGAGCTGGGAGAATGCTGGGAAGGCAGAGTCCCCTCCCTGCCGCCACTTCCCTTTTCCCACGATTGGTGGCAGGTTACCTGGTTTCCCACTGTTTACCCTGTTCTCCCTCGGAGGCAGTGGTTTCTACCCTGAATTTACATTTAAATGGAGTGTATAGTTCTGTCCAGTGACCCAGAAAGTATGGTCACTGAGGAGTTTCTCTGTAGGGCTGTAGGCAGAGAGTCCCATCTGCTGCAGACAGCCGTCTGAGACCGTGGGTGGAGCCAAGTGGGTTCAGGGGAGGCTCTGAGGACCACCATATGCCACATGCTAGATGACCCTGCCTGGGAGAAACAGCCAGCAGCCTTGACCTTGACATCTTTACTATCTGAACTTATGAGTATCTTTTTTCCTGGCCACGGAAAACAGACCCCTGACCTGATGCCTGATTGTCCTAGGACCTGCCTCTACAGCCTTCCAGCTCCACCCCAGAGACCTTTGACCTTGGGCTACCTGCTTATGACTTCTTCCTCCAGCCAGCCTCTTTATTGAAGCATCTATCTGGAGGCTCAGGGCTTCCCTACAGACCTCTGTCCCTGGCCTGGGTCCTCACAAAAATGTCCAACATCTCAGGCTGTCCATCAGACCCTGCCTGGCTCTAACTTTGCCACCACTGACTAGAGTGGCTGACTCAGAGGCCTGTGGGATTAGCATGATGAATGTAGTTTTCCACGTGGAGCTATGCTCATGGGTGTTTCACCATCCACAAGGATGGGCCACTTGGTTAAGGAGGGGACGTTGAAGAGTGCTCAAGGTGGAAGTGAAGCTGAAGAGAAAAATACTTGCATGCCACTGGTCACTGATGGGCTATCACAGAAATGGGAAGCAGTGTGAGTAAATTGAGGCATCTGCAATATGCTTATTCTTTGATCAAATCATTTATCTACTGAAAGTTTGTTTTAAGAAAATAATGAAAATTAGCCCAGCGAATTTTTGTATTTTTCGTACAGATGGGGTTTTGCCATGTTATCCAGGCTGGTCTTGAACTCCTAGGCCTGCCTTGGCCTCCCAAAGTGCTGGGCATGAGCCACCACTCACTGCTAGTTTTAATTTTTTGTCTTATGTGCTTCCTTAAAATTTTTTTAAACATTTAATTCATTGATTGATTGATTTTCCTTTAGACAACTTTTTCTGAAGAGCATAATAAAAGGAAAGTCAGCCATAAACAAACCACTTAAAAAAAATCCATTCAGGGATTGTAAGTTCAGCTGCCTTCAGACATGAGACAGAAAGTATCCTGGTGTGAGGGGTGAGACGTTCCAAGGGACCAGGACCTCGGCCAGATGCAGTCCATGCAATTGTTTTCACATTTTAGAAAATATAAAACAACGCTAATACTGACGCTGGCCAAACAACACAACTCTCACCCTGGCTGGACAGCCAGAAGGTAACCTTTGCCCAAAGTAAGAAATGAGGGTCCCCTCTCCTTCACCCCTTCTGCATTCCTACCGCCCAAACTCCAGACACAATTTTCTGGTTAAAGGGGTGAGGCCATGAGAGCCAAGGCAGGTGCGCCTGGGAGAGCCATCGTAGGGAATAGGCATTACTTGGACACAGCAGAGTTCAGCATAGGTGTTACCAGACAGAGGCTGGACCTGGGTGGGGACAGGCAGGAGGAGAAGGAAAAGGAGGAAGAGGGACAGAAGGGAGGGGAGAGAGAAAGGGATGAGGAGAGAAGGAGAAGGAGTGGGAGGGAAGGGAAAGAGGAAGGGAAGGAGGGAATGGAGGGGAGAGTAGGCAGAGAGGGTAGGAAGAAGGGAAGAGGAGGAGGAGGAGAAAGAAAAGGAGGGAGGAGAGTGAGAGAGAGAGAGAGAGAAAGGGGGACATTTCAGGATTGAGGACAGATATGCAGATGTGGAAGGGCTGTCCTGCCTCCTCCATTTTCTGAAAGGCTGTCACACTTGCTAATCACCACCACCAGCTGTGGAAAATGTTACCAGTTCATGCAGCAGTTCTTCCATGATGGGAATCCTTTCGGCTTTGCAGATGGGAAAAATGATGCTCAAAAAACTAAGACAACCCAAGAGCTGGAAAGCAGCAACAAGGATTTGGGACATGAAGCCCCATATCCATTCTATGACTTTGGCTGCAGCATGGGGGGAGAGTAGCCATTGGGAAGGTTTGTGGGTGCAGTCAAGAGAAGCAGGCTAGGGAGAAGTGCCTTCCCACTGCTGCAGCCTTTCCAGTAAGACTGGACAGGGTGTCCACCTGGCTCGCACACCACGTATCCCCATGACCATGTAGGAGGTGACTCTCCAAAGGCCCTTAGCAACCTTTAGTAACAGATACGGGAAAGAAGAGACGATTGATTGTCCCTCTTTAATTAATGCGATTATTCAAGGCCTGACTTGTCCCGGAGAGCACTGAAGGACACCAGCCCAGCACTGCAGGGAGGCACTGGCTTTGTTCGCTGTCTGAGGCACTTATCTCCAAATGCTTTGTTCACGGCTGTGTCCTCTGTGACTTGAAGCTGTAGATCTTGTCTTATTAATGTATGCATTGAACAGATCTTTATTTTATGCCTACTAGGTGCCAGGCACTGCTAAGCCCATGCTGACCTGCTGTTTACAGTCAGCATTTACAATCTAGTTGGGGAAATAATATCGGTAAACACACATACACAAACACACACAAATATTATATTAAAAGTTTTAAGGATCATGAAGGAAATGATATCTCTTTTCTTTTGTCCCCATGTAAGGCTGGCACGAACAGGGTTCTCAGTGAGCGTCTATTGAAGAAATGAATGGGGAAGGGAGAAGAAGAATATGCAGGCTACAGGAGGGGCCTCCATCCTCCGGCAAAAGGGAGGCCTGGTCCTGAGCTGGGCTGGTGCGGCTGGGGAGTGAAGACGCCATGGCCACCCTGGCTGGCTGGGACTCCCTAAGCCCAAGCTGCCAGGGCTGAGGGGCTGCCTTGGACAGCTGAGGTCCCCTCCGGGGCTGCATCCAGAGGACCTGCTGCCTGTTGCTGGAGGTCTCGATTTGGCAAGCTTTGTTACAATGGCTGTATGAGGCCCTCCCAACACCCCAAACTCCCCAGGTCCCCAGGTACATCTGCTGAATGTTACCTGAACACAGAACCAGGGCTGCATAGCTATTTGAATAATGGATGAGGAGGCGGTTGGATCAGTGGGCAAAGGGGCATGCCCCCTGTGTATTACCTTGTCTCTTGCTAGGCTGGTCTGTGGAGGGTGTGGGCTGATTGGGGATGGGGCTGAAAGGTGGGAATTGCCTGAGCCAGCTTTGCTTAGACAGCGGGCAATTTCATGAAATAAAAATTTCTGTTGGGATCTAAGAGTGCTCGGAGAGTCTGCTGTTGAGTGAGGCTGAGGCCATGGGAAGGAGTGGGAGGCAGTGCCCCACCCCTGGGAAATGTGCTGAGGAGTCCCTGTTATAGCCTGGCTATGCCAGGCAAGGTGATGGCCAACCAAGTCACCAAGAGCAGAGCAGTGAGACGTTGGGGAGGGCCAGAGGGCAGTCCTGGTGAGGTGGGACCAATGTGGATGGGAGTGGGCTGGTCAGGTGGGGAGACAGAGCGCCCTGCAGATCTAGGATTGCAAGAGCGTGACAGTGAAGTCACAGCTGAGAAGTACTCACTGTGTGTGTCTTTGTGTGTATGAGAGAGTAGCAGGGAGAGAGAGAGAGGAGAGAGAGAAAGAAGGGAGGGAGAGAAAGAGAAAGGGAAAGAAAGAAGGAGAGAGAGAAAAGGAGAGAGAGAAAGAAGGAGAGAAAGGAGAGACAGAAGGGGAGAGAGAAAGAAGGAAAGAAAGGAGAGACAGAAGGGGAGAGAAAAAAGGGGAGAGAGAGAAAGGAGACAGAAAGAAGGAAGAGAAAGGAGAGAATGAGAGATAAAGAAGGAGAGAAAGAAAAGAGAGAGAGGGAGAGGGAGAGAAGGAGAGAAATAGCAAGAGAGAGAGGGAGAGAAAAAAGAGGAAGGGAGAGAGGGCTGGGAAGAGAAAGAAAGAAGTGGTGAAAGGAAGAGAGAGAGATGGGGATAGAGAAAGAGAGAAAGAAGAGAGAGTGATGGGGAGCAGCAAGAATAACCTACTGATGCCTGGATCAAGTACTGACAGGCGGGCCTTGTCAATAGGGAGGTTTAAGAGGCCAGACTTGACCCCAAGTTCGCCTGGTTGAAAACCCATACCCCTCCTGCTGCAGCTATGTACATAATGCAAGTCTCAGAAATGGAAAAGATTCATTGTGTTTACTAATTATTCATGTAGCAAACTTACTTCATTCCTTCCATAGTCATTTCCATTAAATTCCACACATTTGTTGAGCACTTAATATGGGCAATCAAATGTGCATTTTGTTTGAGGGAAGCCATGTCCTATTTAGGAGGGAGCAGCCAGGGGTGTTGTGCTGGGGATCAGGAGGACTGGCCGCCAACCCTGCCTTTGCTGTTCCCAGTCCCCTCTCCATGTGCCACAGCTCCATTCAAGTCGTATGAATGCACCCAAAGAGCTTTGCACCCAAGAGCTGACCTTGAAAGCTATTTTATTTTCTAGAGATTTATTGGTGAAATAATTTAGACTTGGAGACTGAGATCTTTCTTCTATTTCTGGTCGGTCCCAGTTTGAGATTTCCTTAGATTGATTTAGTTTTCTTATTAGCAATTCATTACTGCATGTTAATAATAGCTAGACTTACCAACTAAATACTTATAAAAATATTTTGCTCCAAGTCAGTGACTCCAGTGAGTCAATTAGAGCAGTCTTGGATGCTGGGATCTTAGAAATTGAACCCGTGGGTGTACCCAGAGGAGGTCTCCCAGACCAATGTGGAGTCCAGCCCTTC
Source organism: Macaca nemestrina (assembly GCF_043159975.1). Taxonomy (NCBI): domain Eukaryota; kingdom Metazoa; phylum Chordata; class Mammalia; order Primates; family Cercopithecidae; genus Macaca; species Macaca nemestrina. The sequence goes on along the minus strand of NC_092133.1, from coordinate 86,377,483 downwards.
AAGATTGTTCCATTAGGAGGCTGATGGCTGATGCTTAGCCCTGTCATGACCCCTCGACAAGCCTCTGGCGATAACTCTGGGACAGAGGAGATACTGTGTCTTTGGGCTCTTCTCCACTGGAAGCTGCAGGAGAGCACATAAGGACAGGAACTCCTCCCCAGGTGGAGGTGAGCTATGTTCTCAGAGCTGCCCATCCAGAAGTTCCTCTAGGGTGGTGGAGACAAGGTCCAGTGGATCCAGTACCTTTGGGTGTTGTTTCCATGTGGTACCAGTTTCCTTTCCCTCTGTGTCCCCATCTCCCTCCCTAGCCAGAATCCCTAGGGGCTGGTTCCCCAGGGCTGTGAGCTCAGATCTGCATACCCTGGCATAGCACAGAGTAGGTGCTAGATAACCGAAAGGAGGGAAGAGAAAGAAAGAGAGACAGAGAAAGGAGAGAGAGAGAGAGAGACAGAGAGAGAGAGAGAGAGAGAAGGAGAGAAAGAAGAGAGACAGAGAGTGAGAGAGAAAGAAGGAGAGAGAGAAAGCAAGAAGGGAGAAGGAGAGAAGGGTTGAAATGGACTGAATGAGACCCTGAAATGCTAGAAGCTGAGGACTTGGCCTTCCTCAACATACCCCTTTCTTATCCTAACACTTGACAAAAAGTCATTATTAGTCTGAAAATAATGATAGACTCACATAGAATTTATGTCAAGGGTTGGAAAGACAGATAACTGCAGGAGCCAGGGGGGTTATACAACCTGGAGAGGGGAAAGTAGTAGGGAATGGTGAGGTCTGTGACCAAGTAAAGTTGACATGCCCAATCTAAAGGCAATGGATTTAAATTTCTAAAACATTTCTATTAACTGGATAAGATGCCTTTGATCCAGCTCAAAGGACCTTTGTTTAGGTTTTCTAGCAAAATAGGTGTTTTGGGTACAGTACAACAAACCAGGCAATTAAGTGTGAAGAACAAAAAATGGTAAGGAAGTAAGTTAAGTGTGGCAGACAGGCAAGTGTGAGCTCTCCCAAGGGTGTTGTGGCTTTTGCCTGGTGGGGGACGGGGCTAATTTAGGAGACCACCAGAAGATTCAGGTGCCATCTGTAAGTTCCTAAAACAGCTCACAAGAGCATTTCTCCAGGAACGTGGCCCTAGCAGCAAGACAATAATAATAATGATAATGCCACAGTTGCAGCTGATGTTCACAGGGCAGTTGCTACGTGCTGGGCATTGTGTTCAGTACTGTCTTTAAAATTTTTTAATTTTAAAAATAGACTTTATTTTGTAGAGGAGTTTCCTATGCACTGCAGAATTGAGCAGGAAGTGCAGCGAGTTCCCATATATCCACCCCCAGCCTCCTCAACTGTTAACATTAGCACCAGAGTGGCCCATTTACTACAGTGTGTGAACCTGCATTGACATGTCATGATCACCCAGAGGCCACCATTTACATTAGGGTTCATCTCGGTGTTGTGCATTCTATGAGTTTAGACAAATGTCAAATGCCATATATCTACCATTAAAATAGCTTTAACTGTCCTAAAAGTCCTTTAGCACTGTATTTTTTTTTTTTTTTTTTTGATACGGAGTCTTACTCTGTTAACAGGCTGGAGTGCAGTGGCGAAATCTTGGCTCACTGCAACCTCTGCCTCCCAGGTTCAAGTGATTCTTCTACCTCAGCCTCGCAAGTAACTGGGACTAGAAGCATGCACCACCACGCCCAGCTAATTTTTGTATTTTTAGTAGAGACAGGGTTTCACCATGTTGGCCGGGCTGGTCTCGATCTCTAGACCTTGTGACCTGCCTACCTCGGCCTCCCAAAGTGTTGGGATTACAGGTGTGAGCCACTGCACCAGGCCAGCACTGTCTTTTAATCCTCCCTCCAGCACTTGATGTGGCATTGTTGTCCCATGTCACACAATGAGACAGGGAGGTCCTGAGAGAGTAAGTGACCTGCTCAAGCTCACTCTCCTGAGGACCGAAGCCTGCTTGAATGGAGGCAGGGGTGCAGACTCCGCAGGTTGTGGGCCTTCCTCCTGGGCTGTGCTCTCTTTCTTTGTGAGAATTAGGAGGCCATGGGCAACCCTCCAAGCTCTGCAGCAAACACAGGGCCAAAGGTTGAAGCTGAGCTCTAAGATCCCTGGGAACCACATGGGAATATACTTTGTCCTGTGGTCACTGAACAAGAACAGGTGAAGTTATTGGAAGTTGGCTTGCATTTGAGCAGCTACCATGTTTTATATGACAGTAGAACTAGTGAATTATAGGGAATTTTCAGGATGATAAAAATGCATATCTATCACTTGTTGTATACATATATTTTCTGTTTCCAAGTCCCCAGGAAATCTGGAATTTCAATTAACTGCTATGTTCTTCACATATTCTCTCATGTTTAGCTTAGCTAAGCTAAGTTTTTTGGCAATTTCCAAAACTGCAATATAACAATAGATTTGCTGACAAGTAGAGAACATGCCATATTCACACTGAGATGTATCCACCAGGGATTATGCTAGAGAGCCTTTAAAACATTTGTAAAAATATCAAAATGACAGCACAAATAACCTGAGCCCTTCCAAAACATATAATTAGGAATTCAGTGTGGTTTTTTCCTCCCTTATAATTTAAGTATTTTACCTGCTTTACCTTGTTGCTATGGGTTTGAGCCATGTGTACTGAAATCATTTCTGCTAAGGAAAGTTTTAAAAGGGAGGTTGTGAAAATCCCTTCTGAGCACAATTAAGATGTCAAATCCAACACATATTTTTGTATTTGGCCTCAAAAGATGAGGACAGAGGTGTCTCCAAATATTTTTCCAATTTTCCTAAAACAAGCCAAACAGTAAGAAATGAATACTATGCATGGTATTTAAGACCTCAACTCCGAGCCTTCAAACCCCTACATTTTCTAAGGATTTGGAATTCTTTTCAGGAATCAATTTAAAATGATTCATAATTCAACTGAAAACAATTGAGGGCTTAGATAGATGCTCGCATTTCCAGCGTTTTATTGCTGCTCTTAGTGTTTCTGAGATGACAGTTTTCCTTTCATAGAACCAGCTTAAAATTAGAAAAATCAAACACCCATTAGAGAAAGCAGATTTACTGTGCTATTAATTGATATAGAGATGTAAAGCTTCCATCACCTGGGCAGAAGCCTAGCGCATTCCTGCAGACAGTTGCAGTGGCTAGAACCTAGGGGGTCTGCATCCCACTCACTGGGCCTGAGTCGGAGCTGTCAGCCTCTAGGAGCCAAGCCTTGAATTTTCAGCACTAAGACATGCGGCACTGGGGGAGCTGCCTCTGTAACAACATCTGCATGCCAGTCTTGAGGGGTGTGTGTTACTGTCTTCCCATTTTATTTTTAAAAACATGAACATCCTTGAAAGTTGAACTCCCCACCCTGAGCTGGGTTCTCTCTTCCCTATGGGACAGGAGGCAAAGTAGCGCACCCTGTTTAGCAACCAGGAAATGATTCTCGGGAATGCAGATGCTGTGGCTGCGGGTATGAGATGCGGAGACAAGGGGCACTGAGAACCCAGGATTGTCTCCCTACAGAGGCTGGAGGCAGCCTAGGTGAGGGCCGGGAGCGGGGGACTGTGAATCTGCTGAAATAAGACCCCCGCAGTTTTAACTTTAAATAAGCATTTCCGTCCTAGTGGAAGCTCCTCTAATGTCTCCTGCAGCTTTGATTTTGGAACACGTCACATTCCTCATTAAAGCAATCACTGTTAAAACATAAAGCAACACAGGATTTATTTCTTCATTAAACTGATGATCCGTATATGAAGCCAATTAACATTATGAGTCTGGTGAACATCAAGTGTAAAGAGGTTAGAGAAAATTAAAAGCAGTCACCTTGGTCTTTAGATAAAGAAAGTACACTTTTAGACTGTAAATTATCAGAGTGTCCAAGCGGGACAGATCGGTGAATTTGGTTAATTGGAAAATACATTTTACCGCACAAGAATTAAGGAAAAATAACCTTTTCGTTACTAAAGCCCTTTTTTAGGGGGAGGGGGACCGTAGTGAACACCTATTAGTCACCTTCTCCCGGGTGTCGGAGACATTCGAAAAAAAAGGAGGCTGGCGTCATCAAAGTTTGCCGTAGCCTTTCGTTTCTAAGGTTGTTTGGTTGTTTGTTTAGTCGCTGTTTTGCCAAGAGGAAGGAGCCCAGCCTAGCGGCTCCGGGAGAGGAGCGCCGGGCGAGGCGAGGCCAAGGGTCCCGAGCCGGCTTAGAACCCCGCGAGCTGGGTGTGTTACCGGAGCTCGGCTGGTTATCTAGCAAGGGAAGCCGCCAGACTCGCCTTGGGGGCCGCGGGATGGTTTCCGGCTGCAGCCGCCGGGTAAGAGCGGCGCGTGGGACTGCGGAGAAGGGATTTTGTCCCTGTTGCCAGCGCTGAGAGCGTGTCCGGAGTAACTTTCGCAGGTTTGGTCTGGGAGAGGATTGGGGTCGGTCCGCGGAAGCCTGGGGTCCGGCCGGGCGGATCCCACTCCTGAGCAGCGAGGGGCCCCGGCTGGGCCCCCGGGACCGGCTTCTTTCTCCGCAGCAGCTGGGGGTGGGTGGGGTGGGGAAACCGGCGCCGCTGTCCAGGGTTCTGACCTTGCCGGGAGGCTCGGCGAGCGCTCTGTTCTCAGACCCCGGATGCGCCTGTGTTGTCCCGGGGTCATCTCTGGGCCTTAATAGGAATCTGCCTCGGTCGATGTCAGGGATGGGGAGCTGAGACTGGCGTTTGGACCTCATTGGTTTCTGGGGCCAACGCAGCACCCTGCGCTGGTCTGCTGCCGTTGAGTGTTCCCGCACAGACCCCCAGGTGCGCCTGAGTATCTTGGCCCGGGCGGCCCAGACGCTGTCCGCACCTCGCTTCACGGCCACCGGGTTCCCAGAGCGCACAGGCAGGGAACTGCTGCCTAGGGCAGGAGGGAACCCGAGGGGACTTTCGGCAGACCTAGGCAGCAAGAGGAGCTTCGGGCTCTTGTCAAGAGCTCCAGAGAGCAAGGGCCCTCTGAGGGAGACAGGGAGACAGCCAGCGCGCGAGAGCTGGTCTCTTGACCTGGGATAAGGGAGGATCAGCGCCAGGGGCTCCCAGACCTCTTGGCATGACGTATGAACGACCCTCAGCTGCCCTGCCGGCCCCCGCCTGCCACCGCACCCGCCTCCGGGACCTGCCAGCTGCTCCTCCCGGGCCGGCTGCCTGGACTCTCGGAGTCTGTGGCCCCGGCGAAGCCGGCGTCGCGAGCTCTCTCCGCTCTGAACCGAGCGGGAGTTTCCTATGATTCTTTCCCCGAGGCAGAGCAGACTCTCCTCTGGAGCGACTGAGCCCAGGAAGGGCCGCTTCACTGAAATAGGTCCTGACTTGCCTCGGCCGGCCGGAGAGGGACTGGTCTTCCTCCAGGCTGTTTTCTAAGGGGCGTCGACGGCGGCCGGGACCCAGCGCTCTGTCCCGCAGCAAGATGTTCCTCGCCCAGCGCTGGTGTCCAGCGGCGGGCCTGCCAGGCCTTTTGTTTCCGAAGCGCTGTGTCTTTAAGATGAAGGCTGGATCCCGGGCAGTGCAGGGACCCGACCCACCACCTCGCCAAGGCTCCCTAACGCAGCATTAGAATGTTTATAAAATATTCAATTTATGTTGTCTGTCCAAGAAGCCATCGTCCCAAAATAAAATCAGCAGTCTAGACGGAGCACAGACACCAGAACTTATCAACAGTTGTCTGACTTGCATCTTCTGATGCATCTTGAGTGGGTCATAATACCAACTTTATTTTCAGTGGTGCATAAATTAATTACACGCATTTAATAACCAAAATATCATTATATTCCCCCTTTAATATCATAAAGGCTTTCCGCCAGGGAAGCACTTAATAGTGCAGGGGGCCGTAACGGGCTATTATCCTGGTGTAATGCTATTACAGAACCAATTATGCGCCATTAGACTTGCTTTTTTTGCAGTTTATGTGATTTGATCCAATCCCGCGCCCCTGACTTGAAAATTTCAGCCTGGTACTTTAGAGTTTAATTTTCACCCAGGCAGAGAGAAGGGCGGTCTCTCTCCGTTGAGTGTCTGCCTCCGATGCATTTTAAAAGTAATTGCAAAGGGTCCCACCGCATATCATTTGCATCGAGAAGCGAACATAAATTCAGGGACCCCTTGCTGAGAACAAAATCAAACTTTCCTTTTGTACGATCGCTTGGAAAGGGAAGCCGTGTGCAAAGAGTCCCCCCAAAACCCATCCGGCGGCGACAATTAGCAGTGCTTTGTCAATTTGCAGCCCGGGAGTCGCCAGGCCTTTGACAAGGGCAGCCCAAACCGGGCGCTCGCTCTCGGAGAAAGGTTTGCCTCTGAGGGGACATGAGGTGGGGGGTGGGGCCTAGTGTATTTTCGGAAAATGAATTTTTTGGGGGTGATGGTGGTGGTTGTTGTATCGTTCTGTTTTAAAAGAGGAAAAACCATTCCTGATGTTTGCTGAGAAATGACGGATTTTTTTTTTTTTTAACACCACGTGGGCCATTTGTAAGGCCCAATAGACCTATCCAAGTTACTCGCTGTAGACAGCGCTGGAAATAATCAGATTAAGGCCAATTATGCGTGAGATTATAAAGGCGAGTGCTGAGCGGCGGCGCGCGCTGCAGACAGACAGCAAGACATCTGGCCACTTCCCGAGTCACTTCTTTGGTCCTGCGGGCGCCAGCCGCGCCGAGCCCCGCCCGCCGCCAGCCAAGCAGGGCGTGCGGACCGGAGGCGGTCACGCTCCGGCCTCCTTGACCGCCGCCCGCCGAGGTATGCTCGGCTCTGGACCCACTCGCCGGTCCCCGAGCGCCGGGCCTTGGGGCTCGGCTGCCTTCCTGGCCTGAGCTGCAGCGCACAGATGGCCCTGCGCGCTAGCCGGACCTGGCTGCGGCGGCCCGGGTGCAGGGCTTCTGGATGGGACCCCGGAGAGCCAGAAACTACGCCGCGCGGGTTTGGTGCTGGGGCTAGGGTGAGGGCACTGCACTCCAGGAAGTGGACACAGCCGAAGGACTGCCCCGTGGGGTTGCCGCTTGCGACGGGGCTGACGCCTTCCCTCCTGTCTCCGGCAGTGAGCTGAAGGCGTTGGGAAGGGTTTTCCAGGAGGGGAGCGCCCCGGGTGCGCCCTAGGGCCGGGCGGGAGCGCTGGCAGAGGGAGACTTGAAGCTCTATCGCTGTTTGCTTTGCAGCCAGGCAGGAGCAACGCGCGCCGGTCCGTTCCGCTGCCACCCTCCCAGGTCTTGGCCGTCCAGCCGATCTGACAGCCGGCGATGTTTTATTTCCACTGCCCGCCACAGCTAGAGGGTAAGTAAGCGCCGCGCCCCAGGCTCTCCATGAAGCCAGAGCCGGCCAGAAAGGGCCGGAGCGGCAGCAGGGTTGGCGGGTGGCGGGGTCCCCGCCCTGCGGGGAGCGCAGCCGCCGGCAGGTGAGTAGGGGTGCCCCTGTCCCCCTCCCTACACCCCACTGCAGCCCCGCTCCAGCTCCCCGCCCCGTCGCCACCTGCCTCCCACCTCCCTCCCTGCCTGGGCCAGGACGCCCCGGGCTATGCGTGCTGCGGGGACCGGCCGAATCCTCCCAGCACAGATGCTGGTGTCACGCCTCTAATTGGGGCTCCCCAACCCAGGGGGCCGCATCAATCTTTCACGGTGCTTTTGCAAACATCCCAGAAAGCGAAGGCGAGTGAGCCCGCCGCGTCCTGGCCCCGATCACGAGCTGCACGAGCCTAGAAGGGCCCATTGCTGGGCTGCTCTCACTGGGGCCGCTGGCGAGAGCCCTGCAGGGGCCTCATCCGCCTTGGATTCTGGGCAGCTCAATTCGCTTCCTGGCCGCCTGGCTGTCCCTGGAACCAGGTGGCCCTGCCCACCACCTGCCCGGACTGACCTAGCGTGGCTCCTTCTCTGTGACTCACTAATCCTAAATGTCGAGCACTCCCCACTCCCCCGGACCAGAATTTCCATCTTTGAGGGTCTCCAGGCCTGAGAAGAAATTTCCCTTCAGGTCCCCAGTCTGGCTTCCGCACCCAGTTGCTAGGGGGGCGTGGGTTGGTGAGAAGGGGACAGTTGGGACCTCCTGCATGCCCCTGCTCAGGACCCGGGGGATCTAAGATGGGGTCTTCACATCAGGGGGCCAATTAGTAGCCATCAGGTGAGCCACACTGTGGGCTTTAATGGGGCCTTCTGCAGAGCAGCAGTCTCAGCCCTGGGGTATTGGGACTTTTGTAACCGTGGGAGTGGCATTTGGCAACCTACTCCTTTGATTTATTATTGTGGTGGGAGAATTTGGGGAGCCAAGTAGTTGTGGAAGACAAGGGGCAGGGTAAATGTTGTGAGGCCCTGGGAGACCTGAGACTTCAGGTGATACTTGTCAGTCTTGCCGCAGGCTGCCCTGAACAGTGGCTGAGCCTCAGAAAGTTTGTTTTTGTTTTTCTCATAAAAGCTCTTAAGAGTCCAGTAGGATTTTCTAAAGGAAGCTAATGAGGACCAGTGTTTAAGCCCTGCTAGCTCTGTCAGCATTGCTAGGAAGGGAAGGCCACACATTTGCCTGCATTTCACCTCCTTTTATCCCCAAGGTCCCATGCAGGGTGAGTTTTATGGAAGGGTGGGAGATGTGCATCCCCTGACAGTGTACTCTAGGGGTTGAGGGAGTCTCTCCTATGTTGAGAGTGCCTTCTCTGTGCATCTGAACCAGGGGTCTGGACTAATTGCCAGCCAGTGTCCCACCCTTCTGGTCAAAGTTGGGGAAGGCAGAGGTTTGGGCATTTGGCAGGTAGGGGACATCATGAGTGTCTGTGTGCAGGGTGGGCTGCAGGAGTGACTTAGGGAGAGTCCTGGCCTGGCCTGCCGTGACCCCAGCTGTCAGCCCAGCTTAGCGGGCTTACTGTGCTCCCCATACCCTGGGCACATCCCACCTCAGTGCTGACTCTGTGGTATAACCAGAAGAAGAGGAGATGGGTCTTTCAGAGCCTTTCTTCCGTTTGTAGATGTGTTTCTCTGCCAGTTTTGCAGAAAGGAGTAATTTAGTTTAGTTAAGTGTTGCTGGGTGAAAGGGATCTCCTGAGAATGGAAAAGTTGAGAACAGACCTTTGGAACATGACATAATTATAGTCTATCATCTTTTTTATTTTATTTTTTTTTTTGCTAATCTAGAGAGACATAAAGGAGAAGAGAAAGAATGGCTCATAATCTTACTTGTCGTATAATTTTGCTGATGTTACATTAAAAAGTACCACTGGCACCTGCCTGAGAAGTTTGAATACAGCAGAAACTTATACATTGAAAAGTAAAATCCTCCTTTTCCACCTCTTTTCCTAAAAGTATCTGCTATTTTTTTGTCATTCTTTCAAGAAAATATGATTTAATTCTCATTTATGTAAATTTTAAAAATACATGTTTTGCCTTATTTGCACTGAAATTATGTTGCTACATCATTCTGTACTTTGCTTTTTTTAGTTTGTAGTGTATCTTGGAGATTTGTTCATGCCAATATGTGTAGATCTACTGATTTCTTTTAAACTGCTGCGTAGTATTCCATTCTGCGTTGTGGAGAAAGGGAGAAAGGGTCTGCTGATGGGCATTTTGGTTGTTTTCCTTTTTTTTTTTCAACTATGGTGTTTCCAGAAACACATTTTTTTCTATTTTGGCACACGTTACAAATATATTCAGAGATTAAATACCTGTATGTGTACTTAAATGTTTGATGGATGTTGTCAAATTACCTTCTAATAAGGCTGCACCTGATTTGTACTCCTACAAATGGTGAATTAACCTGCACATCTTATGACACTCATATCTGTACTGGGTGTCTTTATGCACTTCGTTATTTCACCAAAATGTTGAAAATAATATTTCATTGTTCTGTTGTGTTTGGTTGAATTATCTTTAAGGTTTAACATTTTCATAATATCGACTATCCTACTTATTTTTAAGTAAAATAGCTATTCTCATTTTTTCTTCTTTTCTATTAGCTTGTCAATCTTTTATTAATTTGGTGAACGGTCATCCTTTTCTAGGATTCAGTTTGACATGCAGTGTTTCACTTAAAGATTCTGCATGTACACATTGTGAGCCACTTTGGGACCATGAGGTATAAATTAGAAGACTGAGGGAAATTGTGATTGGAGATCCTCAGAGATTGTATTCCATCCTCACCAGTCAAGTGCATTGTTTCAAAAAAAGACAATTTGTTTTCCTGCAAAGTAATGAAAATAAGACTGCATTGAGGCCATTCCTTTTAAGTTTCCAATGAGCTGGAGAGAAATAACTGTAACTAGGGTTTTGAGGAACAACGCAATTTGGACAGGAAGATGGAAGGAGAACACTTTAGCAGAGAGTTAGGGTGTTTGGCAAAGGATGGGGCCCTGGAGGGTGAAAGAATAACTAGAAGGAACTTCCTCTAGTAGACAGAATTTTAAGAAGCCCAAAGGACTTTCAATCTTTGAGACTGAGGCCCTTATGAGGGTCCTTGTCTGGGACAGTGTGGCTCCAGAACTCCTAATGCCGTGATTCTGAGAACAGAGCCCATAGCAGGTAAAGTATTCACTGGTTAATGGCAACTTGCTCATTTGTTTTCCTAAGAAGCCATTGTGGACTATCAAGTAAATAGAGCACATTTGGAAAATGATCTGAATGCACGTTTGGGGCCAAACTCTGTTCTGGGTTTATAGCGAGCTTTGAAGCCTGCTGGGGAGGACAACGTCTTTCTTTTGTGGGGAAGTAGAAGCAATAGGTGCTTTATAAGGCCTGGCCAGAGGGCGGGGTGCCCTTTGAGAGTGGCCTTGTTCAAGTCTGCTTGGCATTCAGGACAGTCACTATTGGTGCAGATCTCCTGTTAATTGACATCTATATAACAGATCCACTATGGTGCTGATGAGCTGTGACCAACAGTAATTAATATTCATTTATAAACTTCTTCCCTCCTCGCGTTCTGCACTTCTAGGAGAAAAGTGCTGTGAAAAGCTCTTGGTGTTTTCTTTCCTCCCCCAGCCTCTCCCAGCTCCCAGATTTTAATTCTTCTTTATAGAAATAAAGGAAAGTAAACTACCAGATGAGCCAAAGGGAGACACACAGGCTTCTATTAAAGGATCTGGAGTAGGGGTGAGATAAAGGCACATTGAACAGGGGTGGAGCCAGGAGCTGGAGAGCAGGTGAAGGCTCTGCCTCAAGTCAGTGACCCTTCCTGGTTCAGAGTCCAGAATTTCACAAGAATTGAACTTGGCTATCTCGGGGATTAAGGTTACCACCTGCCCTGTGTAATAGGGATAACTGGGTTTAAAGTCAGAGGTTTTGGGGACAGAGTGGAAAAGAGGGGGATTTAATAGGAGGAACAGAAAAATATCCTTTGGGACAAACAGGGCTGCTTGTCTGGTGGGTCAGGTGTGTGCCCTCTGAACTGTGTCCGGGGGCGGTCTGAGGACTGGGGCCCCTTCCAGCCCAGGCTGATCAGTTTGCTCTTGGTAGGCACTGCACCCTTTGGCAACCACTCTTCGGGGGATTTTGACGACGGGTTTCTACGTAGAAAACAGCGCCGGAACCGGACGACGTTCACTCTTCAGCAGGTACCAATGTTGATTCTCCTTTCAAACATCAGCTACTTCCTACCTCTCCCAAATCAGAGTTGAGCAACTCTTCTTTGTCTTTTAAAATAAGACCAATTGATTACATTAACTGAATCTTTCTGTTTTCTTGAACAACTTATGTGCCAAAGAATCTGTTTTAGGGGGAGTGCAGATGACTTTAGCCTTGTAATCCCAGATGAGAGAAGCAGCAACGTTCTCTCCCACTTGCCTTAGGTTGATAGTTTGGGGAACACTTCCATGTCAGCAATATCGTTTGAACCTCACAGTGACCCTCTGAGGAAGGCAGGTCAGACATTCTCATTCTCAGTACAGAGATGAAAACCCGGATCCCTGGAAGTTGGCTGACTTGGATAAGGTATAGTTGCCCACAAGTGGAAGGGCTACAACTGGGACCTTGATACTGTGTTTCCCAGAGCTGGGCTCTTTCTCCTCGATCAGCCTGTGTCCCACTCTTGGAGTGAACTGGAGTGGTTGCGAAGGTGACCAAATGTCCCTATGGCATTTTGTGGGATGACACCATGAGGGCTTCTGCAAGTTGTTTCTGTTCCCTGGCTTCCTATGCTGAAAGCGATACCAATTACTGTAACTGTTCATAAGGTGACCATTAGGTTTTTTTGATTCCTATGACAATACTTAAATGTAAAAGCATATAAATATTCACATCTCTCTTATTTCTACTTCTTGCCAGAGCACTGAGGTTGCCAGTAAGCTGTAGCTCCTAAGTCATCCGCGGTTGAAATTCTCATTCTGTGGGATCCTTCCAAAGAGCTCCTTTCTCCCTGTCCTTCCTTGATTTGATCTGTGAAACTGCTTCCTCACCACTCATAGGAGATTTGAAATATGCATCTGCTTCCCCTCACCTAGCCACAGCCTCTCACCAGTACATATTTTTTCCTTTTACCAGCTGGAAGCTCTCGAGGCCGTTTTTGCCCAAACACACTATCCAGATGTCTTCACCAGAGAAGAGCTCGCCATGAAAATAAACCTCACAGAAGCCAGAGTGCAGGTAAACCTTCTTTTTAATTATTTAACTCTCTAATATTAAAACTGGCAAACTTTTTTTTTGACATCATGACTGCAGAGTGCACATTTGGCCAAAGAAAGCAAATGAAGACTATCTGTCATTTTCATGATGCACTTTAATAACATCAACATAATGTGGAATATTAGATTAGGTTGATTAATCGGTCATTCATAATTAACTAGTGATAATGTTCTACACTAATTTGTCCGCGTCTCTAAGGTACTAAATTACATCAATGCACATCCATTTCCTTGCTTTGGAAAAAAAAAAAAAAAAAAAAAAGAAAGAAAGAAAAGAGCTGAGATGCTATTCTCAAAGCAGCTCTGACCGCTCTGGTGTAAGGCCAGTCAATTGCAGAGAACCGCGTTTTCAGATGGGAAGCAGGGTAGGATCTGCTTTCCAGAAATTGCATCATGTCCAACTTTTCCCCTGCTCTCTGACTCTTTCAACAAAGTGGATCGGAAGAAGATGTGCAATTTAAAAATCTTGAAACAGCAAAAGCAATAGGGCTGCTTCAGAGATGAGTATGGCCTGTGGTGGCCGTCTCTAAACAGGATTTCTGTTTAGAAGCTACACAGTGATTACATTTAGGTGCACAAACCCGCCCGCCAAACCCAGCAGATGTGCCTCAGCGCGAGAGGAAGGGATCCACAGTGCCGCCTCTCCGGGCGAGCTGTTCTTTGAGCACAATTATATATTCATTTTATTTATGGGGTTTCCTCCATGCTGTTTCTGTTCTTTTTTTATGTAGGGGCTTGGGGTTAAGACTATGCAAAGATCTAATTGTAGGAAATATAATAGTTTGCTTTCGGTTCCCCTGGGTCATGTTAGTATCTCTTAAAAACCAATGGCTGAAGAGAGATAATGGAATTCTGAGCAGTAAATTGGGGGTTGTAAACAAATTATTTCCCCTATAATCAGATTATGTGATCCTGATTATTAAATCCGAACATGAATCATCGGTCATATGCAGGCAAATTAAACTGATTATTATTTGGAAATGAAAATCTCCTTTGGCCAGGATACCGTCTATCCTTTCTTTTTTTAATGCCAGCTTGCCAATAGCTGCCTAAAGACTGAACTGCAAATTGAGATAAATGACACAATTATTGAGCATTCAGAAGTGGAAGATCATAACTTCTCCCTGAAAGGTGCAAGGGTAAGATAGGGGTGGTGACAATTAAAGCCGGGAATTGTTGTTCAGGCTGTTGTTGGCTATTATGCAGACAGACAATGGCTGTGAAACGTTTGTTTAGTGAACCTCCGTGTGGGGACGTGGGCTTCGGTGGCGGGAAGGGAGATGTGTTTACATTTATACCCCTTGCTCATTCAAATATGATTAATGTTCTATAAAGCAGGGTCTTAATCGAAGCTGATGTTGTCAAACAATAACTAAATAGGGAAATAAACGACTCCATCATGCTCTTTCCTCAGAAGCAGGCGAACTGTCAGTGCAAAGTCATTAAAATATGATAATGAAAAATAGCTCAATTAAATGTTGTTATAGCTGTGACCTTCATTCAATTAAGACGCAAGAAAGTGTCTGCATTTTGCTTTGCATTTAACTGCCCTAAATTTAGAATATAGATAAAATCATTATTCAATGGTTGCTGATATGTGCAATTAAAAGCCAAGTAGATGAGAAAAGAAAGAAAGAAACCCAGTTAAAGAAGAATGAAAATTAAGAGATAGGGTGGGCCAGCCCAGCAGAGAGCTCAGCCTCAAGGACCCAGGCTCTCTCTGGGGCCAGTGTGCCAGCAGCCAGGGGAGGAGGAGAGGATGCGCTGGGGAATTGAAGGGAGGTCTCGCCAAGCATTTTTTTTTTTTTTTTTTTTTAGTCAGGAATTATCTCCCAGGAGGGGAGGGAAGAGGTTTTGCTGGAAGGAGTAAACAGAAGCAGGATTTCACTGACCTCTGGAAACTCCTTGAACCTGGGCTGCCCAGCTTCCATGAGGCTGTCCTGCAGAATATAGTTTTGGTTTCTAGGGCTTAAAGAACCCTGCACCTGACTCGAAGAAGGTGCTTAGGTCAAGATGAATCACCAGCCTTTTTGTAACCTGAGGGTGATGGAGATGACATGAGTGCATGTTTACTGAGTGGTGGATGGCTATGCATCAGGCCCTGTGCTCAGTGTTTTGCAGGCATGCCAATCTTCCTAACAAGTCTTACGAGGTGGCCACAGTTATTACCCCCAAACAGTTTGAATCACAGTTCCCAGCCAAGCCAGTGGGCTTCAAACTATGGATCTGCCATTTACCCACCTGGATGGCCTTAGGCAAGTTAATTAACCTCTCTGCACTTAATTTTCTCATCTGTAAAATGGGGATAGCAGGACTACTTACCTCATAGGGATGCCGTGGATTCTAAACCAGATTTACTGAGGTCCCAAATTCTAGGCCATGGCTGGATCCAGAGTCAGTGTTTCTTTCCGTCCTTCCCTTCCTTCCCTTCCTTCCCTTTTTTCCTTCCCTTCCTTCCTTCCTTCCTTCCTTCCTTCCTTCCTTCCTTCCTTCCTTCCTTCCTTCCTTCCTTCCTTCCTTCCTTTCCTTCCTTCCTTCCCTTCCTTCCTTCCTTCCTTCCTTCCTTCCTTCCTTCCTTCCTTCCTTCCTTCCTTCCTTCCTTCCTTCCTTCCTTCCTTCCTTCCTTCCTTTCTTTCTTTCTTTCTTTCTTTCTTTCTTTCTTTCTTTCTTTCTTTCTTTCTTTCTTTCCTTCCTCCCTCCCTCTCTCTCTCTCTCTCTCTCTCTCTTTCTCTCTTTCTCTCTTTCTCTCTTTCTCTCTTTCTTTCTTTCTTTCCTTTCTTTCTTTCTTTCCTGGAGTCTCACTGTCACCCAGCCTGAAGTGCTGTGGCATGATCTCAGTTCACTGCAATCTCTGCCTCCCAGGTTCAAGTGATTATCTTGCCTCAGCCTCCTGAGTAGCTGGGATTACAGGCATGTACCACCACACCCAGCTAACTTTTTGTATTTTTACAAAAAGAGACGGGGTTTCGCCATGTTGGCCAGGCTCGTCTCAAACTCCCGACCTCAAGTGATCCGCCCACCTCGGCCTCCCAAACTGCTGGGACTGCAGGCCTGAGCCACCACACCTGACCCAGAGTCAATGTTTCTAATGGGTACACTGGGCTGCTGATCACGAATATGTCGTGATGTGTATCAGACGATATCATAGATATGAGGCCAGACCAGACACACCCAGGTACCCAGGCCACAGCTGTCGGAAGACCTAGTGAGTCTTTGTGATGAGGAAGCCCTGGGTCAGGTTTCATTAGCTGCTTTGCTGGTGATCCTCCACCTCCAGTAGGAAATACATTTCACATCAAATAAATGAACTTGCGTGTGACTCAACATTAAGGATTTCCACAAGATAGTGCTTTTACCCTTGTTATGGGCATTCGGATACTTTCTATTATTTAACGTTCATTAAAAAATGCCTGTCCTAACCTCTTAAGTGGGTCTTCTGACCCCGCTGTGGGCCTGACACTGCAGTTCAGAGGGCGTGGTGTGGAGAGGAGGCTGCAGGGTGAGCTGCAAGTGCCAGCACTGGGTCCAGGGTTCTGGCTCCCTCCTCCTGTCTGATTTTCACTGGGTGCATGTTTCCATCGGGGATTCAGGTTTGGTTCCAGAACAGAAGAGCCAAATGGAGGAAGACGGAGAGAGGGGCCTCGGACCAGGAGCCAGGAGCCAAGGAACCCATGGCAGAGGTGACGCCTCCTCCAGTGAGAAACATCAACTCCCCACCCCCTGGGGACCAAGCCCGGAGCAAGAAGGAGGTGCTGGAGGCCCAGCAGAGGTGAGACTGTGGGTCTCTAGGCCCGGTGGGCCGTGGGCAGCACTGCAGACACAGGGCGAGACCTCAATGTGATCTCCTTCCTTTGCCAGCCTGGGGCGAACGGTAGGTCCTGCAGGGCCTTTCTTCCCCTCCTGCTTGCCGGGGACTCTCCTGAACACGGCCACCTATGCCCAGGCCTTGTCCCATGTGGCCTCCCTCAAAGGTGAGTTTGGGTTCAGCTGGGCTGGTGGGCATGACCTTGTGGGGGTGGTGGAGGTTGTGTGACCAGCCTGGGTCTCAGCTTGGCCATCCTTGCATCTGGGCCTGTGCAGCTTCCTCGCCTCCTGTCAGTCACAGCCAGGGCCACTGGTGCTGTCCAGTACTATCTTGATTGCTTCCTACATGCGGCCTGAGCATGGAGAGAATGTCCTAAGCATCATTTCACCCACAGAGAGCTGGTCCTAGAGGATACTGCCCCACAGTGACTTTCCATGTTCGCAGCTTTCTCCTGCTCCCTGGTAACAGTGTTAGGTGCCAACCTGCAGCTCATGGGTGGGGCCTGGGGGGGCAATCATCCCTGCTCCCAGCTCCCTCTCCATGCGTGCAGCCGGCCCACTTGCTTTCCTCAGGTCTCCTGATGCCAGATGTCTGAGCTGTCAGGATTTGTGGTTTTCCAGGATGTGCTCTCTTCTCAGTGGCTGTTGTCTCGTCTGAAGGATAGAAATTGTTAGGGACATTTTGTCAGACTTAGAGAAAGGAGTTCCTGTGGCGTTGGCCCTTGGGATTTCTGAGCAGCCTCACTGGAATGGGCTCATCCAGTATTTCTCAGATACTGGCCCCAAACCTATTCCTTCAGTGATCAGGCTGCGCAGCTGTGTTGACCAGGAGCAGAGCTGGGTCCCAGCGTGGGTCTGGGGGAGTGTTAGGGGGCTCATTTGTCACAGGGGGTCTGGGAGGTGGGGGCACAGGGGTAGGCTGTAGGCTTTTTTTCTGATAATAGGAAGTAGGAGACACACCCTTAGGGTGTCCCCTGCATGTTCTGCTAAGGCCTGGGGTCTCCTGGCTCTCGAGGAGGGTCCCTCTCCAGCAGGTGGGACACACACACACACACACACACACACACACACACACACACACAGTATGGCAATCTGTGTTGCAAAGGCGGTTTCTGGAGACAGAAGGAGAATATGATGGAGTCTCCCTAGACAGTGTCCAGGAAGAAGGAGGGAAGGGATTCTGGGTGTAGGGAACAGCATATGCAAAGACTTCCAGGGGCGAGGAGGGTGCCCATGGGAGAGTGCCCAGAGATCCGGTAAGGGTGCCCAGCGGGGGCCAGAGCTTGATGGCCCTGGATGCCAGGATTCTGAGTCTGGACTTCCCACTGCAGGAGGTGGAGCCCTTTTAGCCTGGGGCTGCTTCTGAGTGGTCCAGGCAGCTGGGTGCATCCCCTGGCTCAGTTGGCTGATGTGGACAAGACTTAGCTCAGTACCTTCTCCTGGTACTTCCTTCAGCTCCAGGGTCCAGGTGCTCAGGGGGCCACATAGAACCCAACCCTGCTCCCCAACCCCATAGAGCAAACTTGGGACATATTTACAAGACACAGTGGGCTGCTTAGGGGCTACAGGGGTGCAGGCAACCAATTAGAAGGGGAATCCAGATTACCAGTGGGATGCGGGTATCATCCAGGGGGCTGGGGCTTGGCAAAGGAGCAGTCAATCCCATGTCCACCCAGCACTGTCTGCTTCAGCACGGGCCAGGTCAGCTCCTGAAAGTCATCTTCTCTTTTACAAATGAAAGTTGCTCGCCCGACTCTGGCCTCATGAATAGGAAGTGATTCCCACGGCATCTATGATAGGCTGAGCTGAGTCCCCGTTGGACACCAGCAGTGGCTGAATGGGGCTTGAGGACTAGACTGCAGCTAGGACGGTGGGGAGGCTAAGGGCAGTGTGTGAGAGGGAGACAGAGCTGGGCTTGTGGCTCCCACACCCTGGGGGTGCCCAGCTCAGCAGCAACCCAGGACAGAGGCTGGTGCAGACAGGAGGGGATGGTGCTGAACTGGACCAACTGGCCTGAGTGAACGTGGCCACAAACATCTGTCCACTCTCCTCCTCTCCCCTCCACCCCTTCCCTAAGCCCTTCTGACTGGGCTGTGACCTGCCCCCACCTCCCCCGGAGCCTGCCCCATGCCTGCCTTGCTGGAGATGGACTTTCCTCTGTTGCTGCCTTTCTTGCCAGACCTTGGGGACTGCAGGGCCCTGTGGAGGTGGCAGGAATCACAGTGTGCTCATCAAACTTGGACGTGTCTTTGTGCACTGTAGGGGCCCTTCAGGGGCAGCCAGCACACCCCTGTGAGATCCCCTTCATGTCTAATCAGGGGCGTGGCAGGCCCTTGAGGTCGGCGACCTACCGTGTTTCCAGAGCCAGGCAGGTGGGCGCAAAGTGAGCGTGTGCAGGTGTTGTCTTTTTTTCCCCAGTTACAAATGAGCTCTTGCTCCCTTTTCTTGAAACAGGAGACCCTCTGGGTCTGTTTGTCATTTTCCCACTCTGAGAGAGGCCTGGGTAAAATGCACATGTCGCTACCATCAGAAGCAGCTATGGGAGGAGCCTTGCTGGGGGCACCCTCAGATTAGGGTTGGGCAGAGGCAGGATGGGGGGCCTTTGCCCACTCAAGGGGCAGCTGTTGCTCTGCCAGCTGATTGTGGCTGTGTGGGAATGTGGATTCTGTGTTGCCAGAATTGCTGCATTTTCCAGAGAAGCTGGAGATTTGTATTTATATTTCAAGTATTCCTGTCTTAGTTGGTTCAGGCTGCTATAACACAGTGCCCTATGCTGGGTGGCTTAGACACAGAAGAAGTTTATGTCTCACGGTGCTGGAGGCTGGAAGTCTGCGATCAGGACGCCAGCAGGGTTGGGTTCTGGTGAGGGCCCTCTTTTGGGGCTGCAGGCTTCGGACTGCTCCTTGTGGAAAGAGAGCAAGCTCCTCTAGGACTCTTCTTAAGAGGGCACGAGTCCCATTCACGAGGGCTCCGCCCTCACAGCCGAAGTCCTCCCAAAGGCCCTGCTTCTGAACACCCTCACAAGATTTCAACCTACAAATTTTGTGGGGGACACAAGCATTCAGTCCATAACAATTTCCATCTTTTAAATGTTGCCTCCAAGTCTTTGGGCCAAATTGGCAGGTCCTTGGTTGGACCTGCCATGGCCCTGCCATTTTGTGACACCCCCTGGGCTGTGAGGGGGTGTCCCATTTCTGCTTTCTGAGTTCTCTCTGCATACCTGCCTCCTGTACCCAGCAAAGCTCTCCTCCCTGGGCTCATCCTGACACCTTTCCCTTCCATGGCCCACTCCTGCCTGGTCTCTCTGAGCAGTGGCTTTTAAATCTCCGACAAGCTAAGTCGTGTTGGAAAGGGAGGCAAGTGAGTGATTATGGAAACTTCTCCTGTGCTTTACAAGGCAACCTGCCATTCAATTCTCACAGTAGTATGGTCAGCATTATAGCAAGAGGGGGTCTGTAGTTGTACAACCAGTGGGTGAAGCTGGGATTGCTTATGTGGGTCGTGGCAGCTTTGCATTCTAAAAGCGCCTGGCTCCATCATGGGACACTTCTGGAAGTGAGGTCTTCTGAGCTGCCAGTCCCTGGGGCTGCCTTGGAGTCAGCAGGTCAGCACTGACTCACTCTTGGAAGTGTGTGGGGGTCTCTGCTTCAACACCCTGGGTGGGGATGGGAGGTGTGTGCCTGCAGCATAGTCAGCTTCTAACACCCCCGGGGTTCAATTATCCCCGGGGTCCCTCTCCAGTAGGTGGGACGCACACGCACACACACACAGTGTGTTTCAAAGGTGGTTTCTGGAGACAGAAGGAGAATATGATAGAGTCTCCCTAGATAGTGTCCAGGAAGAAAGAGGGAAGGGATTCTGGGTGTAGGAAATGGCATAGGCAAAGCATTCCAGGGGCCAGTAGAAGAACCAGATCCCTCTGGAGAATGGCTGGCGTGTTGGGTGCCCATGGGAGGGTGCCCAGAGATAGGGTGAGGGTGGAACATGTGGTATGTGGCTTGGGGCCGCACAGCTTTCTGGCTTTTGCAGCCCAGTCTTCTCCTTCTCTTAGGTTTCCCCAAGCTGCAGAAATTAAGCACACAGCCCAATGTAAGCCTGGCCAAGGAATGACCCCAATTTTTTAGGTCCTAGCTCAGTTTGAGGAGCTCTGGGCTATGACATAGCCTCCCTCATCTTCCGGCATCCCCAGAGGTGGCTGGGCACAGCTGTTGGCTGAACCAGTTCTCCTTTTCTCAGGCCTGAATCCTGCTCCCTAGGGGCTGCTAGTCAACTAGGGGACTAGCACAGCATGCATGCCGGTGCTAGAAGGCACCTGACTGAGCTCTTTTTATAAATGAGAAACCAAGGCTTGGGGAGGGGAAGTCGCTTGCTCACAAATCACTGATTTGGGTGGGTCACCCCCTTGGGATGGAGGCTGCTATCCTCGGGTTCCCGATGTGTCCCTCCCTCCCTGCCTGGCACTACCAGACACCACTTTTTCATTCATTCCTCTGGATGAGCACGGCTGGTTGGGGGACAATGAGAGGCCTTGGACATCCCCCCTTGCTGCTCCCCAGCAAGTGAGGACAGTCATAAGTCTACTGGGGGAGGGGCTGGACTTGCCCAGGACCACAGAGACCAGAACCAATGTGGGCTGAGCCCTGGGGCCCCTTCTAGCCCAGACATCCCAACCACTTCTCCAAGCAGCTTGCAATTCACCCGGAAGAAATGAATCAAAGTTGTTTTCAGCTCCCAGCCCCAAATCAGTGCTAGTCTCCTTCCCCAGGCTTTGTGGTCTTACTGGTATCACACAGCCCCGGACCAAAGACAACAAATGTCTCTGGGTAGGCCACGGAGGATTGGGCCCAGCCCTGGATACCATCTGAGTGCTGCTCCCCTGTAACTGAGAATCCAAGCAAAGGCTGTTCCGTGCTCCACCAGCCCCCAGCTAGAATGTGAGGTCGATGCAGGGCTCCGAATGCCCCAGGGCAAGACCTGTTCTCCCAGTGAGCAATTGGGGTACCGCTGAGAGCATTATGTGTGATTACACATCAGAGGACTCTGAACTTGGGGTCCTGGTCGTTTGGTTCTGGGCATGGTTGCCATGGATGTGAAGTCCTTGTCTTGCACGTATTGAGAGAGCCTCCACATATTGAGAAAGCTGGCGATGCTAGCCCAGCAGGATTGGTGCTGGGGCCTGTGGGGGCAGCATGTGCACAAGAAAGATGTGGCTGCCAAGGTCAGCAGGGCTGCTTGGGCCAGAGGGAGCTGGGCAAGGGTTGGAGGTGGGGTGTGGGAGACGGCAGCCCTTTTTGGGAAGGAATTCCTGGCTGCTCCAGTAAGGCTGGCCAGGTGGAGTGTCCACGGGTGCAGGTGTGGCAGACTAGCCTGCAGGGTTACCAGGCGGGCGCCTGGATGGCCATCGGGCTGACCCCATCAGGCAGTGAGGCAACTGGTTGCCTCGAGTCAGGAAGCTGCCCACCAGAGACAAAGCTAGGCAATCAGAAACCAGACTCTTGCGGGGATTTTCTCCTTTAATTCTGAAGCAGCTGACTAGCACAGTGGCTTCCAGCAAAGGCCTGCTGGTGTGAACCTTAGTTCTCCCATTCTGTAGCCATGCACATCTTGAGTAAATCACCAAAACACTCTGTACTTCTGCCCGCTCATCTGCAGAATGGGGATCTTGATCACGATAGCACTGACTTTGTAAGACTGAATAAGGAGAACACGAGCTAGAGCATTTGAGGCCCTCAGGACAGTGTGTAGCATGTGGGAGGCAACACTATCACTAACCATCATTGAACACCAACTACTATTGTTGACCAGAGTCCTCCATTCTCATGCCCAGCTGCAGTCCCTAGACCCCATTCACTTTTAAAGGACTCAGTAAAGTATCTTCTTCTCCAAAACTTCTCCCATTTCTGTAAACTTTATTGCTACTGAAATTTACCCTTTCCTTGTAACCCTTGTTGCTCCAATTTTTGACCCTGTTGAGATGTCGTTTGTAGGATTTCGTGGTTGGGGCTCCCTGGGGCTTTATGCAGTGATGTGCTTTGTCCTCTGGGGGGATGGCCAGGCAGGTTTGCTGGGCTCACTGTGGGCATGTTTTATTTTATGGAAACTCTCAAATAAGAAGAGAGCAGGACCCTACTCCTGTGCAGAGAGGATTAACATGACAATAATGGGTGTCTAGAAAAAAATCTGTCCCATTACAAAGAATTTTCTTAGGCTGTCTTAATGGCCATGATTGCATTCACAATTCATTAATGCAGAGGAGGTTATTAATGGCCAGGGAGGCGCTTGGGTTTGTTCCGGGGAAGTGCTGGCCACAGGTCGGGTGGGAGCAGCTGGGGCTGGAGAGTCACAGTGGAGGAGGTGCTCTCCCCAGTGCACTTAGCTGGTCTGCCTCTAACCTGTGATTCACAGAGCTGGGTGTGAGGTGGGACATAATTACAGCTGCCAGGGGAAAGCTTTCATAACTCACTGCATGTTCACGCTGCAGGAGTCACAGCAACCCCCTGCACCCGGCAGGGCAGCCTGCCGAGTGGCAGCATCATAGCTGAACTTCCCAGGTGGGAGGGGTCAGCCTTCTGGGCAAGGTGGATATGATGGGGACCCTCGTCCCCAGTGTGGTTCCGTAGAGTCAGAGCCCGAGGCCAGAGAACAGCGGCAGGACAATGGAGTAAGATCTGACTCCTTCTTGCCTTCCTCCTCATCCCCTCTGGAGAGGTGAGATGGTTCCAGCCAGTTGGAGGTAAGGCCCAGGCTGGGAGGAGTCTGGGGACAGACAGGCTGGAGTCTGGCCCCATCTTCCCCGCAGAGACCTTGGACGCTGTGAGGACTGAAGGAGCTGCTGTAGGTCACGTGCCCCGCGTTGTGCAGGCATGCAGTGGCACTCACTAGACATGAGCAATTGAGCGGCAGTCCTGGTCCTGCACAGAGTGCGTGAGGATGAGGGGAAGGATGTGCAGGGGAAGGGAGTGCTAGCAGAGGTCGGGCCATGGCCTTCCTAAGGGTATGGCCCTGGCATTAGTCAAGAATGTTTTGCTTTGCTTTGGCCTTCACCCTTGGGCTTCCAGGCCAGGCTGAAATGTCCAGCTTCTGAGGGCTGTACTGGCCTTAGCATTTGTCCACAAAGGCTGACCTCAGAGTCAGAAGTGACCTCTTCCTCCTCTGAGGCCCCCTGAAACCATCTTTCCCCTTTTCTTCTTTAATGATGTTTTCCTTTTTTAAAAAATTGTGATGTTTTAAAAATTTTTTAAATTTTTTTATAATGGTTGTATTGTAAAATAGGATATTCATTAGAGAAATGCATGAAGCATGCACCTGGCTCTTCATTAATGGTTTCAAGCATCCAGATTACCTTGCTTGCACTCCACACTTCCAACTCCATGTACCTTGTTTTACTCACGTCACTTTTCCTCTTAGCAAAAGACACCACTCTGCTGACTTTTATGATGATATAACTTTACCACTGAAGTAGGCATTCTGAAACACTGTACCGGTTAGTAGCCCTTATCCACAGTGCTTGGACCAGAAGTGTTTGTGATTTTGTATTTTTTTTTTTGGATTTCAGAATATTTGCATTTTACTTAGTGGTTGAGCATCCCAAGTCTGAAAATCCTAAATCTGAAACAGTCCAATGAGCATTTTATTTGGGTGTCGTGTTGGCATGCAAAAGCTTTAGATTTACAGCATTTCAAATTTTGGACTTGGGAGGCTCAATCTATAGTCTTGACTTTTTTGAACTTCACATATACATACATGTACTATATATATAGTAAATATATAGCACACAAAAATATATACACACATATACATGGAGTCCTACAGTATGTATTTTTTTGTGTCTGAGTTCTTTGGCTGAGCATTATGTTTACAAGATTTGTTGCAATTAGGTTTAGTCTTAGATTCTTTATGATATTGTATGTACACAAGCATATCTATAAAGACTATTTGTCTATTATTTTCCAAGCTTATACTTTTCAATTTCTTTTTCTTGTGGGACTGTGCTGGCTAGAACCTCTAGTACAGTATTGAACAGAAGTGGTGGAAACAGGCATATGGCGTTATTCTATTTTTTAAAAAGCTTTATTGAGATATAATTCACATTCTATATGATTCATCCATTAAAGTGTACAATTCAATAACTTTTAGTATATTCACCATTTGAGTGTTCACCATCACTACAATCAATTTTAGAACATTTTTACCACTCTGTATCCATTATCAGTCACTGGCACTTTCTCCATTTTGCACAGCCCAGGGCAACCCTGCCCCTGCCCTCTGTCTCTGTAGACTGTGGACATCTCATGTGAATGGAATCATGTCATACGTGGTGTGTGTGACCTGCTGTTGCTTTATTGATCTCATGAGGAAGCTCTTAGGGTTTGACAGTTGTGTTTGCTGCCTGTTTTTTTTTTAAAGATACTCTTTATCAATTAAATATATTTTTTTCTTGTCCTAGTTTTCTAAGAATTTTTTCTTGATTATCATTTTTAAAAATTGCTAATATTAATGAATAGTGAATTTCATCACTTCTTCTGTAGCTGTTGAGCTGACTGTATGTTTTTTTCTTTCTCAATATATTAGTAGGATGAATTATATTGATTCTTTTTTTTTTTAATGTTAAAACAACTGCACATTCCTGGAATAGACCCAAATTAGATGTGACATGCTATTCTTTTTACATATTACTGAATTTGGTTTGCTAATGTTTTCTTTAGGGTGTTTGCAGCTATGATCATGAGGAGATGGATGTGTGGTTTTTTTTTTCTTAAAATCTCCATTCCAGGTTTTGGTATGGTTTTACTTAACTGTGGTTGCCCCAAAAGTTAGTATTATAAAATAGCAACTGTTTTGTTATCTCTCATCATTCTGAGGACTGGCTGGGCTCAACTGGGTGGTTCTTTGGCTGCTTTTCCTTAGGATCTTTTGTGAGGTTGCAGTCACATGGCAGCTGGGCCTGGTATATACAACATGGCATTACTTAGGTGTCTGGTGCTTTTACAGAGATGCTGGGAGACTGAACCTCTCCCTCTTTCTCCACATGGTCTCTCCTATGGTTAGCTTGGGGTGGGGTTGAGTGGTGTTTGGGTACCAAGAGTATAAAAGCAGAAGATGCCAGGCCTTCTTAAGGGTCACACCCAGAATGGGTATAGTGTCACTGCTGCTGCATCCTATTAAAGCCAATCGCCGGGCCAGCCCAGACTCAGGCAGAGGGGACTGCACATGGGCATGAGTCCTGGGAGGTGTGGTCCATTGAGAGTGACTGCAGACACTAACTGCCACAAGTATCAAGGTTATGCTGGCCCCTGCCATGAGTTGGGGTGTTTGTTTTTGACCACCCGTACTTCCAGTTGTGACTATTTACACTTTAAGGGCACTGGTCACATCCAACGCGCCTCTGGATCCTTCCACCTACCTCTACCCCAGCACAGAGTCTGGTGCAGAGTAAAATGTAATGCAGTCTGGGAAAAGAAGGAAAGAATCTTGTGCTGCTCTGGGCCTGAGAGAAGGTCCTCTCTTAGGAGATTCCAAAGATATTGGCACCTGGCTCTGCACTGCTGGCCACCTGCTGGACTCCAGAGACGAGGCTTTCCTGTTCTTCATTCAGCACCCACTGAGTAGCTACACTTTGCCAGACTCTGAACCACAGGTTGAGCACTTAGCAATGAATTAGACCAATGAATTAGACTATCCCTACCCAAAGGGTCTGGCGGTTTGAGGGGGTGGGCTTGGAGAAACAGACAGGTCCAAAAAGAATCCCAGTTCAGGTGACAGTCATGTACTCTCATAGAAGCAAACAAGGGCATACAAGGTATGGGGAAGCCCAGAGGAGGGAGGAACTTTCTTCACAGGAAGAAGTCTTTCCAGAGAATATGCTTAAGCTGTGAGTGGGTGAGAGACTCCAGGCAGAGAGAAGCATGAATGCAGGGAAGGAACCTGGCAGTGCTGCCTCTTTCTTGACACTGGGTCACCTTGGGGTGGATGCTAGGCTCCTCACCTGTGAAACAAAGACTGTAAAGGCCATACCTAATGGTGCCCATGTATCTGGCACATCCAAATCCACCTAAGTGCTTGTAATTGTTGTTAGAGTCATGATGTTGAGGCCAAAAAGTCACTTGGAATCTGATTAGGGCTTGGGTTTGGATTGCTGGGGCAGAGATTTCTGCTTCCTGCAAGCATTTACTCTCCCATGGGAGAGTCTCCCAGTACCCAGTGCATGGTGAGTGGGCTTCATGGTGTGTGGGCGGCACATGGGGCTCCACGAAAACAACACAGTCTCCCAGGGCCCCTGGCTCGTTTCTGAGGATACAGGTATTTGGGGAGCAGAGGACTCAAGGGACAGAAGTGGTCATTCCTCATGGGGAAAATGACTGGGTCAACCCTGGCCCCTCCATGCCTAGCTGATGTCAGGAAGACAGGCGGAGAATCCTGGCACTTAAGATTTGTAAGGAATCTCTTTGACGAGCATGTTACCACTGCTTCTGCAGAATATAGTGGGGGAACCTGAGGCCTGCAGAAGAGATAGAACTGTCCAAGGTCACATAGCATGAATGTCAGAGGCACAATTCAGGGACCTGGGTGTGCTACCTTCCAGCCCCCTACACCCTGTATTGATTCTGCTCCTTTGACAGGCACCTTCTGTCATCTTCTGACTTGAAAACCTGCAACTCACTTTCCAGAAACCATTTCCTATGGGTGCTGATGGGTTTGCCCTTCCTGCGAATCAATGGGGCCCTGGAGTGCATGGAGAGGAGCAGAAGGCTCTGGCTGGTTCCAGAGGCAGCAGGAGAAGCAGCCTGCCCATGCCGAGCTCTGGCTGCCACTGAAAGGAGGCAGGGTTGTGTGAATCGGCATCTGACTGCCAGGAACACGTGTTCCTGTGGCTGTTCTGGCTGTGCTGGGGGTCCTTGGATCTGGGGGCCACTGTCATTATTTGTTTGACCCTGCGGAGACATCCAAGCAGAAATAGAACATGTGCACTGGCCCTGAGACTGTGTCAGAACACAAAGCTCTGGTTGGAATGGTCAGCTGAGTTGGCCCCCATCAATGAGTGTTTGCTGAGTGCATAAGTAATTGTTGAGACAAAGGCCTTACATGTAATAGGTGAAATTAAGGGACGGATGGGATTTAGAGCTGATTCCAACAAAACCCCTTCCAAATTAGCCCAGGGATTTTGACATTAATCAGATTGGGTAACTTTGTTAAGAATACAGTTTTTCTTTCCATGGGGTATTGAGGAAGCTTAGAACTCGGGAGATGGCAACTTTGAAGAACTAAAATATGCCAACTCAGTCAAGAAAGATAGATTCTCTCTCCTTTTCTCCCTTCACTAAATATTCACTGAGTGTTTACTTTGTACCTAAATGGGACAGTTTTGTTCTGCAATCAGGGCTGTGAGATTGGATGGGGGAGGCACACACATCAAGCTTGGGAGGTGAGGTGTGTACAAAAACAAACACGGCTCATGGTGAAAAGACAAGAAATAAGCCATAAAACAAGAGGAGGAGAAAGTACTTCAGGAGTTCCATTAGGAGAAGAAAGTGTGTCCAGGTGTGATTTGGCCTTGTTTTTTGTTTGATTATTGGTGATAGCACTTAAACACAGCAGCTAAAAATATGCTTAAATATTGTAGGCATCTACCAATATTCCCACTTAAACTCTCCATGTGAACTATAAGGAACTGGTGTGATGACTCACGGAATGTTTATCAGTTCATTTATTTTACTATAAAGTGAAAAGAAGTGAACTATGCTGTTTGCACTAGATGTCTCATAAATCCATGCATTCATTTTCTGTTCAACTCTTGTTACCCTAACCTGAATGTTCAACAGGAAAACTGGGTGTGAGAGCTCTCCTTGTCACGAGCATTGGAGTCCACATACCTTTATGATGAAAATGTGCTATTGGCAGAGATGAGACAGAGCTAACTTAATTTTTCCTGTCAGTCTTGGTAGTAGATCAATTAAACTGCCAAGGAGATCAAATATTTCAGACTGTATTTATTACATTAAGTATTTATATTCAGACCAAACCTTTAAAGCATGATGTCATATAGGAATGGAGGCCGATTAGATCAATTCAGCAGAATTTGCTGTAACTTAATGGAAATCAAATTGTGTGTTTTAATTTAGTGTCCAGGAGGTAGTAGCATGTTCTCAGACTGCATTTAAAGACCAGAGGGCTCTTGCGTAGACTTTTGTGATGGCACAAGTCTGCCAGGGGTGGGGAGGGAGTCATGGCCTTTTAGGGGTTTCATGGGGTGGGGGCGGGCAGGAAGGGACTTACTGACTTTGGTCCACACAAATGAGAGGGGAGATGAATAGAAGGTTGCTGGTGAATCTCATGGCGCACCCTTAGCCCCGTGTTTGCTGTCAATACCCTGAGTGCAGACGGATGCCATTAGTCATCTTGGAGTCTTCACTGGGAGGTGAAGACACGGTCTTTATCCCTTAGCAACCTGTGGGAGACTCTGTGCTGAAGGAGAACATCTGTCGCCATCTCTGAATGAGAGAAGACAGGAAATCACAAACCCCAAGGAGATTACTCTTTCTATGAGAGTAATACCTGGTCAGTTTAGAAAGAGCAAAACATACAATAAAACACAAATAAAAAAAATTCATAGCCTCAACACCCAGAACCACACACTGAATATTTTGGTATTGGAACATTTTAAGATGTCATTTATGAATATATATATATATCTGATAAACATATATTTAATAACTTACAAATTAAAAAGTTTAAATTGAGAATTTAAATTTATACATTTTTCTATTTCTAAGTAAATTTATATTTACATACATATATCTATGATGCTAGATTGATGTGGTCTATGGCTGTACATATACATATGTACACTATGTGCATATATGTGTGTGAGTATATGTGGATATGGATCATCTTAGTCGGTTTGGGTTGCTATAACTAAATATCATAAACCCGGGAGCTTATAAACAATGGAAATTTATTTCTCACAGTTCTGGAGGCTGGGAAGTCTAAGATCAAGGTGCTGGCAGACTTAGTGTCTTGTGAGGGCACTGGATTCATAGATGGTGTCTTGTTGCTGTGTCCTTGTATAGTGGAAGAGGAAGAGACAGGGCGACCCTCTGGGGCTCTTATGTAAGGACATTAGTCCCTGAGAGATCTACACTCATGACTTAATCATATTCCAAAAGCCCCACCTCCCAAACCTTGGGGTTTAGGATTTCAACATATGAATTTTGGGGTGGGGGGACATCAACATTCAGTCTGTCACATGTGTATGTATTATACACATGCATATGTATTCCAAAATGTATGCATGTTGACTTACTAATGACTTATTGTTTATTTACTGCTCCTTTACCGATTCTTTAATGTCTTATTTCATTAGTATCTTTTTCATAGTACTAAATATCCTCCTTTAATATAATTTGTCATAGTTGCAATGTGCTCTATATGGTTATAACTTATTCAGCTAGTTCCCTATTATTGGACCATTGGTTGATTTATGTTTTTTGTTGTTGTTATATGCACACAAGTATGACTTCCTTAGTAGCTAATTCAATTTTTAGTCCATTAATACTAGCTTAAACTTTTTTATTTAAATTTTTATCTTTAAAAAATATTATTTGCTTATCTTCTCTTTATTATTCCAGTTTTAGTGTATGTGCTGCTGAAGTGAGCACATGATAGCTTTTTGACAAATTAAAAAAAACAAAAACAAAAAAATACTCTTCTATTCCCTTCTAGAGCCCCATGTATAGAAATCAAGTAATTAAGAGGGGGCTTTGAAAGTTTGTTTGGCTCACTCTTCAAAATTCTCTTGGCAGTATAAATTACCTTTTGGCCAGACGGGAAGATTTCACTGAGGAACAAATACAGCTGTGAAAAGGCGTATGGCTTGTGCCAAAGGCAGGGTAGGCACACAGTGCCAGTGAGCGCAGTCACTGCATATACCCTATGTGCACATATGTAGTGTTACGTGTGTGTGCATGAGTATGGTTGCAGGTCTTGTGTCCATCATGGTGTCCTCTGGCGGATACTCGGGACAACTTGGGTTCTTCAGCTGGTCATGCAATTGAACCAGAAATTGGAATAAGCTGTGGATTGTGACTTAGAATTGTCCTTTAATTTTTATGGCGTTGAGGAAATAATTGTTTGAGGATTAAGTACCAGGTGCTTTATAGGATTTATCACCAAAGTAGGTGTGTTAAGGTGCAGAAGCTGAAGCTTGAGTGGATGAAGGCGGGTCCTGTGTCTGGTTAACAGTGGGGTCAGGGGTCAGACTTCTTCCGACCACCTTCTTCCGACCACCTTCTTCCGACCACCTTCTTCTGACCACCTTCTTCTGACCACCTTCTTCCGACCACCTTCTTCTGACCACCTTCTTCTTTTGTTCACCTTCTTCTGCCCTACACAGATGCACTGGGCTTTCTGGCCCCAGAGACGTCCTATTGTCACTTGTTTATAGGGTTTCCATAATGATGACTTGGTTTTAGGGTAGACTTTTTCTAAGTGTGTTTGTCACCTTATGATGTAATAAAGAGGCAGAGTCTAGCTCCTCTCATGACCAACTCAGTGGCCCCATGACTAATAGTCACAGGCTTGGTGCAGTTTTCAAAGCCCTGTCAAACATCATATCTTGAGACCCACAGTGGCCGCTGCAATGGCTTTGGGCTATCCTGGGATTCTGCTCTGCTTGCCTCTGTGCAAGTGGCTCCAGTTTATTGTGCATTTGGAGGGTTTTTGGCTGTTTTATAAAATTTTGTCTCTTTTCTCAGTATTAACCATCAATGTGTCTACCACTAGTAGCCACTTAAAGTTTGTGGCAGTCTTGGAAATCATACAACTTATGTTAGAAATAGAAATGCACTTTGCACATAGGAGAATCTTTAAGCATTTGGTGAAGGTCCTAGTAGCTGGGACTACAGCAGTGTGCTACCACACCCGGCTGTTTTTTTTTTTTTAGATGGAGTCTCACTCTGTTGCCCGGGCTGGAGTATAGTGGCATGATCTCAGTTCACTGCAACCTCCACCTCCTGGGTTCAAGCAATTCCCCTGCCTTAGCCTCCAGAGCACCTGGGATTACAGGCGCACACCATCATGCCTGGCTAATTTTTGTATTTTTAGTGGAGACAGGGTTTCACCATGTTGGCCAGGCTGGTCTTGAACTTCTGAACTCAGGTGATCCACCTGCCTTGGCCTTCCAAAGTGCTGGGATTACAGGCATCTGCCACCACACCTGGCTAATTTTTTTGTATATTTTGTAGAGACAGGGTTTTGCCATGTTGCCCAGGCTGGTCTCAAACTCTTGGGCTCAAGCGATCCACCCGCCTCAGCCTCCCAACGTGCTGGGATTACAGGTGCGAGCCACTGTGCCCGGCCTCTACTTGAGCACATGTTTCATGGCCAAAGTGCATGAGCTTTGGGTCTAGATTTTCACTCAGTAACTATTTACTAATGAGTCACCCTGGGAACTAAATATCCTCCTTTAATATAATTTGTCATAGTCGCAGTGTGTTCTATATGGAGGATGAAGCTCCATCATGTTATTTCAAGTTCTCAAAAGTGTTCAGGGTCTATGAAGTTGTTTGTGCAGGCAGCATATTGGTACTGTCAGATCACTGAGAAATCAAAATCATTTTTTTCCTTTGCAAAAAATGGCTATAGAATTCAAGGGAGATGCTGGTTGTTGGACAATTTAAGTTAACATGTGTATGTGCCCAGATCACTGTATTTCCTATCCCCCCAACTACTTTTCTCTTTAGGGTGATGACAGAAGTGTCTGTTGATGGGAGACATAAGGCAGGGTGTGACCATCACACAAGAAAGAAGGACTTTACCTTCCCTTTTTCTGCAGATTCTGCCTCTGTTAAGGCAACCCACAACCCTGTGGGATGGCTGTGAAGTTACTGTGAAGTCATATTGACCACACATTATTGATCACTGAACCATGTCTCCTTTGTGCAGATAGATCCTTGGATGCAGATTATAGACTTTATACTTTTCCTTGTTAACCATCTCACTAGATTTGTCCCGTTTGCTTTTAATCTTGTTTCTTACACAGTGGCCTCTTTCAATCTTGTCCATACCTCTGTCTTGGATCCACACATCTTCCCAGTTCTCATTCAGGTATGGGCAGGTTCAGGGGAAGCCCCTTTGGCAGCCTCTGAGGACTTCCCTTCAGATGGCCAGGGCTCATTTGCCACATTCCTGGGTGTGGCTCTGTGTTTTTGTGTCCACCTGCAGGCATCCGCCCCCTTTGACGGATGCCTTAGTTGCAGTTCAGGCTTGGGGTGCAGATGAAGAAAGGGTGCAGATGAGGAAAGGGAGTGATGGCACGTGTCGGGGTGTGTGCCCAAGGCTCTTTTTTTTTTTCTTTGAGAAGGAGTCTCACTCTTTCACCCAGACTGGAGTGCAGTGGCACGATCTTGGCTCACTGCAACCTCCGCCTCCCGAGTTCAAGCAATTCTCCTGTCTCAGCCTCCGGAGTAGCTGGGACTACAGGCACATGCCACCACATCCGGCTAATTTTTGTATTAGTAGAGACGGGGTTTCACCATATTGGTCAGGCTGGTCTCAAACTCATGACCACAGGTGATCCACTCGCCTAGGCCTCCCAAAGTGCGGGTTTTACAGGTGTGAGCCACTGTGCTGGGCCCCAAGACTCTTGTTGGTCAGTGCACACCTATCGGAGTCAGCTGCCTGCTGAGGAGTTCCACTCCCCCCTGCCCCTGCCACCAATGGTCAGGTACTGGAGGGATGTGTGAAAACCCTGCAAAGCTTCCTTAGGCAAAGGCCCAGTGAGTGCAGTTGGTTGAGAGTGCCAGCCCCATGGACGTGGGACTGGGTGTGGCTGGGTGAGTGTTTGGCAGCTCAAGGGGCTTTGGAGATTCTTGCTCACTGAAGGAGCCATAAAAACAGCCCTGGCTACCCTGTGCACACTTCATCTTCCTGGATCACCTTGCCCTCAACTCACCTCTGGCCAGTATACTTAAAAAAAAAAAACTGTCTTATTTTCTTTTTGATTATGGTAAAATACGCATAACATAAAATTTACCATCTTAACCATTTTTAAGTGTGTGACTCAGTTGTATTAAGCACATTCCTGTTGATGTGCAGCCAATCTCCTGAACTCTTCATCTTGTAAACTTCCCACTTCCCCCATCTTCCCACTTCCCCTCCCCCGCCCCAGGTCTGTGTCATTCTACTTCTGTCTCTGGGAATTCTCTGGGGACCTCACAGAAGAGGATTCCTGCAGGATTTGTTCTTTTAGTGACTGGCTTGTTTCATTTAGCATAATTTCTTCAAGGTTGATCCCTGTTGGAGCAAGTGTCAAAATTCCCTTCCTTTTGAGTCATATTCCATGGTATGTACAGTCCTTATGGTTTTTAACCACAGGGTCCTTGGCTTCACTTGGTCCTCAGTTTCCCATCAATCCAGTGCTGTGTGTGTATGTGCGTAGGGGGTGAGCTAGGCACACATAGACTCTTTACCCTGCTGCAGCCTTGGTTCTGTGAGTTAATTTATTCCTCTTAACTTCTAAGTTTGGGTTTTAAGGGCCAGCAGTATAGTTATGGGTGGCTTTCTTGGGGTCCACTGCAGGTGTGACCTAGTGGCTGTAAGCTATGGCTCCAGGGGAAGGAGGCTCTGTCACTTCTACATCTGGTACATGGCTAGATTTCCCACTGAGTTACAGAACATTGAACTCACCATTGATGCTTACATTGAAGCAAGGCCTTGGCTAGGTTAATACCAGCCTGAGATGGATTGAGCCCATCTTTCTCATCTGGCCTGACCCAGGGCCGGCTACCCAGGGCTAAGCCTGAGGACAGTGGCCCCTTCCAGGTCCCTGAGAGCCTATAGCCCCAACCAATCTCTACTCTCAGATATGCCTGCTGGGTCTGTCTTCAATCTTCTTTCTTTTTAACATTCATTTAAAATTAACATTATGTTTCTAAACTTAAAAGAAATTCATTTTCATTGTAGAAAAACAAGAAAAATTCTAAATAGACATAGAGAGGAAAATACAAATCTACAGCATACCCGCTCCACGGGGAACACCATTCTTAATAACTTGGTGTCTTCACACCTTAGGTGCTCCTCACCAGTGAGTGCCCTTGGGCAGGGAGACTTGGAGGAAGACAAGGCCCCCTGGGGGTGGGTTCTAACCATCAGGAAGGCCTGAGACTCATAGAAGGCATTGTTCCCAGCAAAAGCTGTCATTCCCTCTGACAGTCTCTCAGTGACTGGTGTCAGAGTGTGGCTATGCCTGTAAGAGCCCCTAGGAGAAGTGGAGCAGCCAGGTCCTGGGGTTTGACTAAATGCATGACAGGCTGGAGGCCAGCAGGCCTGCAGGGCAGTGGGGCTGGTCCTAGAGCTCCCTTGCACACTCTGCGTGTGTGCTGCCTCACACTCATCTTGGTATCTGCTGCCTAATGGATCAGCCCCTCAGTCAAACTTGAGGCAGGAGGTGAAGCTGCATTTAAACCTCCCATTACGATACAGGAGAGGGAAAGGTCACCAGGAGGTTCTGGTCCCATCTCTACAATAAACTGTGCAAATTTGGAGTCTCAGTTTCCTTACCTGGAGAGGGGGATGAGCCACGCCTACAGTATGGGTAACCATAATGTGATAAGAGGAGCAGTGGGTGGCAAAGGTGAGCTTCCCTTTGTCTCTCAGCAGGCTTGGCAAGGAAGAGGAGGATTCGTGAATGTGCTTGAGGGGAGCAGAAGGTACCCTGGCTTTGGCATTAGGAAGGCTGTCTTGGGAAGGGAGGGTGGGGACGTCCCAGCTGCTGGAAAAGCTGGTGCAGCTGCAGCTGCCCCTGAGGTTGATCTCTAAAAGTGGATGCCGGGCCTGAGTGGCCTTCCAGGCTCCAGTGAGCACAGGCATTTGTCTCACGATTGCTGCCCCTTGGTGGTTCGAGGAAGGACTCCAGAGCATGCTTAGAAAGGCAGGACAGCAGCTCAAGGCTCACTTGCAGCCTGTGGACATGTCCAGGACTGCAAGGGAGCTGGGACACAAGGGTGCTGACCTTGGTGCTGACCTTGCTGCAGACCTCAGCCTTGGCTGGGACCACTTCAGAAATTCCATCTTCTCCATGTTTTCCATTATCACCAGCCAAGAGGCAACACCTGGGTGAGAAGGATTGACCTGGGCTTGAACCCACACTAAGCACTTTCCAAATTGGTTCCCTATGAGGTTCTCAAACCTCAGTTCACGACACCCCCTGGACCATAAGCAATATATAACAGTTAACAGTTCTGTTAATTCAATGGTTAGGTCCAAGCAGCTCACTAAGTATGTCCTGACAGCTTAGTAGCCATTTGAAAAATAATACTTATAAAATGAAAGAAAAATAATGTTTTTCTTTTCTTTTTCTTTTTATTATTATTATTTTTAGAGACGGGGAATTGCTCTGTTGCCCAGGCTGGAGTGCAGTGATGCAATCACGGCTCACCGCACCCTTGAACTCCTGGACTCAAGTGATCTTCCTGCCTCAGCCTCCTGAGTAGCTAGGACTATCGGCACATACCACTGTGCCTGGTTAATTTATTTTTTATTTTTATTTTGTAGCAATAGGGTCTCACTATGTTGCCCATGCTGGTCTTGAACTCTTGGGCTCAAGTGATCCTCCTACCTCAGACTCCCAAACTGTTGGGATTATAGGTGTGAACCACTGCGCCTGACTGTTTTCATTTTTAAATAGCCACTATTCCTTTCTAAGGGGCTAATGTGCCTTATAAGCTTTGTACAGCTTCTCTAAACTTGGAATTCTTTTAGACTCCGCCACCCACATTTTATATTCCAATGTGGAATTTTGTGTGGTACTTGCAAAATCCAGCTTTGCAAAGCGATAACATTCTTGACAGGAATGCAGCAGGATCTCGTGGTTAAGCCGGGAACTGCCTGCAGCCAGCAGCTTGCCTGGCACCTGACATGTGTGGCTGGGTTTCCCTTCATTTAAGGTATCCCCCAGTGCCCCAGTGAGTTCTTAGGGGTGCTTGACACAGTTTGGGAATGTGGAATGACTTAATGGGGTCCTCCTTATAATCCTGCGATGTAGGTATTACCCCATTTTACAGAAGTAGAGACTGAGGCTCAGAGAAGCCAAGATATTGGCCTAAGGCCACACAGCTCCTTGGCAAGGGAGCCAGGACTGACTGGGTGTCCCTGATGCTCTGACAACACTTTGAATGATTAACTAGGTCCCTTTGAGGTTCTGAGCACTTGTCCTTCTCCCTTTAGTATCTGGCGCCAGAGGGAATCAATCTTTCTGTCCTTCAGAACTCAGACCGTTCCCTGTCACCCAGCCCTGAGAGGCAGAAAGTGGACAGTGATGGGAGCCTGTTGTTTTTCCTTTTCCAGGGGGCCCACTGTGCTCTTGCTGCGTCCCAGACCCCATGGGACTCTCCTTCCTTCCCACCTATGGCTGCCAGAGTAACCGCACGGCCAGCGTGGCCGCCCTGCGCATGAAAGCCCGCGAGCACTCAGAAGCCGTCCTGCAGTCAGCCAACCTCCTGCCTTCCACCAGCAGCAGCCCCGGCCCTGTCGCCAAGCCAGCGCCCCCAGATGGCAGCCAGGACAAGACTTCTCCCACCAAGGAACAGAGCGAGGCAGAGAAGAGTGTATGAGGGTCCACAGTGCCCTGTCCGGCGTGCCCTCCCCCCGTCCCTGCTTCTCCCAGCCTCAGACCCTACAGAAAACTCTCCAAATAGCAAGGAGAAGCCTGCGGCCCCAGGGCCTCTGCATGGACCCAGGACGGGCAAGTGAGACCCACAGCTCCCTTGGCACCTGGAGGGTCCCTCTGGAGTCCCACCAGCGTGGCTGTATTGTGGTGGCTTCTTTGGCAACAGATCCCGATGGCACTTGGTGGCAGCAGAGCCCTCTCTGTGAGGAGTCTCCCTGGAATTTTCATCCAGGCCCACAGTCTCAGAGGGAGGTAGATTCCTCATCCATTACCCTTCCTATTTCCTGCCTGGGCTGCCTTTGAAGGTCTTGTCAAACCCAGGAACTGTGGCATGGGCTGAAGTTTCATGATAAGAAAAGGGCCTGTCCCCCTTACATTGTTTGATAACTGGGGAACCAGTGGAATCCCAAGCGGCTCTTGCTCCCCTGGGCCAAGATGAGCAGTAGTGCCCTTTCTCTTGTTGGAGAATATTGGTTGTGGGCTTGGTTAGAAAGTGAGAAGATGTAGGGTGGGGAGGGGCCAACACGACACAGCCTGTCCCAGAGGTCCACGGTGGCTCTGACCCAGGAGATTTCACTGCACATCTGGCCAGGGGTACTGGGCTAATCACCCAGACCATCGGCTCCATGAACT
The DNA here is from genome assembly GCF_043159975.1 of Macaca nemestrina. Taxonomy (NCBI): domain Eukaryota; kingdom Metazoa; phylum Chordata; class Mammalia; order Primates; family Cercopithecidae; genus Macaca; species Macaca nemestrina. The sequence goes on along the minus strand of NC_092133.1, from coordinate 86,339,790 downwards.
GGGGTCTGCCATCTTGACACTGTGGGTGTGGAACCAGTGTGGCCCCGGTACCTGAAGCACTCACCTGCAAGCCCTTCCTCTCTCCCAAATAGACCTGTGGGTTGATGGGAAGTGAAGCAACTGAAAAGCAGCTCTCTGGTCCAGGGGACCTAAGGGCCCTTGGAGAGGGAAGAAGCCCTTCAGGAATGCCTCTGAAATAATTGCGCATATGGATGAACTACCTTTCCCCAGGTGCCTGGCATGTAGAGGGGGCTCTTCAGTGGTGTTTTTTTACTGAGGGGAAAAAAGTAGGAAGGGAGACAGGAACGGCGTATGTGCAGAAATGGAGCATGGGGAAGACAGCTTTCTCATGGTGTGGAGAGCATTAATTCCAAAGGGCCAAGTTTCACAGAGATTTCTGTTTTGGTCTAGTGTGGCTGTTTTCTCTGGTGTGGATGGTGACCTGGAGGAGATCCAAGGGGAACGTGCAATAGCATAAGCTCTGCCGCTTTCTGGCAGGGGCGCCCGGCACCTGAAAGGTTGCAGTCTTTGGTGGCTTTTGCTGATGGTGTTTCCATGCGGATAGTTATTGCCTTCATGATGGTTATTTTGGTTTCAGTTATTATCATCGAAAGGTTCTACTTTCACATTTCCTGTTCCCTTTTTACCTTCCCCCACTCCATGACCCCCAAATAATACTCCTGAGTGTATCGTGCCTCGTCTATGATCACCATGAAGCATTTGATAAAACACACTGTCTCCTTTAAAGAAAAAAATCAAATCCTTCTTCCTGCTGTATTTTGCTTGTTGAGTATAAAGATGAAACGATTTGCCAAAAAGCGGCAAAGTTGCTTCCGTTTCCCTGTAATTACGAATGTTTGGTTGAAGGATGTAAGCTCAAGCCCTTATGTACACTAACTCTTCAATCTAATTGTTTGATTAAACTCGTATTTCCTCCAGAAAGGTACATAAATAAGTGAACTGTTGAGCAAATTAAGAATACTTAACAGCATTGCATCTGAAAAGTAGTTATGCTGATTAAATTTTGTGTCCTTGAGGACTTTCAGGAAATTACTTTTGATCGTCAATAACACAATTAAGTAAACTACACACACATTAGCATGAATAATTGATAAGAAATTATGTATTACCACAAAGCACTGATTTAATAATTCATGATGCGACACTCTAGTGACTGTGCAAAACTGGATCATATCGAAAAGTCTGCCTGATGTTACTGAAAGAAAGGAAAAAAAATGAGCACCAAGCCTCTGCAGAGATATTGAGTACTTAGTTTTGTTGTACAAAGGCAAAAAGTAACGATGCATGATGTAGATTCTGTTTGTTTAAATACCCAAATAAATTTAGAGGAGTTAAAAGAAAGACCGAAAAAGCTCAGGTCCTCTCTTTGTTCCTCCCAGCCCTGAGGCTGCAGGGCTGGGTGGAGTCTGCGCTCTTCAATCTTCCACTTTGGCCAACGTGCAAATGGTAACCTGGAAACTTCCAGGAGGAGGGCATTGAGGCCTTGGATCAGGAACGTTTTAGTGGATGCTGGGACAAGATAGGGTCCTCTGTGCAGATCAGAGTCCTCCCCAAGTCATTGACAAGCACTGCCTTGCAGGGTCGTTGTTCCTGGAGCCCCCCATAGGTTGCCCTGTCTGCAGGAGTTCATCACATGACTGTAAAAGGCAGCTGGGCTTCAGTGTGGGAAGGAGGCTGGGGCCCCAGCGATTGATTGATTAATTAATTATTATTCATTTATTAGTTGAGGCACAATGAAGTCCATTCCTTAATGCACTCTAGGTTTGGGAAAGGAGCCTAGAAACCACTGAAGTTGTGACTGTGACTGGGGCAGACAGCCTGGCCTTGTTGGGGATGACAGCCTGCCCAGAGGAGGAGCAACTGTGGCATGGCAGGGAGTCAGGGCGGGCAGCCCTGGCATAGGGCTTGGGGGACTTGGGGGCTCCTCCTCCATTTCTTGGTGGGTGCCCAGTGTCTGATCTCTCAGTTGGGTAGAAAGAACTTCCTTTGACTCTGCCACTGTCTCATTTCCTGAAAACTTTACATAGGTTAGCATATTTAATTCCAATGATAAACCCACAATGTAAGTCCTACTATTCCCGTTTCACAGTTAAGGAAACCGAGGCACAGTTATATCGGACAACTTCTGTAAAGCTACATAGTTGATAGCCTTTGATAGGAAGAGGGAACTCGACTTCATTGGCTGTCACACAGAGAGTGGTTAATAAATGACTTGATGAGATCAACTGGGCTCAGTCTTCAAGGCCAGGAGCACCATGGAGGCATATGAGGACCCGTTGGTCCCAGCAGGTTTCACAGATGGTGAGTCATGGTTTGCCTTTGCTCACTGTCTTTTGGGTTCTGTCCTGGGTGGGCCTGTGGGAGGGGAGGATGAACCACCCCAGCACCCTGTCAGACCTCAGTGTCTCCCTCCCCTGGGTCCAGCCTGGCCGGGGTAGGGGCCAGCCTGCCCCCGTTTTATCTGCACCTGGCCTTCAGGTGTGTGCCTGTCTAAGAGCAGGCCCAGCAATAATCCCTGAACTCAGTGGTGCCCAGAGCTTCTGGGCCCCTCCAATGGATATAGCAAGACAGGACACCAAGAAGGTGCCTGAGACTCAACCAGTCCACTTAATGGAAACTCTCTTTCTTCCTAATTTTCTGGCTTCACCAGAAAAAGTAAAGCCTTTACAGATTCAGAGCTTGGTTGAAGTTGGTTAAGAGCATGTTTCCCTTGTTCAGAATCCTAACCCTAAGGGCTGTGTGACTCTGGGCGAGTCACCTAACCTCTCTGTGCTTCAGTCATCTCCTATGTAATAATGTACCAGCCTCCCCTCCCGGGGCTCTTTGGAGATTAAATGAATGGATAGCTACATGGTGCCTGGCATGGATGAAGTGCAGTATAAAAGCCAGCTCTTGTTCCACCAAGCCTCACACATGTCAAAGGCTTAAAGACCTTTTTCAGGTGAAAACCTCACTTTCTCAAGAAGGAAAAGATGGAATGGCTCTCAGCTGCGCCTGAGCCGACAGAGGGAGTTGGGATTGCCACACCCTTCCCTGAGCAAATTGTGTGGGCTGTAGGAGGGTTGATTTTCAGGAGGATGCGTGTGCCCAGGCACTTGAGCTTGGAAGGGAATCTGTGGTACCCAGAGGCAGGGGTGGGCATGAAGGCTGGGGTAGGGGGAATGTCTTAGAAAGAGCTCTTCTAGTGGCAAGTACTGGGAAGCACTGAAGCCAGTTTATGTCAAAAAGTGCCTTTAGGAGGAGGATACCAAGTGATCTCATGGAACTCAGGATGGCTGAGACTCTAGTCCTGGGACCCCAGTGAGACAGGTACCAAGAAGCAAGGGGTTGTCAGGAACCTCCTTCATTTTCCCCTGCAGCTCGGCCTTCTCTGCTCTCTCACAGCCATCAGCCAGGCAGGGATCGCTGTGGCTTTCCAGCCTCAGCCACACCCCTTGGGGACTTGAGCCAGCAGACCCCTCTGGTCTCATCAGGAGTGGTCAATCATGGCCACTCTGGCCCTGCCCTGCCCTGGGGAGTGGACATGGCTCTAAGTTTCTGGGCTGGGGATCTGGGCCGACACCCAGCATATACCCCCATCTCCCCCACGGGGATGGCACCAGAGGCAGAGAAGGGCACAGATGTGGAAAACCCAGTCCTTGCTGAGGCAAGTTAAACCAAAGGATGATAGGTTTCCCTGAGACAGGGACTATAAGGGCTTATATTTTTATTATTTTTAAATGATAATGCAGCTTCATTCTGGGCTCCACTCATGAACACTGTCAACCTACTTTACAGAATTCCACATTTGGCTATTTTTCTAATCAAGACTTGGCCAAATACCTTCTACAGCAGCTCCAACAAACTCTTGTAGGAACGGAGCATGTGCCCGCCGCACCCAGGAAGCTCAAAGGCCCTAGGGCTGTGGAACACCCAGCTGTCCCTTTGAGCCGTTCTCAGCTGCCCGCTTGTGTCCAGATCACACTCCCAATGACAACAAAGCCCTGGACTCCGAAGTTGGACACCCTTGGCCCCAGCACCACCAACTGCTGTCTGAGGGGAATGACGTAATTAGTGTCGGACTGGCAGGTGTCTGGGGCCTGCAGTCCTTGAGGCCAAGAGCAGTGGCCCCAACCTTCCTCCCAGCCTGAGCTGTTCTGGCAGAGCTGGGCCCCCTGGCTCTCAGTCCCAAAGCAGGAGGCAGGGTAATGGGTTTGGATAAATCACAATCCATCCTCCAGCCCCCAGGAAGAGCATTTTAGAGAAGGTGGTTGCCTCTGCCCGGATATGGACTTTTCAGCTACCTCTTTCTGAGCCACCTCAAGGCAAAGCAAGGCATCTGGGTGGAAAGCAGCTTTGACTGGTGCCCCGGAAGTGCCTAGGGCCTCTCCTACCCAGGTGCCCTGGAAGCGCCTAGTGCCTGTCCTGCACCCTGCCAGATGGACCAAGGAGACTGGCCTGGGAGCCCAGCCTGTGCTTGCTGCTGCTGCCTGCCATCTGCTCACCAGCCTCTTAACTGACGGCAGAGCCCCTGCCGGGTGAAGCTGCTTCTTGTCAGAGCCTGGCTGTGTGCAGGATGGGCCATTGCTCTTTAACACACCTCCTTAGGTCCTGGGCACCACCCCCTCCCTCTTGCTGGGTGCATTGTCAGACAACACAGGAGTTGTGGCTGCCTGATCCTGGCCTGGTTCAGCTGGGTGCACCAGATGCCACAGCAACCCCTATCTTGGGACCTCTGCTATGGCTGGGAGAGGAGGCTTGCCAGCTGTTGGAGGGCTGCCAACCCTGCCTGGGCCACACTGCGGTGGGGGGTTGAGTGGGAGAGGGCACTCATCCATCCTGAGCCAGGGTCTAGAGAGCAAAGGAGGGTGGTGCAGGAGGAAATTACCCAAGCTGGTGGCCCACCGGGTCAAGGGCTGCCTGGCAGCTGCCAAGGGGGCAAGATGTTCCTTGCAGTCTCTGGTGGCCGCATTCCTCCACTCAGCAGAGAGAAGCAGCCCTTGCCCTTGCCCTGGCCCTGGAGACCCTCCTCTGAGGTGGAGTTCCCCATGCATGGTAACACTCGCTGCCTGGGGCGGAGGAAGCATCACAGGCCTGGGAATCAGAGGCCTGACATTCCCAGCTATGTGACCGTGGGCAAGACATTTAACCTCTCTGTGCCTCATTTCTTTATCTGTATCATGGAAAGAATCATCCTAATTTTGAGTACAGAGGGTTATTATGAGGAGTCAAGGAAATGATGCATGTGAAGGCAGTTTTTGAACCACTCTCAGGAGAACAACGTCATTGGCAGCACATGGTGCTGTCTGAAGCTGCCTCCTGCTGCATCAGTGTGGCCTGGCAAAATGCAATCTAAGAGCAGAGAGGAGGCAGCGCCAGGAAGTGAATTGCGTGGACTCTCCCCAGGGCTTTGCCTGCCTCAAGGCCCCTCCTCCTCCCAAGGTCTGGATGGGGCAGCGAGAGGGGGCTAAGTGATTGTGTAATGGCCACATCTGTCAGCGCTGGCCAAATGTTTTTTTTCAGGAGTCAGGGAGCTAATGGCCCTGCAGCCAGGAGAGAGTTTCTCCTAAGTGGAGCACTTTACCCGAGAACGTAAGAGCAGCATGGCCTCAGGCCACAGGGACCCAGAGAACAGCTGCTCTGCTGCAGACTTGAATTAGTGCCCTCTCCCCACTGGCTTCCCTCACACCTGCTGCCAGAGGCCAGCCTGCAGGTGGCAGTCTGAGTGGTGGTGGTGGTGGGGGGCGACGGCAGCCCAGTGGGGGTGTCACCAGACCCAGCCTTGAGTCCAGGATCCCACACAACCCACAGAAGCAAATCTCTTGCCCTCTCCAAGTCTCAGTTTCCTCATCTGTAAAATGGGGGCAGTGAGGATTAGGTGGGATGAGACAGTGAGGGGCACTGTGGCCAGCACTCAGTGAGGTTGCTGCTGCAGAGGAGGGTGTGAGCTGTCCTGGACAATGGCCAGCGGCTTCAGACTGAGGGAACTGGAGAAGAATCTTCTAGGCAGAGAGAAGCCTTATAAGTGAGAGGGATGCAGAATTCCAGCGACTCTGGGCCACTGAGCGTGTTGTGCTCCTGTTTTCACCAAGAGTGCACCTGGGATGATATGCAAATCCTGTGTACAGAAGTCCAACAAGACCTTACACATGGTAAAGTGGCTTCTGTCTCCAAGAAGCTACAGAATATCACAAATTCTCCAACTATCGGATACATATTTTAATTTTTAATTTTTTAGGATCAGGAAATAGTGGTACATATTTATAGGGTAAATGTGATATTTTAACATAAAAATACAATGTGTAATGATCAAATCAGGAATATCCATCACCCCAAATCAACTATTCTTTCTTTGTGTTGAGAACATTCCAAATCCATTCCTCAAGTTATTTTGAAATATACAATAAATTATTGTCAATTATAGCTACCCTATTGTGCTACCAAACACTAGCTCTTACCTCTACCATCTAACTGTATTGTTGTACCCATTAACTAATCTCTCTTAATCCCCCCATCCTCACCACCCTTCTAAGCCTCTGGTAACCTTCATTGTACTCTCTACCTCCATGAGATCAAATTTTTTTTATTTTATTTTTTTTTAGCTCTCACATATGAGATAATATGCAATATTTACCTTTCTGTGTCTGGCATGTTTAACTTAACATAATGTCCCCCAGTTCCATCCAGGTTGATGCAAACAATAGAATTTCATTCTTTTTTATGACTGAATATTATTCCCTTGTGTATATATACCATGTTTCCTTTATCCATTCATCTGTTGATGGATACTCAAGTTGACTTCATATCTTGGCTATTGTGAATAGTGTTGCAATAAACATGGGAGGACAGATGTCTTTTTTCAATACACTGATGTTTTTTCTTTTGGATATATACCTAGTAGTGAAACTGCTGGATCATATGGTAGCTTCATTTTTGGTTTCTTGAGGAAACTCCATACTCTTTTCCTTGGTAGTGGTACTAGTTTATGGTCCCACCAACAGTGTACGAGTGTTCTCCTTTCTCCACATATATGCCATTACCAACTTTTTAAAAAAATCTTTTTGATAAAAGCTACTTTAACTGTGGATATATTTTAGAAGTCTTTTTATTTTGAAATAATTTTAGAATCACTTACAAGTTGCAAAAGTAGTACAGAGTTCTCATGTCCTTTTCACCCAACTTCTCCCAAAGAGAACACTGACATAACAATAGTACAATGATCAAAACTGAAAATTGACATTGCTACAATACTATTAACTAACCTACAGACCTTATTTGGATTTCATAAATTTTTACATATGCTCATTTTGGGGGAGGAAGGTAATGTTTGCATGAAATGTCATCACATATACATTTTCCATCAGGATACGGAACTGTTCCTTCACCTTCAAGAGACTCTCTCATGCTACTCTTTTGTAATCATACCCTCCCCAGATGTAACCCCTGGCAGTACTCATCTGTCTTCCATCATTATACTTAAAAAATTTTGAGACTATTATATACATGAGATCTCACAGGGGTATATGTTTTTTAAAGAAGATTGTTAAACATGATTGTTATTCATGGTGATTTAAAACATTAACCGTAGAGAGTAAACACTGACTACATATAACATGTATTAGTCAGTTTGGGCTGCTATAACAAAATGCCACAGACAGGATGGCTTATACAACAGAAATTAATTTTCTCTCACTTCTGGAGGCTGAAGTTTGGGATCATGGCAGCAGCAGTGTTGGCTCCTGGTGAGGGCTCTCTTCCAGGCTTGCAGACAGCAGCCTTCTTGCTGTGTCCTTAAGTAACCTTTCCTCATGGGATAGGGGAGGAGTGAGAGAACTCTCTGGTATCTCCTCTTATAAGGACAGAAATCTTGTTGGATCAGGGCCCCAGCCTTATAATGTAGTTTAATTTTAATTACTTCCTTTAGGCTACATCTCTAAATATAGCCACACTGGGGGATTGGGGCTTCAACATATGAAGCCATTGAATTGGGGGTGGGGACACAAGCATTCAGTCAACACCACATAACTTCTAAAATACTTTTTAAACACCTGAATCTAATTCCATCAGATAGCATATAGTGACATTTAGGAAACAGAAAAAAACTTTTAAATTAAAAATATATTTTATTGTGGCAAAATACACATGACATAAAATTTATCATTTTGACCATTTCTAAGTATACAAATCAGTGGCATTAAGTTCATTTGCACTGATGTGCTACCATGACCAACATTCATCTCCAGAATTTCACATCTTGCAAAACTGAAACTCTGCACCCACTAAATGATAACTCCCCAATCCCTCCTATCCTTAGCCCTTGGCAACCACTATTCTACTTTCTGTTTCTGTGAGTTTGACTGCTCTAAGTACCTCATCTAAGTGGAATCATTCAGTATTTGCCTTTTTCTAAATGGCATATTTCACTTAGCATCATGTCCTCAAGGCATTCATATTATAGCATGTGTCAGAATTTCCCTCCTTTCTAAGACTGGGTAATATTCCACTGTAAGTATACTCCACATTTAGCCTAACAAGTCATCCCCCATGGATACTTGGATGAGCAACCAAACGAGGGTTGCTTCTGCCTTTGGGCTATTGTCATTTTTGAGACCCTGCTTTCAATTATTTTGGTATATTTCCTATTCCCCAAAGTGAGATTACTGGATTATATGGTAGTTCTGTTTTTAATTTTTTGAGGGACTACCATACTGTTTTCCATAGTGGCAGCATCATTTTATATTCCCACCAACAATGCACAGGATTCTAGTTATTTTTAATTTTTTTACAGTGACCCTTCTAACGGGAGTGAGATGACATCTCATTGTGGTGTGTTGATTTACATTTTCCTCAGGATTAGTGGTGTTGAGCATCTTTTCATGTGCTTATTGGAGGAAATTATTTCTGACGTGGAAAAACTTTGCTGATGGGGATTCTTTCAACGTGTACAGGATTGAGTAGGACAATGCAAAATTGACTTTGGTGATGTCTTATCAACTTTTGGGAACAGTTTGTCAAGAGGAGATGCAATGCCAGCCTGCTTGTCTTGGTAGAGGAGTCTGTGGGAAGCCACAATGTAGCATATGGACTCATGAATCTTTTCTCCATTTGGATCTGTATACTACAACCTACTCATGTGGTAAGAAGAAAACAAGGAAGCCTGGTGAATTATGTTGGATGTTTTCTCCCCATTGCTAACCTTCTCTCTTCTGGCCTCTCTCCCTAAAGACGTCCTCTGCTACCAGGTTCCTCGTATCCACCCAGAGACGGTGTATATGCATATCTCTCATTCAAACAAATAGTGGCAAGTCACACACACTGTTGGGTCTTTGCTTTTTCCTTCTTAAATACATATTTTGGAGGGAGTCCTGTATCAGGGCCTAAGCTTCTGCTTCTGGAATGTTCTTTTGTAGTTCATTCTCAATCCATGCATCTCTATTCCCTCCATCCATGCACTTAAACTCTAGAAACTTCCTCTCTGCTTCCTCCTGACATCTGGCCGCTGCTCTTCTCCTGGTTTGTTCCTTGCACAGATGGACACCTAGTGCCCAGACTGTTCCAGTGAACATCAGAGTGAAAGCAGTGGCTTGTTAGTAGCAGTGTGCCTCATGATTTATATTTTTTTCTGCTTTAATTTCTCCTTTCCCACTTTTTAAAAAGATAATAAGGGCCAATAATCCGGTATAGCACCAACACTGTGGTATTGATAAAAATATGTTAACACTAAAGCACTGACTATTTAGCTTAAAGTGTCTACGCACGGGCTGATGCTCTGAAGTCGAACTGTGGTACCAGAAAGTTGACTTAGGGGTGCAGGTACAATGTTTGGAGACCCATCCTGTGGGAAAATTGATGTATTTATGTCAAGAGTCAATGTAGTCCCATCTGAGAAGAGCAAAGGTGTCCAGAGTGTGGTGGGGGAGGCCCAGAACACAGGCTTAGGCCAGAGGCCAGGGGCCTTGAGAAGCAGGGTAGGGGTCTGAGCTTTACACTGTAGGGGCTGCAAGGACGTTTTGGAATACCAAGGAAGTTTTGGAATACCAAGGGTTGCTGGGCTGAATTTGTCTTTGATTATGAAAATAAAGATTATTTATGGATACCATCTATGTGCCAAGCATTCAGCCAGAGGCTTCTCACCTATTATTTCTGATGCACACATACATTTATAAGGCTGGCATTATTTTGTTTTTTACTTTACATCTGGAAGAAGCAGAGGCTCAAAGGGTTTAAGTGACTTACCTAGAGACAAAAAGGCTAGTGATCGGCAGAGCCAAAATACATATGACATGGATGTCTAGGCTCCCTCCTTTCCTGGGAATTTGTCCCAAAGCAAAGGCATGGTCTTCCGAGATTGGCAACCTGTCCTGAGCTCTCCTACCCGCCCTGCTGGAGAGAGGTGGGCCTGCTGCTGTCTGCAGTGCTGTCAGTGGATTAGAAGCTTCTTCTCCAGGACTGCCAAGCTGAGGAACCCCTCAACCCTGCCCACTCCAAGGCAGACAGCTTGAATCCCAACTGTCAACACAAGGAACCAGGCACCCCACTTCCTGTGCCCCAACGTGGCTGCAGGGATCATGCCCCGGCTGTAAGAAGACTGGGAGTACCAGGCACAGTGCTGGAGCAGAATGTGGGGAGTGCTGCATTCCTGGTATGAAAAACACTTAGATGGTTCCTGCATCAACACAGTTTTTATGTAGATGTGTATCCATGTTGACATGCATTAAGAAACAGATAACTGGCGCAGCAAAACGTTGAGATAAAGTTTCCTTTTAGAATATTTTAGTGGAATAAAAAAGGGAGTTGATTTAAAGTAAAAGTATTACATCAACTGTGGTCCTGAGAGTACTTGGCCGAGGCAGGTGAGTGACCAGACTGATCTAGAGAGAGGGCGCTCACCCAGAGAGCTGGGAGCGGGATGCTGACACTCCTGTTTGTACCTCTTGGCAGCTGTGTAGTAAAAACCCAGACCTAAGCAGCCAGATGGGGTCACAGGAGGAGATGCCACACTCATCGCAGCTTGTTGAGGCAGCTGGACATGTCCACACAGCTGTCAGATGGGCCTGACAGGTCATCTCATGGCCACTGGCGCCTTCCTCCTTGTCTCTGTCCCATTCTCATTCCCACCGTCTCCACCAGTTCCCAGATCTGGACTGAGTCTACCCCATCTCCACTAGTCAGGGTCCTACAGGTGCCTTCCCATAGGTGGTTTCAAAGAGCTTCATGGAGGGAGGGTTTTCAGGTGTGTAGGTGAAGCTGGCAACAGTGGGGAGCCATTACATCCCTGGGCCCAAGTAGACAAGGGCTGGCAGGGTCCCTGAGCCAGTGTGCCCTACCACTTGGAGGGGGGCTGCTGGACAGGAGTCTTGGCCTGGGGAGAGGCATTCCACTACACTCAGCCCTGAGTCCCAGAGAGGGACAGGGAACACATATTTCTGCCAGGGTTTCCTCCTGCTTTGCTTCCTGGTCAATCCTGCACTGCCCGTCACTGCAGTGGAGGGGGCTGGAGGGTGTGGGGAGGAAGCCAGCTGGAGATGGGTCAGCAGGTCATCCTGTTGGTGTCTCAAGACTGGGGCTGGGTTCTGCCTTCCAGCCTATCTTGGTGGGGAGTCCCCAGCTGTCACAACATGGGGAGGGAAACTTGACCCTAGGCCAGCCCTCCCCTGGTCAACTCAGGGGTAGGTGGAGGAATTAGATGTGGGAGAAAGTGTGAGAGTTCAGGAAGTCCTGGGCAGAGTTAGGAGGCTATTGGGACAACTCTGCCCACCTTTAGGCCCCCTGAGGCTGTCTACATCCCCGGCTCTGTGAGCTTCTTGGAGCTCCAGCTCAAGTGGCCATCAGTGACTCATGCAAATGAGTGGTACCACCACTCTCACTTTCATTAATATCCAGATCTTTTTCTCCAGATGTCTGTACAGAGCTGGCTCCCTAGTGTTGGGCCTGAGTCAAAGACCAGTATTCCTGGTGGGCTCCTCCCTCCCAGAAAGCAGGCACAGTGATGGCTGCTCTGGAATGAATCTTGAGTGAGGTGAGAGAGACAGAGCCCCGGGCACAAGCGGGACCCCAAATGTAGTCCATATTGGGCATGTTTCTCTTATCCTGAAAAGGCCACCTTGTTCTTGGTTCCCATTTCTCTGTGGGCAGAGGAGTGCCAGGAGAGAAGAAGGTCACACATGACAGCCAGGCGTGGCTGCCAGTCATGCTCTGAAGAGCCCCCTCATGCTCCCTTTTTTGGTATCTGTGTCACCATGTGTATGGGGGGATTAAAGAGCAGATGTGGGGTTGACACAAATTCTCAAATTCCTTTGTTCTTTTAGGATACTTTTTTACCTCAGTGTTGTAGGGAGTGTAGGGGGAGAAGCAAACACAACTTGGGAGGAAATATTTCATCTTGTTGATGAATATCCTGCCTCCCTCCATCCCTCCCTCACTCCCTGATACCTTCTTTGACTTTGAGGACCACCTGCCTCTCAGCTTGTCTTTTTGCCCACCATCCCCATATGTAGTAGGTGTGGCAAGCAACTTCTAAAATGTCCCCCAGTGATTCCTGTAGCCCCCTCCCCTTGAGAGTGGACTGGATTTAGTAACTCATTTCTGATGAATAAAATAAGCTATGGGATGCCACTTCCCAGATTAGGGTAGAAAACGATGGCAGCTTCCATCCTGGGTGCATGCTCCCACTTTTTCTTGGATAGATCCCTCAGGAGAGGGTGGGTCCCCAGCTGACATATCTTGAGGCAGGAACTGAGGGAGGCCTCATACCAACAGCCCCAGAGGAGCAGAGGCCCATATGCATGAGTTTGAAAGAGTGCCCTTCCCCAGCAGTTACTTCGGATGAGACTGCAGCCCAGGTCAATAGCTTGACTGCAGCCTCATGAGACACTGAAGGCCAGAGACACCCAGCCAGGCCACGCCCAATTCTCACCCAGAGAAATTGCAGGATAATAAGTGTTTGTTGTTTTAAGCTGCTACGTTTCAGGATAACTTGTTATGCAACAGTAGTCAGGGGATGCTGTTATTACAACTGAGAAAGGGGGACCTGGACTTGGTGTGCTTGGCAGTGGGAGCCATCAGGGTCCTGCCTGTGGCCCCAGGAGTGGGGCAGGGCAGCACATTCCCATACCTAGGAGCTCTTGTCAGTGCTCAGTGCTAGGGTTGAGAGCTGATGGAAGTCTCCACTAGGGTAGGGGAGACTGGGGTCCCCTCTTCTTTTATTATTGACTGAGCTCAATGACTATTTTATTAATAATACATGGCTGGCAGTGATGTCTGTGAACGCATGTTTGCCTCTCAAGCGTAATTGTTCTGTTGGGCCTCCCTCCTGTAGATTTATCATTCCATCTCTGTTCTTTATTTAGCAGTTTTATTGCCAGTGATTAGTAGTGGCATCAGTTGGAGTCCCTCTTTATGGGGAAGATTCATCTCTGTTTACTCAGTGGGGTGACTTTGGAGGGTGGTGGTTTGTCAGAGCCTGGCGCCCCACTGGCCTCCCTCATCCAGTAGCTCCAGGTCTCCAGCGCCTACAGCACCTTTAGGCTGCCCCTGCCAGGCATTCACCCTCCTCTCCTGGCTTGGCCCAGATACCCCTGCAGGCTCGGCTCTGCCTCCTCATCAGGATGCCTCAGTGGGCAGGGGGTACTTGAACAGCTTCACGCTTTACTCCCTCTATCCCCATTTAGAGGAATTTAGAATCATAATACCTTCTGAGTTCCCTTTCTGTCCCTCCAAGCACCACCTCCTAACATCCACTTCTTAGGAGGCTTTTGTGCTGGGAAAATGTTCCTGTAGTAGACCTGGGTCTGTGGGGAATTGGCTGTTGCCACCACCTGCAGATTCTTCATTGCCCCATTCACTATTGTGGCCCACCCCACGTGTGTTCCAGGCATGGAGCTTTCTAACTTTGGGTGAATCTGACCTTCCACTGTGGCAGCCCTCAATGACAGCTATGCCTCCAAACACTGCTTGAAGCCTGCTGAATCCAAGCTTTCAGGTTCACACCCTCATGATAACCTGCTGGCACAGGGCATCTCTCCCAGTGCACCTGTTCCCTATCTGATGAAGAGGACGTTCTTCTGCAGAAGGTATGTGGAGGGCTGGAAAGGCAAGGCAGGCTGGCAGCAGGGGTTCATGGGGAGGAGCATGTCTCTGAATGGATGTAGTCATGCCTGCTTGTGGAGGGAGTGGAGATTTCTGGACAGGACTGGTCCAGGTCTCTGTGCAGGGTGGGGACCTTGCCACACATGGCCCCTGACGTGAGTTGGCCTCAGCTTGCCCCATGCAGGACCCCTCCCTGTTTCCTCCCACACTGCTGCAGTCTGCACAGCATGACTAGGCTCTTCCCTGAGCATCCATGGCGTTGGCACAGCCGCTTAGGTTTGCAATTGGGGGGAACGGAGGGCTCAGATCCCAGTTCCACTCCGTGTGGGCACAATGACCTTGGTGTGCACTAAGCCTCAGGTTTTTCTTCAGCACAATGTTGAGAGAATAATTGCTATCAATAATTGGCTTACCAGGCCTCTAAAACATGAGTCCTGCCATGCAAGGCAAGGAGGGCTGGCTGGCCAGGGCTTACAGCCTCAACTTCTGCCATGGACGATTCCCTTCCTACTCTCTTACTAATCAGCCACCTCCTCCAAGCTGTCCCTGAGGGATGTGTCTCGTCTGACCCAAGCACGGACATTCCATCTTTCCCCTATTCCCTATTGTATAGTGGAGCATGGTGGAGACCAGCTGGAATGTTCCATTGCTCTATTGCTGAGTGACAAATCATTTTAGAATCAGTGACTTAAGGCAACGCCAATGCTTTATTATATCTCTTGGGTCTGTGGGTCAGACATTTGGGAATGGTTTGGCTGGTGGCTCTGGCACCAGACCTCTCATGTGGTTGTCTTGGGGTGATGGCTGGAGTTGGAAGGTCAAGGGCTGTGGCAGATCAGGGGAGATCCAGCATCTTGTCATGTAGTCTCAGGGCCTCTCCCTGTGGTCTGCCTATGTGAGCTAGTTGAGCTTCCTCACAGCATGGTGGCCTCAGACTTTTTACTTAACCCTGGGTTACAAAGAGAGAAACAGGTAGAAACTGTATCACCTTTTGTGACCCAGCCTTGGAAGTAACATAGGGTCACTTCCACTGTACTTAATGAGTGGAGGCAGTCACAGAGGCCCATCTAGGGGAAGGCAGGGGAAGAAACATAGACTCTATCTCTTACTGTGGGAATGAAAAATTTCCAGGAGAGTATGTAGGATAGGAAATAATTTTGTAGCATTTTGGAAAATACAATCTGTCACATTCATCCTACAGGAAAGTAGACTGCAAAGAGACCTATGACCCAGGGCCATCAGAGTACAGGGTACTGCACCTTCAGTTTGGAGGCCACCATGGCTGCATCCTTCCTCTTTTTGCTCCACTTCTAACCTCCACTCCGGGCAGCAGCTCAGCAATCCCCACTGAGGACAGTCTGTGTCCTCAGTCAAGGTCCCAGGAAATGAGATCTGAGACCCAGGCTGACCTGTCTCTCCGTCCCAGGCCTTCCTTTCAAGGTCACTTCCTGTCTAGGGATCCACCCCTTTTGCTATGATTGACACCAGGATCCCCCTCTACCCTTGCCCCTAGGAAGACCTGCTCTAGCCACAGGCTTATGTACTGACACTGTGTTCCACGTCCAGGGAGTGCTGGTCCAGCAGCAGAGGCAGCTTCATCCTGGGGCCTACAGAGTGTGCTGACCCTCTTGCCTAACACATCCACAAGCAGTGAGCAGGGAGAAAAAATTCTTATTCCTTTGTTGTTCTGAGAGTTTCCCCAGTGACGTCCATTTTCTTCCCCCTCCCATCTGGCTCTGACTGTGATCTTCCTCACTAGCTCAGGGCATGTATCGGTAGGGGCCTGACTGGCATGCCAAGCTGCTCCTTGGTTTCTTCATGAGCTCCAAGGGGCCTTGAACCCTGTTTTGTGACCGGTGGTCTACCATCTGATGCTAATCCACACTCCTGTCTTTCTGCCTGCTGTCCTCCCTCCCTGTTCCCTCCCTCTCTTCTTCCTGTCTTCCACACATGTTTACTGAGCGTCTACTACGTTCCAGGTGCTTTGGATACAGCAGAGAACAAAACAGACAGAGATGCTTGCCTTTTTTTGGGTTGTATTCTTGTTGAGAGAAAAGAGACAATAAATGGTAGACTCAATTTAACCCTAAATTATGGGGTGCTATGGCTTGGATGTTTGTCCCTTGCAAATCTCATTTTGAAATTTGATCCCAAAGTTGAAGGTGGAGCCAAATGTGAGGTGTTTGGGTCATGAGGGCAGGTCCCTCATGAAGAGATCAATGTTCTCCCTCCAGGATGAGTGAGTTCTTACTCTGTTTGTTCCAACAAGAGCTGGTTGTTGAAGAGCCTGGCACCTCCCTTTCTCTCTTGCTTCCTCTTTCACCAAGCGATCTCTGCAAAGTCTGGCTCCTCTTTGCCTTCTGCCATGAGTGGAAGCAGCCCAAGCCCCTCACCAGATGCAGATGTGCAATTTCAAACTTTCCAGCCTTCAGAATTGTGAGCTAAATAAACTTCTTCTCTTTATAAATTACCCAGTCTCAGGTGTTCTGTTGTAGCAACACAAACTAAGACACATGGTATGTTGGCAGGTGATAAGCACTGGGAAAAAAGTAACGAAGAAGAATAGGGGAGGGGAGCCTGGCAGTGCTGGGATGATGGACTTGGGTGATAGGAGGCAGAGAGGTGGTGAGGAATGGGAAGCCCTCATGGGTGGGGGATGCTGGTGGCCATTGCAAAGCCTGGTATGACACTTCCCATGCCAGAAACTCTAGGAGTCCGAATCCCTCTGACTTTTCTCACACAGGTGCTGTGCACTTCAGGGCCTGCCTGGGAGCTTCAAGCAGAGCACCAGCCTATATCTCACAGCCAGCATTGCTCACAGACAGCATGAGGATGTTCTCTGCTCAGGGTCTGAGCCCTGAGCCTTGAATACCATCCCCAAAGCAGAGATGCTCCTCAGAGGCCATAGCCACTTCTGCCAAGATTGCTTCACCAGATTATGTTCTTGGAGTTGGTGCAAGGAAGGAGGGAGTAACTTTTTCCAATTAAGCCTCATTCACTTGGTCATCTGAATCCAATTCCCCTTCAGTCCCTCAGTCTAGGTGTTATCCTCTATTAAACTTGGGCCTTCCCTGTGCATGTGAGACTCCAACTGCAGCTGCTGCAGAATCCAGAGCCTCCACTGGGTGCTGAGAGGCCCTGTGCTCCTGGAGCTCTTCTTGCAACTTTTTCAGGCTTGTGTTGTGGGAGGAAGTGCAGAGAGCAGTGACCTTCTCAGCCTCCAGGAATGAGAGGGGTCCTGCCCCTGGCTCAGCCCTGCTAGGCTCTCAGGGCCATCACTGGACAATAAAACTCTGCTGAGCAGTGAGGGGCTGTGGCCAAAGGAACCAGAAAGTGATGGTGACAGTGCCTGACACTTATGAACATTTAGTGGGTACCAGACCCTGGGCATACTAACTCACCTAATCCTCATTGCCATTGTATGAGGTTGGGATTAGAATGATCCTCATTTTACAGATGAAGATACTGAGGGTCAGAGTGGCCTGCCCAATCACTGAGTAAGTGGTAGTCCAGTGGAAATGTGAACCCAGACAATCTGATTCTAAGCCTGTGCCTTAGCTCCTCATAGGTGGGGCTTCTCTTTGGTAGTGACTGTGAGCTGCCTCTGTGGAGTAGGAGTTGGGTAATTGGTATGTTACTCTGGCATGCTTCGGTTGCATGTCTTCGGGGGTCTCCTTCAGTGGGAGGTGGTGGTTGGGGGATACCTTCTCTCAGACCCCTTGACTGAGGAAGGCCAGACAAATGCTGCCCCAACAAATGCTGCCCCAGCTGACATCTTGCTTCAATCTCGTGAGTTACCCTAACCCAGAATATGCAGCTAAGCCACTCTTTCATTCCTGACCCTTGGTAGTATGAGAAAATAAGGTGGCTTTTTTAAAAGCCACTATATTTTTGGTATTTTGTGATGTATCAGTAGATAACTAATACAGTGTTTGTATGAATTAATGTTGTCTCAAGCAGTCTACTAGAATTCCCATAACTCCCTATTCTTGTCAACACTTGGGATTGTCAGAATTGATTTTTCCAATCCGATGGGTAGGTAGGTGATACTGTTTTATTTAGACTTTAATTTGCTTCTTGAACTTTAGAGCTCTATTGTTAGGCACATGCACATTCAGGATTGTTGTGTCTTCTTGATTAATTGGCTCCTTTATCATTCTGAAATGTCTCTATTTATTCTTTGTTCTAAAATCTACTTTTGCTCTTGCAAATGAGAGGAGCTCATTCTTTTTATGGCTGAATACTACTCCATCGTGTATAGGTGCCACATTTTGTTTATCCACTTGTCTGTTGATGGACACTTAAGTTGCTTCCAAATCTTGGCTAATGTGAACAGTGCTGCATTAAACATGGGAGTGCAGACATCATTTCAATACACTAATTTCCTTTCTGTTGGGTACATACCTAGCAGTGGGATTGCTGGATCGTATGGTAGTTCTTTTTTTAGTTTTATGAGGTATCTTTAAACTGTTGTCTATAGTGGTTGTACTAATTTACATTCTCACCAACAGTGTACATGGGTGTCTTTTCTCCACATCCTTGCCAGCATCTGTTATTTCCTGTCTTTTGGATAAAAGCCATTTTACCTGGGGTGAGATGATACACAATTATAGTTTTTTTTTTTTTTTTTTTTTTTTTTGAGATGAAGTCTTGCTCTGTGGCCAGGCTGGAATGCAATGGCACGATCTCTACTCACTGCAATACCCACCTCCCTGGCTCAAGCAATTCTCCTACCTCAGCCTCCCGAGTAGCCGGGACTACAGGCACATGCCACCACACCCAACTAATTTTTGTATTTTTAGTAGAGACGGGGTTTCACCACATTGGCCAGGCTGGTCTCAAACTCCTGACCTCAGGTGATCCACCCACCTCGGCCTCCCAAAGTGCTAGGATGACAGGCGTGAGTCACCGCGCCCGGCATCATTGTAGTTTTGATTTGCATTTCTCTGATGATCAATGATGTTGAGCACCTCTTCATATGCCTGTTTGCCATTTGTATGTCTTCTTTTGAGAAATGTCTATTCAGATCTTTTGCCCATTTTTTGATCAGATTATTAGATTGTTTCCTATGGCGTTGTTTGAGCTCTTTATATATTCTGCTTATTAATCCCTTGTCGTATGGGTAGTTTGCAAATATTTTATCCCATTCTGTGGGTTTTTCTCTTCACTTTGTTGATTGTTTCCTTGCTGTGCAGAAGCTTTTTAATTTGATGTGATCTCATTTGTCCATTTTTGCTTTGGTTGCTTGCGCTCAAGAAATTTTTGCTCAGATCAATGTCCCGGAGATTTTCCCCAACGTTTTCTTGCAGTAGTTTCATAATCTAAGGTCTTAGATTTAAATGTTTAATCAATTTTGATTTGATTTTTGTATATAGTGAATGACAGGGGTCTAGTTTCATTCTTTTGCATATGGATATCCAGTTTTCCCAGCACCATTTATTGAAGAGACTGTCTTTTCCCCAGTGTATGTTCTTGTCACCTTTGTTAAAAATGAGTTCACTGTAGCTATGTGGATTTGTTTCTGGGTTTTATATTCTTTTCCCTTGATCTATGTGTCAGTTTTTATGCTAGTAGCATGTTGTTTGGGTGACTATAGCTCTGTAGTATAATTTGAAGTCAGGTCATGTGATTCCTTCAGTTTTGTTCTTTTTGCTTAGGATAGATTTGGCTATTATGGATCTTTTGTGGTTCCATGTACATTTGAGGCTAGGTTTTTCTATTTCTGTGAAGAATGCCATTGGTATTTTGATAAGGACTGCATTTAATCTGTACATTGCTTTGGGTAGTATGGATATTTTAACAGTATCGATTCTTCCAATTCACAAACATGGAATATTTTTCCATTTTTTGGGTCCTCTTCAATTTCTCTCATCAGTGTTCTATAGTTTTCGTTATAGAGATATTTCACTTCTTTGGTTAAGTTAATTCCTAGGTATATAATTTTATGTGTGGCTATTGTAAATGGGATTATTTTTTAAAATTTCCTTTTCACATTGTTCACTATTGACATATAGAAATACTACTAATTTTTGTGTGTTGAGTTTGTATCCTGCAACTTTAGTGGATCTGTTTATCAGTTCTAGTAGTTTTCTTGTGAAGTCTTTAGGTTTTTTCAAATATAAGACCATATCATCTACAAACAAGGATGATTTGACTTCCTCATTTCCAGTTTGGTTGCCCTTTATATCTTTCTCTTGTCTGACTGCTCTAGCTAGGACTTCTAGTACTGTGTTGAGTAATAGTGGTGACAGTGGACATCCTCGTTGTGTTCTAGATCTTAGAGGAAAGGCTTTCAGTTTTCCCCCATTCAGTATGATACTAGCTGTGGGTCTGTCACATATGGCTTTTATTATGTTGAGTTATGTTCCGTTTATGCTCATTTTTTGAGTTTTTACCATAAAAAGGTGTTTAATTTTATCAAACGCTTTTTCAGCATCAATTGAAATGATCAAATGGTTCTTATCCTTCATTCTATTGACATGATG
Source organism: Macaca nemestrina (assembly GCF_043159975.1). NCBI lineage: Eukaryota > Metazoa > Chordata > Mammalia > Primates > Cercopithecidae > Macaca > Macaca nemestrina. Next base: position 86,319,217 of record NC_092133.1, on the reverse strand, counting down.
TATCACATTGATTGATTTATGTATGTTGAACCATCCTTGCATCCCAGAGATAAATCCCACTTGGTCATGATAAAGGATCTTTCTAATGCATTGTTGAATTTGATTTGCTAGTATTTTGTTGAGGATTGTTCCATCAATATTCATTAGAGATATGGGCCTATAGTTTTCTTTTTTTGATGTGTCTTTATCTGGTTTTGGTATTAAGGTAATACTGGCCTCATAGAATAAATTTGGAAGTATTCCCTCCTCTATTTTTTGGAATAGTTTGAGTAAGATTGACATTATTTCTTTAAATGTTTGGTAGAATTCAGTAGTGAAGCCATCAGATCCTGGGGTTGTCTTTACTGGGATACTTTTTATTATGGCTTTGATGTCATTACTTATTATTGGTCTGTTCAGGTTTTGGATTTCTTCCTGATTCAGTCTTGGTAAGTTGTATGTATACAGGAATTTGTCCATTTATTCTAGATTTTCCAATTTATTGGTATATGGTATATGGTGAGCTCATAGTGGCCACTAATGATCCTTTGAATTTCTGCAGTATCGGTTGTAATGTCTCCTTTTTCATTTCTGATTTTATTTACTTGGATCTTGTCTTATTTTTTCTTAGTCAGCCTGGCTAAAGGTTTGTCAATTTCATTTAACTTTTCAAAAAAATCAACTTTTTGTTTGATTAATGTTTTATATTTTTCATATCAGTTTCATTTATTTCTGCTCTGATCTTTATTATTTCTGTTCTTCTAATCTTCGGTTTGGTTTGCTCTTTTTTTTTTTTATTCTTTAAGATGCATCATTAGATTGTTTATTAGAAGTTTTTCCTGTTTTTTGATGGAGACATTTACAGCTATAAACTTTTCTCTTAGTGTTGTTTTTGCTGTATTCCATAGGTTTTGATAGGTTGTGGTTCCACTATCATTTGTTTCAATACATTTTTCAAGTTCCTTCTTAATTTCTTCATTGACTCACAGGCCATTCAGGAGCATGTTTAATTTCCATGAATTTGTGTAGTTTCCAAAATTCGTGTTGCTATTAATTTTTAGTTTTATTCCATTGTGGTCAGAGAAGATGTTTGATATTATTTCAATTTTTCTGAATGTTCTAAGACTTGTTTTGTGACCTAACATATGGTCTATTGAGAATTATACATGTGCTGAGGAAAAGAATGTGTATTATGTAGCTTTTGGATAAAATGTTGTGTAAATATCTATTAGATCCATTTGGTCTATAGTGAAAATTAAGTCTGATGTTTATTTGTTGATTTTCTGTCTGGAAAATCCGTCCAATGCTGACAGTGGGGTGTTGAAGTCTCCAGCTATTATTGTATTGGGCTTATCTCTCTCTTTAGCTCATATTATACTTCCTTTATATATCTGATGCTCATGTGTTAGGTGACACTTCTCAAAAGAAGACATTCATACAGCCAACAGACACATGAAAAAATGCTCATCATCACTCGCCATCAGAGAAATGCAAATCAAAACCACAATGAGATACCATCTCACACTAGTTAGAATGGCAAGCATTTAAAAATCAGGAAACAACAGGTGCTGGAGAGGATGTGGAGAAATAGGAACACTTTTACACTGTTGATGGGACTGTAAACTGGTTCAACCATTGTGGAAAACAGTGTGGCGATTCCTCAAGGATCCAGAACTAGAAATTCCATTTGACCCAGCCATCCCATTACTGGGGATATACCCAAAGGATTATAAGTCATGCTGCTATAAAGACACATGCACACGTATGTTTATTGTGGCACTATTCACAATAGCAAAGACTTGGAATCAACCCAAATGTCCATCAGTGACAGACTGGATTAAGAAAATGTGGCATATATACACCATGGAATACTATGCAGCCATAAAAAAGGATGAGTTCGTGTCCTTTGTAGGGACATGGATGCAGCTGGAAACCATCATTCTCAGCAAACTATTGCAAGAACAGAAAACCAAATACCGCATGTTCTCACTCATAGTTGGGAATTGAACAATGAGATCACTTGGACACAGGAAGGGGAGCATCACACACTGGGTCCTATTGTGGGGAGGGGATAGTGGGGAGGGATAGCATTACAAGATATACCTAATGTAAATGATGAGTTAATGGGTGCAGCACACCAATATGGCACATGTATATATATGTAACAAACCTGCACGTTGTGCACATGTACACTAGAACTTAAAGTATAATTTAAAAAAAAAAGAAAAAAATGATAAATTAGACTTCAGCCAAATAAAAATAAATTGCTTTACAAAATATACCATTACAAAACTGATAATACATGCCACGAACTGGGAGAAAATATTGACCAAATGTATCTCAGGTAGAGAGATATGTTTGTATACAAAATAAAGAATTTTCAAAACTCAAAAAAAAAAAAAAGAAAAAAAGGTGCATGTATATTTAAAGCGGTTATATCCTCTTGCTAAATTGATCCCTTTATCATACTGGTGTCTCAGTATGTCTCAAGCTCCCCCAGTCCACTGTCTCTGGGTCTGGTTCAGTACCAGGCCTCACCTAAAAGTTGCAGTCCTTATGGCATAGACTGCCTTTCAAGTTTACTTGGAGACACAGAGTAGTGTAGCCCTCAGTAGTGAGGTTTGCAGGCACTCACGTTTGGACTGCTGAAGTAGGCAATTCCCCTCTGGGTAGGGCTGGCTTAAATGCTCCCTCTGTGGGTGGATGTCAGCTGTGTTTGGTCTGGTTTTCCTTTCTGTTCTAACAGAATAGCCCGAAGTTCAGTGCCTCACAATTGTTATGTTCTTCCTCCCCCAGGGCCCAGAGAGGCTCTCTGTGCCAAGCCACTGCCAGGGGTGGAGGAGGAGTGGTGTTGGCAATTCAGGACTGTTTTTTCTGTCTCTTCAGTGTCTATCTCAGCGATACGAAGTTAAAACCAGGTACTATGAGTGCTCACCTGATTTTTGGTCCTTAGAAAGGTGTTTTTTCTGTGTAGATAGTTGTTAAATTGGTGTCCTTGCAGTGGTGATGATCAGTGAGCTTTCTATTCTGCTATCTTGCTCTGCCCTTCCATCTCTGCTATTGATTTCTAATTTAATTTTCTTTTGGTCAGAGAACATGCTTTGTATTGTTTGAACCCTTTAAAATTTATTGAGATTTGCTTTATGCCCCAGAATATGGCCTATCTTGGTAAATATTCTATGTGTGCTTGAAAAGAATACTTTTATGATGTTGGTTGAAGTGCTATATAAATGTCAATAAGATCAAGTTGGTTAATGGTGTTTTTCAAGTCTTCTATATCATTACTGATTTTCTGTCTACTTGTATCAATTATTAAGAGACTGATGTTGAAATCTTTGTGATAGAGTTGGGATCTGTGTTCCCACCAAATCTTATGTCGAATTGTAATCTCCAGTGTCGCAGGTGAGGCCTGGTGGGAGGTGATTGGATCATGGGGCAGTTTCTCATGAATAGTTTACCACTATCCCCTTGATGCTGTTCTTGGGATAGTGAGTGAATTCTCATGACAACTGATTGTTTAAAGGTGTGTAGTGCCTACCCCCAACCTTTCTATTGCTCCTTCTCCTGCCATGTGAGACATCTGTTCCCCTTTGCCTTGTACTATGACTAGAAGCTTCCTGAGGCCTCTCCAGAAGCAGAAGCTGCTATGCTTCCTGTACAGCCTGCAGAACCATGAGTCAATTGAAGCTCTTTTTTTAAAAAATAAATTACCCAGTCTCAGGTATATCTTTTTTTTTTTTTTTTTTTTCTGTTTTTTTGAGACGGAGTCTCACTTTGTCATCCAGGTTGGAGCGCAGTGGCATGATCTTGGTGCACTGCAACCTCTGCCTCCTGGGTTCAAGCGATTCTTGTGCCTCAGCCTCCTGAGTAGCTGGGATTACAGGCACATGCCACCACACCCAGCTAATGTTTGCATTTTTTTTTTAAGTAGAAATGGAGTTTGGCCATGTTGCCCAGGCTGGTCTTGAACTCCTGGCCTCAAGTTATCTGACTGCCTCGGCCTCTCAAAGTGTTGGGATTACAGGTATGAGCCACTGCACCCAGCCTTCAGGTATTTCTTTATAGCAGTGCAAGAATGGACTAATACACTTTGACTACAATTTTTTAAATTTATCCTTGTCAGTTTATAAGTTTTTGCCTCATGTATTTTGAAGCTTTGTTTTTACTTAGGACCCCTATAACTATATTATCACCTTCACTCTTTGTAATGTTTGTTTCTCTGAAGCCTGTTTGTTCAATTCTGATGTAGGCAAGTTAGTTTTATTTTTATTAGTGTTAGCACAATATGTCTTTTTCTATGCTTTTACTTTTAAAACTGTTTGTGACTTTACATGGAATTTGAATGTCTATTGACAGGTTATAATTGGGTTTTTCTTTTTCAATCCAATCTGACCATCTCTGTCTCTCATTTACATTTAATATCGTTATCTATTTTGGATTTAAATCTACCATCTTGATATTTGTCTCATATCCTCTTTGTTTCTTTTTTCTGTCCTTCCCTATCTTCTTTTGGAAACATTATTTTCTATAATTTCATTTCACTCCACTGTTGGTTTAATCTCATGGTTTTTTTTTTTTTTTTTGTAGTTGCTGTAGAATTTACAATTTAATCCTTAATTTAAAACAATCTTCCAATAATATTATCATACTTCTTATAAAAACCTTACAACAATATTTTTGTGTACCTCCTTTTATCCTTTGTGCTATTGTTGACATATATTTTGCTTCTGTTTACATAAATCCACATGCATTGACATTATTTTTGCTTTAAACAATTATCTTTATCTCTAGTGTATATTCAGATTCTCAGCTTGCCATCAGATATCATTTTCCTTCTGCCTAAATAACTTACTTTTATATTTCTTGAGGTACATATATTCCAGAGATAAGTTGTCCTAGAATTTTTTGTCTGATTTTATTTAATCTTTATTTTTGGATGACATTTTTGCTGGCCAAACAATTATACATTGACAGAGTATTTCTTTTAATACTTTAAAGATGTTGCCACACTGTCTTCTTACTTGCATAGATTCTGGTGATAGGTCTGCTGTGATTCTTATCTTTGATCTTTTGAATGTACTATGTCTTCTTTTCCTAGAGCCGCTTTAAAATTTTTCTCTTAATCACTGGTTAGCATGATTGTCTTCAGATTTATTCTGCATAGCATTTGTTGAACTTCTTGGATTTCTGGGTATATATTTATTACCAAATTTGTGTTATACCATTCTTACATCACTATAAAGAAATACCTAAGACTAGGTAATTTATAAAGAAAAGAAGTTTATTTGGCTCACAGTCCTGCATGCTGTAAAGGAAGAATGGCACCAGTGTCTGCAGGGCTTCTGGGGGAGGCCTAAGGAAGCTTACAATTATGGTGAAAAGCAAAAGGTAAGCAGGCACATCACATGGCGAGAGCAGGAGCAAGAACGAGTAGGGAAGGAAAGGTGTTACAAACTTAAATGACCAGATCTCATGAGTACTCACTCACTCACTCTACTGTGAGGATGGCACGAAGCCATGAGGGATCCGGCCCATGATCCAATCACCTCCCAGCAGGCCTCACTTCCAACACTGGGGATTACAATTTAACATGAGATTTGGAGGGGACATCCAAACTATATCACCAAATCTGGAAAAAATCAACCATTATTTCTTGAATTTTTTTCCTTATCTCTTTCTTCCTCACTTTGATTCCAATTAAGTGTATATTAAACCCATTGATATTGTCCCACAAGCCATTAATACTACTAACTTTTTAAAAGTCCTTTTCTATGTGTCTCATTTTATATAGTTTCTCTTGCTATATCTTCTAGTTCACTGGCATTTTCTTCTAATTGTCTAATCTGCTGTTAACTTGATCCAGTATATTCTTCATTTCAGATATTGTAATATTTATCTCCAGAAGTTACATTTGGATTATTTTTTATATCTTACATTTGTCTCCTTATCATGCTCATGTTTTCCTCTACATTCTGGGATGTATAGAACATGTTTATTATAGCTGTTTGAATGCCCTTCTCTGGTTGCTCATTATTTCTTTCATTTAGGGTATGTTTCTATTGAGTGAATTCTTTTACCTGATTATGAGTTGTATTTTTCTGCTTTTTGCATGCCTGGTAATACTTGATTGGCTACTGAAAATTGCTGGATTTTGTTGTATTCTTCTAAATGGAGTCATATTTTGTATGGTGAACAACTAAGTTACTCGAAGTTAGTTGGGTCCTTTAGAACTTATTTTGATAAATATTCTATAATCTGTCCAGAAGGATAGCCACTACTCACATGCGTCTTGTGAACACTTTCTGTTTAGCTAGTACAACTGAGTAACTAAACTTTGAATTTCATTTAATTTAAAACAGCCATATTTGGCTAGTGGCTACGCTATAGGATGCTGTAGATTTCAGGTTTGCTTTCAAGCTTTCTAAAAGGTAGAGCCAGTGAGCCTTTATTCTAAGACTTATTTAGCTTCACTCCAAAGTGACACCCTTCTGAAGATTCTAGTCAATGATCTGTGTCTTGTGAGGTATTTCCATTCTGATGCGTGGGATGTGAACTCTTCCCAGCTTTGTATGAGCTCTGGGGATTATTTTGTGTATGCATTACTGGTAGTTCATTTCCTAGCAGTTTCTTCTCACATATATGTGTACCATTACTCAGCCCAAGACTTTAGGAGACCCCTCTGCTCATTTCCAAAGCTTTCCTTCGGTGACGCTTCCTTCTCCCCAGTATTCTGCCCTGCAGATTCTGGCTTTTTGGGTCTCTTAAAACTCTGATCTCTGTGGCTACAAAGACAAACCACCAGGCTCTTCTTGGGTTTCCCCTCCCTGCATTGCAGCCTGAAAATTTCCTTCAGATAGTAAGGTGGTAAAATCCTAGAGCTCACCCTGTGCTTGTGCCCTGTCTTCAGGATTCCAGTCCTATGCTGCCTATTGCCCAAATCTAAAAATTGTTTAGTTTTTTCATGCACAAGAAAGGGAAGACAGAAGATACATGCCTTCATGATATATACTTCAGTTAGTTATGGTGGTTAATTTTAGTGACTGGTAAATTCAGCTAAGAGCTTATTCATAGAGTATGATAAAATTATTCATATTCCTTTTGATATAAAATTTCCATTAAAAGTTGAAAAGGCTTTTGGTGTAAATCAGAGTGACCCAGTTTGATGGGTCTACTGATGATGATACCTTGAAAGGACACATCTCACCTGGGTTGCTGGAGTCCCTGCCTAAGTGGCAGAGAGGAACAACTCACATCTAGTAAATCCTCTCTACAGCCATCAACATAGGGCTTAGCTTTGCTTAGAGAAACCCTTACCCTTAGCTTCTTAGTCCATTTTGTGCTGCTGTAACAAAATACCACAGACTAGATAATTTGTAAACAATAGAGTTTATTTGGCTCATAATTCTGGAGGCTAGGAAGTTCAAGATCAAGGGGCTGCATCTGGTGAGGGCCTTCTTGCAGCATCATAGCATGGCAGAAAGCATCACCTGGCTCAGGGGGCACATGTGTGAGAAAGGAAAGGGGGTCACACTCATCCTTTCATCAGGAACCCACTCCTGAGGTAACAATATTAATCCATTCATGAGGGTGGAGCCCTCATGACCTAATCACTTCCTAAAGGTTCCACCGTTCAACATAGTCACATTGGGTATTAAGTTGCCAACACGTGGACTTTGGGGACCATAATCAAACCATAGCCTTTAGCATCTTCTGCCAACAGCCTGAGAAAACTGAGACTAGATTCTAATATGATGTGGGCATTTTTGGGAGGGAATTTCTTCCTACCTTCTTTGCTTCTGGTGGCTTCTGCCCCACCCCTGACCCTTGCAGAGTGTGAGAGGCAAAGTTCTTTCCTAGGGCTGGGTGGGCCATCCCCGTCAGCAAAGATAATGTGCTGTAGGAACACAGAGTGGTCTGAGTTCCTTCAACAAATTCATTTAGCTGGGTCAGCTGGTTTAAAGTTTTTGGAGCCTCAAGAATGCTCAAAGGAAGCTGTTGGAATTTTCTTGGACATTAAAAACTCTTAGTGGCTAATTTGACTTCCTAAAAGCCACCCGATTTGACCTTTAAAGCCACCTGTTTCAAAAACTCATAGAAAAATTGATGGAGATATGAACATGTAAAGCATCCTTTGGATGCTCTAGAAGTTTTGAAAGCTCCTCTGTGCTTCATAATGTTTAAATTCTACCCACAGATTTAAACATGGATGTGTGTATGTTTTGGGTAGTGATGCTATTTGCCTTTTGGAGCCATTTTTTCCTGTGATAATATTTATTTCTCCATCTATGAAACTAAAATTAGACAGATTCATTGGATTGAGGGGAAATGAGAAGAGAAATAAAATAACTATCTTAATTTACCCTCCTAGTCCTGAAGAATAGCACCCCTGTTTTTTCTTAGGTGACTTAAAAGTTAAAAGCACATCTGTACTAACTTGGCCTTTCCACTTGGTAAACAAACACAATGAAGACTGTAGTCTGCAGCTGAATTATCCCTGTGGTAATAAACACAGAATTCAGGCATATCCACCACTTTCACTTAATACAATTTGCCTAATGTCCTCGTCATTACAAAACCAAATAATACTTCAGTTCTAATTTGAGCTTTGGATGTTGTTGTGAGTGCTGGGCAAGCCTTTTGGCCTTCTTTTGTTGGCAGGCATGAGATTTCTCATCAAAGAACATTAGTTAGATGTAAGTACTTACGTACGTGTTACATTGCAGGACCCCTGTTCTTGGATACCTGAGATCCCATCTGTGGGGTTCAGTCTAGCGACCACATGGGGGTTGGGGGGAAAGCACTCACCGTGACTTGGAACTGGAGCTCATCTACATGGTGTCCAACAGCTAGTTGGGAAAAGTGAAGAAACACAGTCAACATGGCATTGGTTGCTCTTCCAAAAAATTTGTTTTACTGGTTTCAACCCAACAATTTAAAATAAGAAAATAAGAACTCAACATAAGAGTTAAAAGATGTTTACTAGTTGCCTGCCTTGTACCTGGCACTGCGTTAGCCTCTGGGGATACAACATGATGTGGATAGGCAAGATTTCTCCCTCCAAAACTGACCATTGCCTGGGTTAGGAAGACAAACAGTTAAATAGGCAATGACAATATGTCCAATGATGGGAGGAGTACACAGTGCTGGTGGACTAAGAAAGTGAGGTGTGTGATTAGGAGTTAGGGCATCAGGGACAGCCTCCTAGAGGGACATGGTATCTAATTAGGGTATTTTAAGGTACATAATAGATATACAAGAGAAGGTTATCTGTTTTGGGTCTCTAGAAATTAGAAAAGACTGCAAGGTTAAACTCTAGAGGAATTAGACAAGAGAAGGTTATAAGGTTGGGATCTGTAAGAATTAGGCAGGAGAGGGCTGTAAGATTAGGATCTGTAGAAATAAGACATTAAAGACTGTAAGGTTAGGATGTGCAGAAATTTCACAAAAGGAAGCTGTAGGGTTAGGATCCACAGGAGGTAGAAAAGAGAGGGCTATAAAGTTAGGATCCTTAGGAAGTAAATAGGAGAAAGTGTAAGATTAGGATCCATAGAATTTAGGCAAAAGAAGGCCGTAGATTAGAATCCACAGGGAACAGACAAGAGAAGGCTGTGCATTAGAACCTACAAGAAGTGAACAAGAGAAGGCTGTAGGTCAGGACCCACAGGAAGTAGTCAAGAGAAGGCTGTAGGTAGGTCAGGACCCACAGGAAGTAGTCAAGAGAAGGCTGTAGGTAGGTCAGGACCCACAGGAAGAGGTCAAGAGAAGGCTGTATGTAGGTCAGGACCCAAGGGAAGTAGTCAAGAGAAGGCTGTATGTAGGTCAGGACCCACAGGAAGTAGTCAAGAGAATGCTGTAGGTGAGGACCCACAGGAAGTAGTCAAGAGAAGGTTGTAGGTCAGGACTTACAGGAAATGGACAAGAGAAGGCTGCAGGTCAGGACCCACAGGAAGTAGACAAGAGAAGGCTGTAGGTCAGGACCCACAGGGAAGAGTGTGAGGTTTCAGGGATTGTGTGAGGGTAGAGAGGGAAAGGAGACTGGGAAAAAGAGAGGGCTCTGGTTATCTGTTGCTGTGTTATAAAGCACTCCAAAACCTAGTGGCTTAAAATAACAACAATCTTCATTGCCTTTCACAGCTTTGCGAGTCAGGAACCTGGTCTCTGTCAGCCCATGGATGGAGCTGAAACAGTGTGGATGAGCATGCCAAACTGGCTGGCCACCTCTCCTTCTGATATGGTTTGAATATGTGTCCCCACCCAAATCTCATATTGAATTGTAATCCTCAGTGGTGGAGGTGGGGCCTGGTGGGAAGTGTTTGGGTCATGGGGCAGATCCCTCATGGCTTGGTGTTGTCTTCATGATAGTGAGGTCTTGTGAGATCTTGCCACTTAAATGTGTGTGGCATCTCCCCCTCCACTCTCTCTCTTGCTTCTGCCTTTGCCATGTGATGTGCCTGCCCATGCCTTGCTTTCTGCCATGATTGGAAGCTTCCTGAGATCCCCCACCCCGCTGCCCAGAAGTAGATATACTATGCTTCCTGTACAGCCTGCAGAACTGTGAGCCAATTAAACCTCTTTTCTTTATAAATGACCCAGTCCCAGGTATTTCTTTATAGCAATGATCACACCTGTAATCCCAGCATTTTGGGAGGGTGAAGCGGGCGGATCACTTGAGATCAGGAGTTAGAGACCAGCTTGGCCAACATGGTGAAACCCTGTCTCTACTAAAGATACAAAACTTAGCTGGTCATTGTGGCTCCTGCCTGTAGTCCCAGCTACTTGGGAGGCTCAGGCAGGAGAATCACTTGAACCCAGGAGGTGGAGGTTGCAATAAGCCGAGATTGTGCCACTGCACTCCAGTCTGGGCAACAGAGTGAGACTCCTTCTCAAAAACAAACAAACAAACAAACAAAAAAATAAACCCCAAAGCAAACACACACACACACAAAACCTGCCTAGTACAGCCTCTCGTACATGTGGTCCCAGGGCACCTCCAGACCATCTTTCCATATGGGCTGATAAGGCTTTCCTTATGGTGGAGTGACCTAGGATATACAGACTGTCTCTGTGGCCACTGGGACTTCAGGATTGTGTATCCCAGAAGACCAGCGGAAGTGGCATGTTGTTTTCCCACCTTTGAGGGAGGGGGTCAAAGTTTCTCACCTTCTGAGGCAGGGGGGTTTTAACACAGCCACAGAAGAAAGGGCATGCGGAAAGGGCTAGAAATAGTCTGTTTGGTCATCTTGGAGAAGCTCAGGGAAGCTGAGGTGTAAAGAAGCTCTAGGGACAGGCAGGTGATGAGGCTGAAGAAGATGGGACTCCAATGCATGATGACTTTGCATGCTGTGCCCTGGAGCCCGGCTCTATCCTGAGGTGAGCAGGAATATTTTGGTACTTCCTGGATCAGGAAGGTGCATTAATCAGGACCTCAGGCTACCCTGTGGGAGCAGTTGGGAGGGAGGTCATAATAGAAGTGGGAGCAGTGAAGAGATGCCAGTCCTGTGAGGGATGATGGTGGGTGCAGATGGATGATGGACTGATAAATACCTGGAGGCATAATTGACAGGTTTGGGGCCTGACTGAATTGGGGGCAAGAGATTGGGAACAGGGGGGATGGCAACCAGGACTATGGCTTGGACCACCAGGCAGTGTACAATTTCTCTACACCCTTGCCAACACTTGCTATTTTCCATTTTCTTTTTGATAGTAGTCATCCATTGGGTGTGAGCTGGTATCTTATTGTGGTTTTGATTTGCATTTCCCTAATGACTAGTGATGTGGAGCATTGGTCAAAAGGTTTCAATCAAGAGGTATCCACCTTTTGGGAAACTAGCACATTGGACAGTGGAGATGTGGTAACTGTGTGTGGGTCAGAACAGATTGGAGAGCCACTGAGATCACCTTGCCCTGTGCGTAGAGACATAGTAACTCTGTGTGAGTCAGGACAGATGGGGAGACCCACTATCACCTTGCCCTGTGCATGGAGATGTAGTAATTGTGTGTGAGTCAGGACAGATGGGGGGCAGGGGCACTGAGATTACCTTGCCCTGTGCAGGGGTCACTCCTCACACAAATACATGAGGACTACAAGTGCAAGAAAGCAGTAACGAAGTCTCCACTTCTGTCAGCAGTGGCTGGCAGTCTCTGCTAGCAGCCAACCATTCGATTAACTATTGACTTGGCCTGCTGACTCTTTCAGGCTACATCAGTGAGGAGGAACGGGCTGGGAAAGCACAGGAATGCTGAAGGAGACCAACCACATATATGACCTTTCTAAATGGGAAAGAGGACCACACGAGCCAAAGGTTTCCATATTCAGAGGAAAATAGAGGAATGATCATGAATGACAGGAAGGCAGGTGCTGACAATGTTCTCATGAAGGGGCCTAAGGGAGGGCTCTAAAGCTCAGGAAGGAGGGACACAAGGGATGGGAGTTGGGGCTGGGACCCAGGAGCAGGACTGATGCCAGGCAAGGACCCAGGGAAACAGCATCCATGTGACAGTGCCTGGAGCAAGCTGAGGCTCGAGAAAAATTCTGAGACAGTGCGAAGACTTAAAAACTAAACCACAGTTTGGCAAATGATGAGCACAAGAAGGTTAACTCTCTGCTTGGAGTTAGTGGTCAGTGGAGCACCTTCACCCTCGGACATCTACTTGCGTTGGTCAGAGCCCCAGGCTTCACCCAGTTGAAGGTGTTACCCTCAAGTGTCGCACCTTGACATGCTGAATACTTTGAACTGAAGAAGCAGCCCCAGAACCAAGGTCCCTCCGACCTTCTCTCGACTCTGTCCCTTGCCTCTTTGCTTTTCCCGAAGGGTAAGGAGGAGCTTTCTTGACTAAGGGAAGTTCCTTCAGAAGGAATGCAATTGTCTTGGACCCCTCTCCCTAGCCTGTCAAACAGAGATGAACTTACAGGAAAGAAGGCTTGGAAAGAAGACTGGAGTGGATACTACATCCAGGACCCAGGGGAACTTTGCTCTAGGGTGTTGTCTGTTTTGGGACCATTTATCTTCTCTAAAAAATCATTTACTCTTCTTCAGAATTGCAAGTCCCAACTCCTTCTCCTCTATGAAGGGGGTATTTAAGTTTCAACCATCTGGTTCTTCTTAGAGTTTCATACTTTGTGCAACTCCCCTGTGCTTGCATGTTAATAAATTTGTAGGCCTTTTCTCTGGTTAATCTGTCTATTGTCAGTTTATATCAGCAGATTCAATTATGGAACCTACAGAGGGAAAGTTTGAGTTTTCCTTCAAAGGAAAGTCTTTATTTGTAACAATGCTCCTCCTCCCTTCTGTGGAAGAGTAGCCCCCGATAGAGCTTTGGGGCACACCTGGAGGAGGAGAGAAAGTTGTGGCAGCAGGAAGCAGATAGGCCAGGTGGCTCTGGGCAGGGCTGGAGGCTGCACTGGGTTGCCCTCGAGGGCTGTCATGCCTTTCCCCATTCACCACTTCCACATGGAGAAAGTAGTGCCTCTGAGTTCTTCTTGCCCCAGGTCCTTCCTCCACATAACTTTCCACAGGAGGGTGTCCCCTGGGCAGAACTCTGGGCCTGGCAGTGCCTGGCCAGTATGTGGGGTCCAGGTGTGGAACTGTGCTCTGGAGTGGCATTTGTGAGACTGGGTGAACCAGAACCTCTCAGGAACTTGCACCTCTACAGTGACTCTTTCCCATACTTGGAGAATCTGATGAGGTGAACTGGAAATAGGGCTGGGATAATAACAAGTGTTAATAAGTGCACAGATGATTCTGAGGCCTAGGTAGGCTGGAGCATTCTGCTGGGAGCCAGCAGCTAAGGGAGGAGCCCACTCTTCCACCTGGTGGAAGGGGAAGAGCCCACTGCTCAGGTGGCTCTGTGAGGTGACACTGAGGAAGCCTAAACAAGACTCTGGTGGTGACAGCTCGGGGATGTGGCTCCGAGTTTGCTCACTCACTTTGGACTTCACATCTGAATGATTTGGAAGACCTGTACAGACAGGCGTATCCAACTTCATGGTGTATCTGGGCCAAAATGTTTCCTACACACACAGAGTTCAGGTTTTGCCACAGAGCTCCCCTTTTGTATGCAAATGTTTTACATTGTGTGCCTATGGCCACTTCCCGTTGAGACCTTGCATCCTTGCCACTGGCATACTGGAGCCCCAAAAGTATCCTGGGGTCCCAAAAGATAGTTAGGTCCCTTCTGATATCTGAATCCATCCTTGTCTTAGGAAAGGGGTCATCAGCTTCCATTGTACATTTCCATTGGTAGGGAGCTCAGCTATCCCTAGTGGTTGACGTAATATCAAGACGATGCTAGTGGCTGGATGTGGTGGCTCATGCTTGTAATCCCAGTACTTAGGGCAGCCAATGTGGGTGGATCACTTGAGTCAGGAGTTCAAGACCAGCTTGGCAATATGGCAAAACCTCATCACTTCTAAAAATACAAAAATTAGCCAGGTGCGGTAGTGCGCACCTGTAATCTCAACTACTCGGGAAGCTGAGGCAGGATAATTGCTTGAATCCAGGAGGCGGAGGTTGCAGTGAGCTGAAATCATGCCACTGTACTCCAGCCTGGGCAACAGAGCGAGACTCTGTCTTAAAAAAAAAAAAAAAAAAAAAAAAAAGATGATGCTCGTCCTCAGAGATGCCTTCTTCACATTGAGTGTCAATCAGCTCAGCTCCCTGCAACTCTCCCACCTAGATGTGCTACTCTCTTTCTTTGCACAAGACATCTGCCGTGGAGACATGAAGACATCCAATGCACCTCCCTAAAATTTATCCAGGCTAAGCAGTGGCTGACAGCATGTAGAATTCAATGCACAAATGGATCAACCACCCAGGGAAGCTTGTGAAGATGGAGATAGGGATTCTGGACTTCTCACAAGCCCCTGGTGATGTGGAGGCTGCTGCTCCAGGGACCACACTTACTGGCTGAGCATTGAAAAGTCCACTTAGAAGTAAGAGGGGCCCAAGTCCCTGGTGTGGCCCCTCACTTAGTGGCTCTGTGACCGTGGGCAGTTAAATCCCATCCTGGCACCTTTGTTTCCTTTACAGTAAAATGTGGCTAATGAGGGCATCTCTCATGGGTTTGCTGGGAGGACCGAGTCCAGGCTCAAGCTCCCCACTCATGGGCCAGTGCATGGTACATGCTTGACGATGTGAGCCCTTGGTCATGTTTAGCTGAATAGCCTGGGACCTTCAACTGTTCCCTGGAGGTGCTCCACCTCCATGTCCTCTCCCCAGGAGACATTTAGAGGGGTCATACTCATAGAAAAGGGCCAGGGCACTACACAGAAGATGCAGACAACATCGGTAATTTTCACAAACAACATGTTCTCATAAATCTCACCACTGTCCTACTAAACACAATGGCAGAAATAGTGGTTTTGCTGGGCAACCCCTGTGAGTGAAATATCAATTCAGAAGCTGAAGGACATATCAACCAAGGTCTATCCTGTGAGGCCACACTGGTTCAGCTTTTGTGCTGATTAGAAATGCTGATGAACAATTAGCTAAATTAATACACTTTGACATGGCAAGACAAATCTATTAGTATTTAATCAATGTCATCTTTGATAGATTAAAGCTGGGGATATTCTGAATTTTTTCATAAATTAATGGACAGCTTTGTGTTTCTTGGCTTGGCTCAGGTGCCAACTCCTGGAGCCAGAGCAAGTTAGGTGTTCCTCAGAGCAATCTATTAAATTACTTAACATGTGGGATTGTAATTGTCTTTCTTCTCTGTTAGATTTTAACTCCTTGAATGCAGAGACCAGATCTTATTGTCATGGTACCATCAGCACCCATCAAAGTGCCTGGCACAGTGCAAATGTTTGTAAAAAGGAGGGAGGAAAGAAGAAAGGAAGAGAGAGAAGGGGAGAGGGAGGGAAACAAAGAAGGGAGAAAGAGAAGGAGGGAGTGAGGAAGGAAGGAGGCATACATGACCTCCCTCAGAAGCAAATGGAAAGAGGAAAACATCACTGGCTAGTGAGTTGGGCTTCACTGGATGGAGACTCTCTGCTTGTGTTCTCTGGAGGCATTATCCGCTTCAGGAACACAGGCCCATTGCTGTAAGGGAGTGAGGTGTCCTTCTAGCTGACTTGCTGGGAGCAAGTCTTTATGTGTTCAGTTCTGCCCACAGTCTTGCCAATATCGGTTCTAAGGAAGAAGATTGCTTCCCCAAAATGAGTTCCCCAAAGTAATATTTTCTCCTGTGGGGACATAGTTACTATAAGTGTGGTTCTTAATGAATGGAGGGACTCTTCCTTTGTTAGATAATTCTTTTCCTTGGGTCCTGAGAATTGCAAAATGAGTTATTCCTTCTCATGTTTTAGTGAGATGAAAACAAAGTGGAGAGGATGCTTGAGGTGATTTGGAGCCAGGGTCAAAATGCAACTTTGTTCTTGTCTCTTGCACCCAGTGAGTGACTCATGTGAACCAGATTTTGGGATAGTGGTTTGCCTGCACTCCTGGCTGGTTGCCTGGCTGGCAACAGGTGTGGCCAAATTGAATGGCATTGGCTGGGGGGAAAGGAGGGGGCATTGTGTGGTATTTTCACAATGAAAATCAGGTGTGGCTGCACTTGTTGGGAAAACAAAAAGATATAAAATCTCGAATCCAAATCATGACCTGAACTGTGCTCAAAGCCCCTGTATTTGTGTGAGTCTGGGACTTGGTTTACTGAATGCCTCCTCATCCTTCCAGTGTGGAAACGGTGCCTTTGCCAACAGGACAAGGACGATGCATCTTGCATGGTCCCCTGCGCCCTGGGCAGCACAGTCCTGGCAGCTGCTGAGGTTTCTAAACAAAGAGGGAAGCACGTTTTGCCCCTGTGTTTCCAGTAGAACAAGCATTAAGAGGCTTCTGTAGAAGCCATGGTGTGGAAACCTATCAGGACCCTGGGTGCTGGTTTTGCTTCCTAGCCGGCTGCCTGCCAGAGGGCACCTGCTCTTAAGATCGAGCAAGGACCCCTCCCCAACCACGGAAATACACGAAAATCTTGGCTTCTTTCAAGGGAAATTCCAGGCACCTAGCTAGCCCTGAGAAGCAAAAGAGCAACTTGCTAAGCAGGAAGGTAATAGTAACCTAAAACAACAGCCAAGGAAGCCAGAGTCCTGGGGTGTTTGGTTCGCTCTGGAAATTAAAGAGAACATCTGAACTCGTGACTCTGAGATGTTTTTCAGAAACCTAGACCCCCACCAAACGGATCCACTAGCACAGAGACCTCAGAGAAGAGGGAGCTGAGGACTGAACTCTGAGAACGGCTCTTTGTTCTAAATTTCTTCCTGGGGGACCTGGGGGAAGTCCCACCCACAAGCTAGAGCTAACATTCCTTTCTGCTAACCCAAATTTTAAAACAAAGCTTCTCTTCCTTAACCAATTGCAATTCAGAAAATGTTTGATTCCATCCTATGACCCATAAGTCCCTGGTTCAAGATATCCTGCCTTTTTACGCCAAACCAAGGTGTACCCTCCATGCGGTGATTTACAATTTCATCTACTTCGGCTTTCCTGAAAATTTCCCTTGCCATTAAAAAATTCATGCTTGCAAGCCACGGGGGAGGTCAGGTTTTAAGCGTGAGCTACCTGATTCTCCTTGCTTGGTGCCCTGCAAATAAACACCTGCCTTTCTCCCACTGCAAACCTCAGTGTGGATTTTGGCTTTACTGTGCTGGGCCAGTGGACCTGTTTCGTTAGGTAAAACTCTAACTCTTGAGTGAATCCGGACACTTCCCTCCAAATCCCCAAAGGTCAGGAACCGACAGGGGGTGAGGGGGTGAACACACTTTCTTTTTAAGTGGAGGGCACAGGTACTGGTCACTAAATTAGGGCAGTCAGGACCTACTGGAGGGCCTGGCCCTGCAAAGGCATGGACAGGTGTTGGAGGGACAAGGTGGGACACCAGACTGTGGTAGACAGGGAGGTGGCTCTGTCAGTCCTGACCCCCACTGCCCACAGAAGGAAGACAGGAGTCCAGGGACACAACCGTATCTGCAAACTTGTTTCACTTTTTAAAAAGTGGGCCTTTTCTTGATCAGAAAATAGCTTTCAGAGGCAAGTTTCTCCCTGTGAAGGAAACCCATTCTATGCAAATGATCATTTCTGCAAAATTGCCCTGCGCTGGTCCTTAGCCAGTTTGCCTGAGGTGACCTGAAATGGCTGCTGAGTCTGAGCTGGGGGCCTCAGGGGTTTGCTCATCAAGGAGCCTACAAGTGAGTGGGTGGGTGCAGGTGCAGAGGGACCCTTGGGACCAGGTGGTGCCCTTGCCACACCCACCTGGTTGGCAGGGCCAGGGAAGAGCAGGGCAGGCCAGGAGAGGGAGGAAGGAAGGGATGGAGAAGGGCTGGAGTAGAGTGCACCTGGGAACTGGCACGGAGGGGACTGGGCCAAGCAAGCAGCGCCCCTCCATCAGAGGAGAGACAGGGAGCCCTTCGGGTGGGATCCCTACTGCCTTCTGGATTTTACGGATCTAAAAAGGCCATGTGTTGACGATCGTGTGTGTGTGTGTGTGTGTGTGTGTGTGTTTGTGTGTATGTGTGTGCGTGTGCATGTGTCTGCATATGTGTGTGTGTGTGTGCTGCTTGTTTTGGGAGAGGGGGAAGTAAGCTCCTCTGGGTTCATCTGGGGGTGGGGCTCAGCCTGCGGTAACTCAAGAAATGCCTTCTGTGGCAAAGTCCTCTAGGTCGTCGGTGGAGATGATGCCCAGGCCTGGAGCTTCTGCACCCTCCTCTTCTGGGCTCTGGGGAGGCCCATGGGGGCGCTGGCCTGCAGAGTGCGGGGTGCAGTCACCATGAGGCCCTGAGGCCAGCTGTAGTCCAGACTCGTGGACACTCTGGGGCCTGGCACGGGCCGTGGAGGCACGAGGGCCTTGCCTGAGGAAGGTGGGTGCGGAGAGCTGAGAGGAGCAGCGCAGTGGCATCAAGGCCGTCACAGGCACTGGCTGGAAGCCGGGGTACAGCACATAGGGAGCGGCCAGGGCATCTGGTGGGGTCGGCTCTGGGGAGGCCCCCTCGGAGGACGGGATGGAGACCTTGACGTACTTGCCCGTCTCTGGGTCATAGAAGGTCTTGATTTTCACCTGGAGTGGCAAGTCGAAGACAAAGTACTCCCCGGACTGCGGATCCTGGAGGACCTTCTGGGTGGCGGGGTAGGCAGGCAGGGGTGTGAGGGACTGGGGGCCTCCGGGCTGCCTCCCGACAGGCTCCGAGAAGCCGGACACGGAGTGGCGGTGCACGGGAGGGGGCAGGGAACGGACCACAGGGAAACTGTGTCGGAGCCTCTCTCTGGGGCACAGTGGCCTTTGCTGTGTCTGCTCCAAGTCCTCTGGGCAGGGTTTTCCCTCTTGTGACTCGCCGTGCTTCTCCTGAGCCTGGTCGGTCTTCCTCCTCTTACTTGCCAGCTTCTTTGCCCGCCGCAGGGCTTTCTCTGTTTTGGGTGGGACTGCAGGTGGCTTGCTTGCTGCCCTCTCTAGCTGTGCAGGAAGCTCAAGTCTCCCAGGGGTGCCTGCTGGGTTGGTAGCCACATCCAGCAATGAACCTCTTGGAGAGAGGGTTCGGAGGTCTTCTGCCGACAGCTCAAGTAGGGGGTCAGAGCCACCCTCCCACACGAGGGCGTGGGTCAGGTCCTCCCTCCTGGTGACCCTGGCAGGACTGGAGCTGGCCCAGGGGCTGGCTTGAGGAGGCTCCTCGGGCAGCAGCTCTGGTCCTCCAGGGGCCTGGGAAGCCTCCTCCCACATGCTGCTGGCAGCAGGGGAGCAGGCACTGCTCTCCCCCGGGGAGCTGGGGTTAGGGGAATTTGCCATTTCACCGGGGACCAGTCTTCTGCCAGGGGGCCCTGCTCTGGGTGTGGACAAAAAGTGACTCTTGAAACCTGGTGTCTGCTCTTCCCAACAGGTTTCAGGCTGCCATGGGGGTGACTGGTCTTCTGTGTCGCCCTCGGGTAAAGTGATGGTGGGAATGTGCCGTGGGGCTGCTGGCTTCCCTGAGTCTGCAGAGCTGCTCTTGCAATTGCTTGCCATGAGGCCATGTGCAGCATCTGGTGGTGGCTTCACCCTGTCCCCCTCTCCCACCAGAGGCATAGATGGGAAATTCCCCTTTGGGGCTGGCTGAGAGGCCTCCATCCTGGCCATGCTGGACCCCTGCCTGGGGTCCTCCATGACCTCGTTGGCCATGCACTTCACACGTGTGCTCAGCGTGTTAGTGGGTGTCGATGTACCAAGAATGTCCTGGTTTTCGGGGGCACAGAAACCAGGATCCTCACCCCATTCTGGCCTTGGCAATTCCTCCTCTTTGTGGCCACTGCTGAGGGAGTCCTCCGAGGACATGGTCCTCAGGAGAGGCAGCATGATAGGTTTAATTACAGGGGTGGCTCTGAGGGTGTTGTCTTTAATGGTAAACAGTATGTGCCTGTTTGAAGCAGAAGATGGTGAGGGAGTAAGGTCTTTGGCCTGTGAAAAGGTCCTACTCTTATTTTCCCCAATCCGAGAGCCTCTGAAATTAGCTTCCTCTGCCGATGCCTTCCTGGTTCTTCCTCCAGGCACACTTTCCCCTTCTCTTTGCAATGCTTCCCCCTGGCTGCCGTCTTCCAGGCGTGCGTGCCCATTGCTTAAGGCGCAGTACTGCGGCTCATCCTTCCCCACCACGTTCTCCTTCTCATCCTTCTGACTGTCACCTGCAATCACATCCTTCCTCCTGTCTTCCCGCTGGTTCTCAGTAAACCACGTCTTCTGCTGATCATCAAATGAGGCAAAGGATTGATCTGAAGAGCTGGTGCTGAATTTGGCCTTACCCTTGAGGCTTGGCATAAAATCGGATTGGCTGTCACTGTAAAACACATCTTCCTCCTCAGGAGAGAGGGGCCCTGGGGATAATTTCTGGTTCAAGTGTGTGTTCTGAAGTCCTGCCTCCCTCTCAGGTTCTGTCTCTTGGGACACAGATCTGGAGAGCTCATTCTCTAGCTGGTGAGTCTTCGTTTTCTCTGTAGCCCTTCCAGGCTCAGGATCCCTACTGCAAAGCCTGAGGGATAGGTGCTTCCTGGGGCGGTGTTCCCTGGAGTCTGGACACCAGCCGGATCTGGCAGGACCCATCTCCAACTCGCCTTCCACCTCGTCATTCTCATAACTGCTCCTCTCAGCAGCCTCCCCGTTAACATAGAAGGGAACTTTGGTGATAGTCGAAGCTGCGCTAAGAGTTAGATAGCTGTCTGCAGAGGGCTCACTGGGGTCAGCTGTAGGGACCTTCTGGGGATTGATGTGTGATGCAGTGGGGTCATCAGCAGGTCTCTCCTTAGAAAGCTCGTTTGGAGGGCTTTCCTCAAGCCCATTGGGTAGGATGACACCGTTGCTCACAGGTTCTTGCTTTCCATCAACCTTACCTCTAGTTTTCTCATCAAGCCCTTTCAAGAGAGGTGAGGAACTGTATGTGCTCTTAACACGCTTCCGCACGTCCTTGAGGTTAAACAGCAGGCTAGGGGCTTTGGACTTGTAGCTGTCTCGAGACTGACATTCACTGGGCTCCTTCTCTTGGTATCCGTTTAGCTGTCCCGGGGGTGATGGGGTTTGCTCTGCCGGCTGGCTCTCTGCTGAATCCAGGGTGTGCTTGCTGGGTATGATGGGGGTCAGGAGCTTACTGATGTTAAAGGGGGGATCATAATGTTCATTGGGTTCCACAGGCAGGTCAAGAGCATCATTTTCTGGAAACTGTCCCTGGGGGTTGTGTTTTGTATACAAAGGTGGGCCTCTCCTTTTGGTCTGTGTCTTTTCTTCCGAGGTATCTTGTAGACTTTCTTTCCCTTTTTTGCCGGTCTTTGGCTTCCTCCATGGGGGCTGGGCTGGCTTCTCTTGAGAATCAGGCTGTGAGCTGGGAGCTTTTCCTTCCACAGCAAATACCTGGGATCCTGGATCCCTGCACCCCCAGGGTACGGATGTGGACAGAGCCCCTGCTGTGAGTCTGTTCTCTTCCTGACTGCGGCAGGCCTGAACCTGGCAGGGAGAGACTGTGCACTCAGGAGGACGGGGTTCACTTAGCAAGGTCGTGTCCCCATAGTGCTTGGGAGCTTTGCTTTCTGGGACGGTTCCAGCCACGTCCTTTCTCTCCAGCAGCTTTGGTTGGTGGGCATTCCATGACTCAAAAGCACTATTTTCACTGTGCAGAAAGGTGCCTTTGCCTCTCCCAGGCTCACCCGTAGCTGGCTTGTGGTGTGGAGAGGGGAATTTTGACTCAGATGAGGTGGCCGTGTCGTCGGCTGCCGGGAGGAAGCTGCTGGAGCTGTGACAGGCCATTTCTGGGTTCTTGGAGGACTCCTGTTCTCCGTGTTTCCTGCCTGGCTGGTGGCTGTTCTGATGGGTGTTGGAAACTTCAGCGGGCACCCTCCTGACTGTCAGAAATGCAGAATCAAAGCAGAAATTGACACTGCTTTCTGGAAGAGGAGCGAATTTGGGGGGATTTTTCAGAGCCGGAGGCTTGCTGGTAGTGGGCCTGCTCTCACAACGTTGGCTCTCGGTCCTGTCGAAAGATTTAATTAGTGTTGATACTTTGGAGACTGGCTTGTTGCTGCTCCTTAGGCCGGAAACTGGCACCTCCAGTCTCCTCTGGACTGGCGTTGGTGGGGGGCTGGTTTTGGGGTACTTTTCCTCTCCCTGAACGTACTTGGGTAGCTGTCGGAAGGTGGCTGCCCAGCCTGAATGTTCCGTGCCCTGTGATGGTAACTGGCTCCAAATGCCACTTTTCCTCTGGGTGTGGCTCACTGTTCTCTGGTGAAAAGTCCCAAATACCTGTCGGGTGATATCTGGGGACACGGCCAGATAGGAGTCATGGAAGGATGTATCCTCTGAGATGCACAAGCTCCGGAATGCCCGGTCTGTGAGGCTGCTCACTTCCCTGTCTGCATCATCCAACACGCTGCCGATGCTGGAGGAGTCACTGAACCCGTCTGTGCACTTCTTGTTTCCCTGCATCATCTGTCGGCTCCAAGAAAGCTGTCCTCGTCAGCCGGCAGGTGTCTCTGGTGATGATTCTGGCAAGTTTAGGTGTTTCCCTCTTCCCACAAAACTGGAGCTTCTCATTCACAGATGCAATTGCAAAGTGGGGAATTTTTGTTTTTTTCTCTGCAAAAGAAAAAGATGCAGGGTGTGAACAGGGTATACAGCTCTACGCAAGAATATGTGCTGGTCCAGGTGGAAAATGGTGCCTGTGAGGGTTAATTTTATGTGTCAACTTGGCTAGCTTGCTATACGTCTAGACTGTAGACCAGTCTAGCTGTTTCTGTGAAGGTATTTTTAAGATGTGATTAACACTAAAATCAGTAGACTTTAAGTAAAGCAGTTTATCTTCTATAAGTCAGGTGGTCCTCATTTAATTAGTTGAAGGCTCTAAGAGTAAAAAGCCTGAGTTCACAAGCAACACAAACAAAAATAGACAAGTGGGATTACATCAAGTCAAAAGCTTCTGCAGAGCAAGGGAAACAATTACAAAAATGAAAAAGTATTCTACAGAATGGAAGAAAATGTTTTCAAACTGCATATCTGATAAAGGCTCCAGGAGATTGGGAGTAGCATCCCGGGATAGGCTCAAAGCCGCTGGGCTGTCAGTAATGTTTGTCTTTCATCCTGGAAGCCGGGCTTCATTGGGGTCTGTTGTTTCCATGTCTTGACCACAGCACTCTGGTAAGTTAGCAATGCTGATTCATCGGCTGATTGACTTGTTTCTGTGAAAGACAGAACTAAGCTGGAGAAAGGATGGGACCTGAGTTCTAGTGGACTGAATGAGCTTATGAGGAGCTAATGACCTGCTCTGGGAAGGCCTCTCTGCACATGCTCTTCAGTCCTACCTTGAAAGGCAGGCTGCTGGCTCCCTGGAAAGTACACGCTCATGACAGCATATGCTTTTTAGAAGGCTGCATACAAGGGGAGAGCATCAGCCCGCGTGATGAGTAGGGGAGACTCTGAGGGCTGGCCAAGCTCACGCCTTCCCCAGTAGAAGACACACGCTCGGTCTTCAGACTCCCATGCAGTTAGCATGGCCAGAGGACATGGCTGTGATCACAGGGATGGAAGCAGCCAGCAGTCTGTGAAAGTTCCTGCCTCTCTAATCAAAGGAGCAATTCCTGTTGTCTCTGCTCTGTCAGTGCTCTTCTTCCTGCCTTGAATGCAGACAAGAAGCCAGAAACTGCTTGATTTCTTTGCTGGGGCTGCTGTAACAAACGATGGCTTAAACATTGAAAATGTATTGCCACACAGTTCTGGAGGCTGGAAGTCCAAAATCGAGGTGTCACAGGGTTGGTTCCTTTTGAGGGCTGTAAGGAAGAATTGATCCTAGCATTTCTCGTTGGCTTTAGGACACACGTCTTCTCCCTGTGTCTTCACATCATCTTCCCTCTATGCTTGTCTCTCTGTCCACAGTTTTCCTTTTTCAAACTTTTAAAAATTTTCTAATTATTAAAAAAATGTTTTTCATTCTGTCACCCAGGCTGGAGTGTAGTGGTGTAATCATAACTTACTGCAGCCTCGACATTTTGGACTCAAGTGATCTTCCTGCCTCGGCCTACCAAGCAGCTGGGACTACAGGTACACTACACCCTACCTGGCTAATTTTTCTATTTTTTGTTTAAATGGGGTTTCACCATGTTGCTCTGGCTTGTCTTGAACTCCCAGGCTCAAGTAATTGGCCCATCTTGGCCTCCCAAAGTGTTGGGATTACAGTCATAAGCCACTGCGCCCTGCCCAAATTTTCCCTTTTCATAAGGACACCAGTCATACTGGATTAGGGCCCACCTTAATAACCTTGTCTTAACTAAGTACAATACATCTGTAACAGCCTTATTTCCAAAAGGTCATACTCTGAGGTAATGAGAGTTATGATTTTTTTTAGGGGGGCCATGATTCAACCGTAACATTGAATTCACTTTGCAGCCCTGAGAGACAAGCAATGGCCACTGAAGGCCAACCTGCAGAGGATGGCAGGGTGGACAGGTGAGGAGCCCAGGTCCTGGCCAGCACTGCTAAGCTGTGAGCCCATGGCAGCACCATCCCACATGAATTTATGTTATTGAGGCTGGTGTGGGGTTTGATGGAACCTGAGTGGCATTGACCACTATGAGTCAGGTTTTCTGTACCCTGAGATCCTATCAAAACAGTCCGGAGTCTCCTGATGTCCTAAATGCTGGGATTCTGATCTTGGCAATGGCTGAACTCAGTAATATTGGGGGTTTCTACACTTTGAATGAAAATAAGATAGTTTACATTAAGATGAAAATAGGTTAGTTGGAGACCTAAATTTAGAAGCTTAGATAGAGTCAACCAAGCCTCTAACCAATTAAACACACCCTCGTATTAGTAGGTATTTGCTATTTGGTTTTTGAATACTCAGCTTGCATCCTCTGAGAAAAAGCACTTGATACTTTGTGGGAAATTTCCTCACCCCTTGGTTTTCAGTCTTTGTGGGGCTGAAAGTCAAGGTGCCTGCAGAGGCTCCCCAGGGCCAATAGCAGGTGTGAGACCGAGGACAAGCCCATGGATTGTAGCAGTTCTCCTGGAGCCACACAAGGATGGAAGCATGCTCAGGCTTCCTTGCTGGTGGTAGAGCTTTCACTATGCTTAAGGACATACCTGACCCCTGACGTTTCCTAGCCTGGAACTTTAGCTGTCACCTTGAGTCTACAAGACCTCCATTTTTCTTTTAATACATATGCATTTCTACCTCATTTGTTCAGTTTCTGCTTCTGTTGCTTGTGGTTGAAGAACCCTACCTGATCCTGGGTTTACATCCTCATTCCAAACAGTGGTGAAGGATGTTCATGGATTTTTCAGAGCATTCAGAAAATAACTACATTGCTTCTGCCTCAAGGAAAAGAGAGACTCCCTTCCCACCTTGCTAGCTTTATTCAGATAATTTCTTCAATTCTGATTTGATATACCTGGGGTCAGACTGGACAGTCAGAAACTTGACCTCATTCTCCCCCCACCCCCAGCCCCCATTGTACCTTTCAGCATAATGGCCAAAAACAAAAGGTGTTTCTAGATGCCTGCTCTTGGATTAGTTCCATACCTGTTACAGTACTGGAAGCTGCAGGTGCCTGCTGTGCTGAGTTTCAGGATGTGTAGTTTTAAAACATCTTTTTATGCTTATATTTGGTGTCATCACTGCCCATCTAGAAAGAAGAAAAATAATTTCAGTGGAACCCAACTGACCAAAGGGCCAAGCACAAGTTCAGTGGAAAAAGTATCTTTTATTTTATTTTTTTGAGACAAGGTCTTGCTCTATTGCCCAGGCTGGAGTGCAGTGATGTAATTTTGGCCCATTGCAACTTCTACCTCCTGGGTTCAAGCAATTCTTGTGCCTCAGCCACCCAAGTAACTGGGATTACAGGTGTGCAACACCATGCCCAGCTAAGTTTTGTATTTTTAGTAGAGACAGGGTTTCACCATATTGGCCAGGCTGGCCTTGAACTCCTGACCTCAAGTGATCTTCCTGCCTTGGCCTCCCAAAGTTCTGGGATTACAGGAGTGAACCATCACACCTGACCCAAAGTATCTTTAAATGACAGTTATACAACAATGTAATTGGCCTTCAAAAATGAAAAAGAATCCATACTTGAGCTCAACAAAATTCCAAAAATAGGCATATTTGACCATAAGGTCAATTTATATCCCTCCTAATATCCATTAATTTGTCCATGGTCCAAGACATTTTTAGAAACCTGTTTTAAGCTTTTCAGTTTTCTAATATGATTGACCCAGTTGTGAATTATTTTTTGCTAATAAAATCTGACCTAAGGCCCTCTTCCCACTGAACTGATAAGTTGGGTTTTGCAGCAAAGAGAACTGGAGCAGTGAAAGTCAAGTCCACTCAGCAAGTGGCAGCATAGTGTTGGATTCATTGTTGGCAGAAGGCTTGAGACTTCTGACAGCTAAAAGAACCAAAAAGCTGCCCAGGAGGATTTTCAGAATGCTCAGAATGAAGAGTGAACTAATTAAAATAAATCCACTCTGCACATTTTAAATGCGGACCTTTGGGGTTTCCATAAGACCTTTCCCAGCTTGTAGCTCCTGGATATTAATCTAGTTCAAGGTAGTTTATTAATAATATTAATAATCATAATAGCTTGAATTTGTGGCATCTATTTCTTTGGAGAATCACAGAGGTGCTCTGTGTCTACCACCATACGGCAAGGCCCTATCCCTGACTTCCCAGGCTGGCTTAGATGGGCCTCCTTCATGTTCCCAAAGCATACTGGGTTTACCTTTTCCAAAGCTCAGCCGTGTTGTCACTTCATACATCATGACCCATATGTTTCAGGAACTGATGATCGCTGCTTTCTCTCCTCAACTAGAAAGGAAGTTCCTTGAACCAAGGAAGGGAGTCTTGTATACCTTTGTATACTGAGCTCAATAAATAGAAGCTAAATCACTGTTTGTGGTAATGCTCTGAATTGGGTTATCTTTATTCTGATTTTTTTTTTTTCCTGGAGGGCAAACTGAGGCACAGAAAAGAAGGGAAAAGATAATATGAACTTTGTTGAGAAAGACTCCTGGTCTTGGGTCTTATGGTCTTCCAAAAAATTCAGATCGATCCATTTGCATCTCTAAATAATAAGGCCACTCCCCTGCCTGAAGCTCCACTGAGATCTGACTTAGGGATGAGGATGAAACCCATCTGGTGTCACACACTGGTGAGATGGAGGTGCAGAACGACATAGTGGCATTTATTTTGTGAATGGTTAGGACACCCCTCACCCTGTGCTTAGGCTTTCCCCCTAGGCAGTTGCCTCATGGACTCACTGACATTGCTGCTGGAATGAATTTTCCAGATGCCAGTGGAAAAACTCTCTTGCTCACCACTTTGAACCATTTGAAGGAAGCCACTCTGAACTGGCGAAAATTCTTGCTGGTAGAGCACTTTGCCAGTGAAAGGGTGTGTTCCCTTCAGGCAGCATGATGGAGGATACAGTGCACATAGCAGGGCCATGTTCTAAACAAGGTCTTGGAACCTCGTCATGAATGCATAGAAATAAACATCAATATTTAATCATGACCTGGTCAATTCCTATTTATGTCTGTGGCCTTCAAAGACTGTTCTCTTAAATGCTTCTTATCTCCCCCCTCCATTATTTCCTTACCTGTCTCACTCGGCCTTTAGTGTCTGGCCCCCACTCCTCCCTGATGGATCTTCTGATGGCACTTTTGCTCCTCATCTGACTGAACTTCTAGACTGCAATCTAGCCTAATGGCCACCGTCTACTTGAGATACTCTCTCACTTTGACTCTTTCCTTCTCCCCTCCCTGTCTGGATGTTTAGTCTCTTCCTCTCCTTGACTGCTGGATTTCCTCTGCTCCCAGTCCTGGAGCCTCTTCTCTCCTCACTGTACAGTCTACATGCGGTGATTGTCCCCACACCATGGTCCCTGCAAGCATCCACACACTGAGGCTGCGTCCAGGCCAGGCCATTTGCCCGGCTGCAGTCCACGCCTCTGCCCACCCACCAGGCAGCTGGGTGCCCCTGTATCACAGCCCTTCCAACCCACACTTTTAAAGCAGAGTCCATGAGCCTTCTGCAAGCCCACTTTCTCCCTGGGGACCTCAGAAACCTGATGTCACTTTTGATTTCCTCCTCCTGTGCCTTCACCTATGACATCCATTTCCTAGTCCCATGAGTTTCATTTCCGAAGGTCTCTTCCTTACACACCAGTCTCCATCTCCACAGTCACTGTGTGGACCAAGCTGCTGTCTCAAATCCCTCGGCCACTGCAGCAGCCCATTCCACCAAGAGGCAGCTTTCAACACTCAAACTTGTTCATATCAACCTCTTGCTTAGAATCCCTTGATGGCTTTCCAGTTTTAAGGAATGAAGATCAATCTCCTTAACTCAGATCCTCTCTTTCCATCCACACCTTGTGCCATCTTCCCCCTCATGCTTGGCTTTCCAACCACCCTGGTCTTTTTCCAGTTTTATGCCATCCTACTTCCTGCCTCAGGGCTTCTACACATGGTGTTCCCTCTGCCTGGACTTTTTTACTTCCATCCTTTCATCATTACCGGGTTAACTCCAACATGTGCTTCAGAGCCCAGTTCACATGTCCCTTTGATGATGCAGCTTCCTCAGGCTATTCCAAGTCTGCTCATTACACCCCTTTATCATAGGCTATACCCATTATTTTGCAGCACTTACCATAATTATAATTAAGCATTTAACTGGGTGATTTGTTGTTTAATGTTTGTCCCTCCTGCTAGCCTGAGTGCTTATTGGTGGCGGGGTCCACGTTTGTGTTTCTTTTTCATGTAGCACAGTGTACAGTGCAAGCAATATCTGTTAAATAAATGAGAAAACCCTTCCACTTGTCATGATATTACTCACACTGTTGACAGGCTTAGGAGGACTTACTTTATTGACAGTCAATTATAATCCAATAATCGCAGAATTATCACAAATTTCAAATTAGTGAATTTGAATCCAAGTGGATTTTATTTACTTTTTGATTCCACATCCCTCAAATATGTAAAATTCCCCCATGGTAAGAAATGGAAACAGGTGGACAGGATTGTTCTTGGAGACTATTGACAGGCTGGCTCTGGGGAAGGCATCCCTCAGCAGCGTGGCATGTACTGTTTATGTCCGGATTGCATTTCTATCAGGGGGAGATGAAAAGAGACTTCATCGTGACTTTGCCATTTTCCAGTTGGTCTCTCACACTGCTCTCAGTGCTCTAAGTTGGGGAGTGGTTTTGATGCCTTCTGGAGGGCCAGCGTCCAGCAAACTTCCACGTAATGTTGAGTATATTACCCGGGGCTCTGTTTACAGCCACAGTGTGAATGGTCATTAAGTGATGCGTTATCTAAATTACAGGGTCAGCGGATGAAATGCTGGCTTTGCCCTCTACCTCCAGGCAACTGTGCAGGACTCAACAGCACTTCCTCCACCGACCCAGGCCAAACTTGCATCAGGTGGAGGAGGTTCTGCAAAACACCAGAGCACACTAGGGGAAACAGGATCCCCCGGCAGGAATTTAAAAATGGACTCTCCAGTTTATCCCCTGGAGAAGAGCAAAGGGTCTTCCATGCCCACTGTGAATATGCGCACGGGTGAACTGGTGGTGCCCTGCAGCCTTGGAGCCCCAAGAATTACACTTAAGGATGTGTATTTTCTTCTCCTTATTGTAGGGTCATCTTTTTGAATCAGAATACTTCAAACAAACTCAATTTGAGCATGTATCCTCATGAATCAGCTTTTCTGTGAGATGAGCACTGAAATACCCTTTGCACAGTCATTGCTAAATTCTAACTCTTCCAAAATGTTTTCTCACATGATGCTTTTTTTCCATGCCACGCCTCATGATGCTTTTATTATTGACTGGGATGTGCTGCTTTTTGCGGATACAATTCTCTCTCCCTCCTAATCCTTTACAAATGCCTATGCATGACCTTCAAGTCCCTGTTGGCAGGGGAGCTCTGCCTGCTCCCACACCCTCCTTCCTCCAGGCCTGTGGTGCCCTGTGCCAGGGAGGGGCAGGGCCCATGTGTCCTGGACCGGATTCCTCAAGTAGTAGTCCCTGTGCCTGGAACATCTCTCCCTGTCCTCGGCCGCAACTGCTGACAACTTCCTCCTCTGTTCTGTTCCTCGTAGAATCTTTTCTTCCCTTTTTATCACTTACATTGCTTTATTCTTCCTGCACTGACTTTGAGATCTCTCCCACTAGACTTTGAGATCCTTGATGTGAGGTCCCTGACTTGGTTCATCTTTTACCTACAGCGTGCCTGGTGCACCCTGGTCACTGGGAAATGTTTTCAGCTCTGGTTGCTGAGTGCACATCTTGGACCCTGGGATCTGATGACAGAGGTTTACTGTGGTGTGCAGAGGGACAGAGGTCCATGTTCCCCTTGTCTTCCTCAGGGCTTCTGGCTGGCAGCCAACCCAGGCCTGAGAAGGTCATGCAGTCCACCTTCTGCTGATCTACCCTGGACCCTCATGTGTCCCAGGTTGTAAGGACAGGAAGTGTAAGGAGAGAAGACTCACAACTCCTACATGCCAAGCCCTATTGCAGGTGTCCCCCACATAACTGAGGAGCGTGTCAGGTCCACAGGACCAGAGCCCCATTTGGTGATGCTGGAGGGCCCAGCTTAGGACCACAATCACCCATGAGGTGAGACAAACAGCCCTCAGAGGGAGGACCCGGATATTCCGTGTCTCACAGCTGGTGACGGAGTGGGCTTGGGGCCAGGTCTTGGTGGTCCTGGGGACACTGCACAGAGGGAACAGTTGGTGGTCTGGCATGGCCAGGCTGCTAGATTGAGCAAATTAAAAATACAGGACACCCAGTGAAATGTGAATTTCAAATAAACAATAAATACTTTTTTAGTGTAAGTGTATCCCATGCAATATGTGGGATACATTCATACTAACAAAATTATTCATTATCTGAAATTCAAATTCCACTGGATGACTTCATCATCATCATCATCATCATCATCATCATCATCATCATCTGGCTACATGAGGGTCTCACCAACTTTTAGCACTCAAAGTGGATCACAAATCAGAGGAAGCCAATGCGGTGAGTCAATACTGCGATGACACAGTGACGGTCATGGCTCAAGTGTATGCATCACCCTGTAGTTCATGACACACTTCAGCATCGTGATCTTGTTTGATTCCCATGACTCCTCTGAGGCAGGTTGAGTGGGCCTTGTTGTCACCATCTTCTAGGTTGAGAAACAAAGGCACAGAGAGGTGCAGGATGTTGCTAAGTGCCACAGAGCATGTAAAGACAGGGAAGAACTGGAGATGAGAGTCAGCCTGGGCTCACCACCTTACCACCTTCTGCTTTCTCCAGGATGAAACCCTGAACCTCTGGCCTGTGGACTCAGGCTCCCATAGGCATGTCCTGGGAGGTGGTGCCAGCCCCACTCTTGGCTCATGGGAGAATTGGTGGCTCTGGGTGAGAAAACGAGGGTTTCATTTCACTTTTATGATATGTCCTAAGGATCTTCTTGGCTGAGTTCTCCCAGACATCCACAGAAGTGAAACTTTTGATTCAGCCTGTAAACATGAGTCCTTCCTGTTTGGGGAGGGCTCTGGTGCTGCGGGAGGCTCAGGCAGCTGGACTCTGCAGAGCTGGGGGCTCCCCTGCAGGCCCAAGGTGCACCCTTGAGCTACTGAAGATATGTTCCATTTTCCTCCTCATCCCTGCCCATCTTTCCACAGGAAGCCATTGGGGTTTGCTTCGTTGCTAGGTTTGACCACTTGCCGGTAGTGTGGTTTCTGAGCCCAAGATCTTCGGGTGAATTTAATTACCTTAATTGAATGTGCTTTCACTTCTTAGAGAAGGGGAAACAGGAAGACAGTGGAGATGGCAGGGGTTGGCTTTATCACACCCAGAAGGCTCTAACAAATTGGAATTGATTCCTCTTGCTCTTTTTTCTGGGTTGGTTTTCTGAGCCATCGACTCAGGCATGTCTGAGGAGCAGTTCAGTGGAGTGAAGTGTGACAGCTCCTCCCTGTCTATGCACAGCCTGGAGCCCTGCTCACAGATGGTCCTCTACCCGCAGATGCACAGCACACACAGCCTCCGCCACCCCATGCCACAGGGTGCCTTGCTCTGAACCTGCAACTTGCTGGTCAGTTTTGGGCCAAGCTCTTGACCTTTCTGTGCAATTCTAACAGCCCTCTTGCTTTAGAGGGGAATGTCCTTGTCTATGGTCTATGCTTTATGAGGAGAATGTCTTAGCTTGAACTAAAATATCATAGGCTGGGAGGCTTAAAATAGACATTTGCTCCTCACAGTTCTGGAGGCTGGAAAGTCCAAGATCGAGGCACTGGCAGACCTGGTTTCTGGTGAGGGCCCTCTTCTTGGATTGTAAATGGACATTTTCTTGTTGTATTCTCATACGTCAGGGAGAGAGAGTGAGCGTACACATGTATAAGCAAGCCCTCTTGTGTCTCTTCTTATAAGGGCACTGATCCCATCACAAGGGACCCCACCCTCATGACCTAATTACTTCCCATAGGCCCTACCTCTTAACACCATTCCACTGGGGTAATCTCAGTGAATTTTGAAGCACACACATTCAGCCCATAGCAGCCAACAATGAAATGGCAAAATTTACTTCCTCAGTCGAGGTCCTTCAGGTGAGGGCAGCAGACACGTGTTGAGTGTCTGTGAAGCAGTAGGTTGACCCCTGCACCTGCCTGTGCTCACTTATTCCTTGATAACACTCCGCATGATAGGCTCCCCTCATCATCTTACAACTGGTGAAACTGAGCTGTAACTGGCTGGTCAATCATTGGTCCCCTGTTTAAAGCCTGGGAGTGCTGGGTGGGGCCTCACCCAGTCCTCAGCCTCAGTGCCCTGCTGTCTGGTTCCAGGATGATGCCTCCTCAGCTCCTCCCATGTGGTACTTGCTGTGTCTTTGTAACCCCTTGTGACTTTTGGAAATCAGAAATTATAAGTTCATTTAGACTCCTAGAAGAAAGCGTAGGATCTCATAAGCATGACTTGAAGCTCATTTTTGTATTGATCCATTCAACAACTACTCATTGAACACCTGCTTCATGTCACCTGTTTTGGTGCTGGAGATATAGCCATGTGCAGGGCTGACCTGGGCCCTCTCCTTGTGGAATTGGATGGATCCTGGGAGGTTATTGCTTTGTAAAAGCGCAATTACCTCTGATTGCCTTAGATTGACTTCCACTGGGCAGTGCCTCTTACGAGTGTAAAGCAGAGATTTGATTTGCATAAGGGTCATTGTACATCTGGCCTGGCCATTTTGCCTCCACTAGCCTGATGTTTGGCACATGGGAGAGGGGTGTCAGCCTGCAGCCTGACCTGGCTTGACTGGACCCAAACTCAGGTTGTAGACTGGGAAAGCCAAAGGCTCTCAAACTGACTCTGATGCCACTGTGCCCTGGGAGATAACAAGTTTGGCTTTGTCCAGCCCCAGGAACATGATGTGGTTGGGTGCCATGATGGCAGTGTTGGCCTGGCGGGAATCTGAATCTTCTACAACCACATTACACGTGCCGGGGCCTCTAAATCCTGTAGCAGGTAGAAGTCAAGTATGCCCCAGGGGTTGTGGTTGAAGAAACCAGCTTGCCTGGGCTTGCCAGACCCACAGAACTGGATGTGAACATGGGTAGCAGGGGCTGCTGCCCTCTGGGGACAGACTGGAGGAGAGATGCTTTCTCTGTGAGCTCAGCCCAGCCTGAAGTTGACTTCTGGCTTGGGTAGCCAGTCTTCCGCGCCTGGGTCATTCCCCGGAAGCTTCCACATGCTGCTCAGACCCAGGGCTGTGCCTGCAGTTAGAAGCCAGGGAACCAGGCACAGGGAAGGCTGGGTTTGATCTAACCCAGGACGTGAGGGTGCCCAACACCTGGTATCACAGACCCAGGGAAGAACCCTATGGCAGGAGAAACAAGAAGTCACAGGAGAAAAGAAGACAGGAGGAGAATCGGGCTGGGTTCAAGCAGTCTCCCACAACCTGTCCCCTCCTGGTTCCTGTTCCCTGATGACCAGGGCAGGCCAAGCAATTCTTAATAACCAGCTCTCTGGGGCAAAAAGCACTGGATTTGTAGCACTGACTGATTTCTTGCTGCTCCCCTGACATCCCAAGCAGAGTTGGGACGAGGTGTGCTCAGTGGGCCTTGCGGGGTGCAGGGGGCTCTGGTGTGCCTCTGAATCCCAGCAGGCTCTGGAACTTGTGCTGCTTAGACTTAGGTAGAGTCTCACTCCACAAAGGCTAACCTGCGAGCTGTCAGCAGCACCTCTTTGCGAAGTTTCTGACCACTTCTGGAGGTGGAGCATTATGGAGGATCACTCCTTAGAGCTCCTGGTGGCCAGATGGGCTAGACTCAGCCAGACACAGTTGCTGGACAGTCCCTTCCACCAGGAAGGAGCTCAGGCCTGGCACTGCCAGCTGCTCCATGACACTCTCTCATGTGTTCTCTGCAGGCCTCAAGGGGCCCAGCCTCAGCAGCCAGATGCTCCCTGCGCAAAAGACCCTTGGCTTCTCCTGGTGAGCTCAGAGGTGCTTTATAGGAGCAGCCATGCCAGCATCACAGGTAAAAGTAGGAGCAGGAAAGATCTGGAAGGGAGAATGTTTGATCACAAACAACTCTGTTCACCCCGTCTTCCTCTCCCAGGGCTAGGTGAGTGCCAGTCCTGCTCTACTGCCCAGGAGCAGTTGCCTGAGGGGCAGAGATTTTGGGAGAAAGCAGGGTCAGCCTGGCAGCCATGGTTCTGCTGCTCATCCTTCTGACCCTTGCACCTCTTTGTTGTAACCAATCCAAACTGCAGGGCCACCCTGACTGCCAGGCCAGCCAGGGCAGCTGCTGGAGGATGGACACACGGCTCCTTCAGGAGCACAGGGGCCATGCAAATGGTGGGTCCCCCTGGGATCTGGGCACAGGTCCTAGTGCTGCTCTGTGCCCTTTAGCCATGGTTGCTGAGTACAACTATGCTCAAGGGACACGGCATGTGAGAGCCTTTCTCATCTGCAAGTGGACCCCATGCCATGTACCTGGCACAGGGGCTCCCAATAGACTTTCTAAGGCCCCATATCACTGGCGCTGCCTAGGTCTCTGGGCAAAATCACCCCTGGTTGAGAATCGCTGTTAGAGAATCAGGGAGGGAGCACCAGCCCAGCACCAGGCTCTTCCAGCCTTCACTTATTCATGTATTCACTTGCTCTTCCCCTTCACATTTCCTAGGAACATCTTGCCCTGGATTCTGGAAATGGCAGGACCTGACATGAGAATCATCAAATAGGCAGTACCGGCAGTGGGAAGAGCGGAGATCCAGCTCTAAAGTGCTGTTGTCATGGGTGTCACTTAACTGCTACACCTGGAAAAAAGGGATAATAAAAACCAGCCCAACAGTGCCTGCCCCTGGGACTGACCACTCCCAAGGTTGCTCCCCATGCTGGACACAGGAATTTTCATGAAATCGATCCCTGTGGCAGGTACTGCTTGAGAGTCTCCCCATGTTGGAGTCAGCCAACCCACCAGGTCCTGGGTCCCCACCACAGCAGGGAGGATGCCTGGACTAGAAGGAGGTTCAGAAATCCCTGACCATTGCAGCCCCGCACCTCACCTGCCAGGTCACCGGGGAGCAAGTGAATGGCAGGCACATCCTCCTCTCCGTGTCTCCACAGAGCAGAGGTTTCTCCTCTACATGTAGTAAGAAACATATTTACATCATGGCACAGAACATGCCTGGAGACATATGTATCAAGGAAAACTGGACGAAGCAAAGCTTACCCTTCGTGTATGTACTGCTCCATCCTAATCTAATCTGTTCTATTCTTTCATCAAAAAAACCTCTTCACAACTTAGTAAGTGATTTCAGGACTCATTAATGACTTATGATTTACAGTGATTAAAAAAACTCTCTGAGACCAGAAATTTTAGGCATCCCTAATTAGACCCAACTTATGGGTGCCCTGTTTCTGGTAATGCTAGATTTTCATCTGGATGGAGAATTGGAGACCTAAGGCCCAAACTCAGTGACTGATCAGATTCACTTGGGTAGAGGAGGATACCCCCACTCCCTGGTGGCAAGTCCATGGGCTGGGCCTTGCCTTTCTGCTCTAGGTTGTGTTTCCAGTCTCCACACAGTGCCTATGCCTAGTATGGGGCCATTTATTTGCTAAACAAGTGAGTGAATGAGTAGATGAGAGAAATTTCTTTTATCCACTGAGTGGGGACTGAGTACCTGGTATAAAGGTACTTTATAACCTAGTATTATTAATTAATATTTATTATTTAATTAGTATTCACAACGGCCTCATTACACAGGAGTTACTCTTGTTCTTTACAGAGGAGAAACGTGTGTAGTGCAGAATTTAATACTGGTGGTGTGGGGCTGGAACCTGGGGCTGCCAGAGAAGTGGTCCCTTTCACCTGTCTTTAGAGAGCCTCCTGTAGCAGCTTCTTGAATGCCAGCTACAGGTTAAGAGTCTCTGGTCAGCACCACACTGTGCCTTTGGGGACCCACCTGCCCCTGGCTACCTTGTAGCCTCCATACTCCTGGTTCTTACCCACAGGTCTCCTTAGAGCTCATCTTGAGATAGGATGACCATAGGATGTCCTTCTATACCCCATCACACCTGGGATTCCATAGCATGGGGTGGAATTATTCCATATGGAAATATTCCATAGCAAAGAACTGGAAACCCTGCCCTGGCCCTTACTTACTGGGGCATACAGCTCTCCAGTTAAAAGCTTCAGAATCAGACAGCTTTTGGACTTGCCACTTAACTTGTGTGAGCCTCAGTCTCGCTTTGGTGACCTTGGGGCAAATGGAAAGGCAGATCCAGCAGCCTGATGCTTGTGGAAACCCATTATGGATCAGGAAGTGGGTGGTGAAGGGACAACTGTAACCTACGACAAGATTCCACCTTGGAGAGCCTTGTCTAGACAGAAGCCCACTTGAGGGCTCCTGGAGGAAGAGGCATTTGTTTTTGTTGGGATTGGGGTATCCCCTCAGGAACCATCCTCTCTCCAGCCCCTGGGAAGGGAGCCAGGCACTATGGGGAAGAGAACCCCCTGAAAGCAGTCCTGGAGAGTGCCAGGCTTGGTAGAGAGATGAGGTTCAGGCAGAACTTCTGAGAACCATGGGAGGGCAGGGTTTCTACAGAGTCCATCGCATCGTCTACAGACCAGGTCCTCCATATGTAAACTGGTGCCATGAGACTGCATGACACAGCCTGAGAAGCAGAGCTGGAAGAGCTGTCACCAAGCGTTAGCACCCTGGCAATCCCAGGCACCCATCCTGTTCATGGAACTCCTGCCACCTGTCCCTCACTCTATCTCCATGGCCTCACTCAATGGGTGCAACAACTGGCAAATTGAGTAGGACTGATGCCAAAGGAATTTTAGGTGGAGAAATTGAAGGTCAGAGAAGTTGAGGAAGGAGCTTAAGGTCACACAGCCAGAGAGCAGCAGAGCCAGGATTCAGGGCCAGGTCTCTGCAGAATGCATCGAGGCAGAGAGTCAAGAGATGAGATGGTCTTCCATCTGCCACAGGTTTGTGCAGGGTGAGGAGTGGGTAGCAACCTCTCTCCTAGCAAATTCTCACCTATCTCTCTCTGAGCCTGGTCCCACCAGGGAGCATTTGCTTTAGTAAAGCTAGAGAAGGCATGTGTAGGACTTGGCTCTCCTGCAGAGGTCATCTTCCCTGCCCTGGAAACCACGAAGCTGTGTGCATCTGGGATAAGGAGAAGGGGGCCTCACACAGAGCACCCCTGGGAATTCCTAAACCTCTCACATAGGTCTGAAGCTGTGCCTGACCTTCTCCTCATGTCTCTGCTGGAGGCTGGGAAGTAGCTGGTAGATGACCGCTGTTCTTTCTCCAACCAGCACAGCAGGGTTGAGGCGGCTCGGCCAGGAGAAGGAAAGGGGAGAACAGGCTCCCGCAGTGCAGTGTAAGGAGCTGACCAATACCCAACTGCTTCATGGAATTCCTCACGGCAAGGAAAGCCATTCAGATGTGGCCAGCCTGGTTCTCCTTTTCAAATTTAAAGCTGAAAGATGCTCCTCTAACAATCATGTTTATTTCAACCTATGGCTGTGTTTATGTGAAAAACTTGGCTCCTTGGAGCATCTCCTGTTGTGTCTGAGAACAGTGCCAGCCCCTTGCCCCACTTTCCCTTCTTAAGGAAGCATCCTCACACTTTTCAAAATGCCCTGGGGGCTGGCTTAACAGACAGCTCTTAGTCCTGCTCAGGACTCAGGAGATCTGCTGGTCCTGAGACCACACCTGGAGAAAGCTGATCTGAGTCTTGAGCGATGGGTTTCCCCTGCTTCAGGGAGGTTGTACTAACAAGTCATAGTCTCTTGGGCCACTCGGGTCTGATGCTTGTCAATGGCTGTGGTTTGTGCTGTGTCTGCCCTTGTACTGAGCCTGGCTCAGAGGTGGGAATATTACTGTCCCACTCAGGCTTGATCTTCCACCCACCCCACATGCTGAAGATGCTCAGATCCATGACCTCTTCCGCACAAGAGGGGAGGTGATCACCATGCATGGTCACCGTGGGGCTAGGGTCGGTCCTGGGTGGTGCCAGCTGCTCTCCCACTGAGTTGTGAGCATGAACTAGCTGAACTCTGAGGCATAGGACTTTCT
The DNA here is from genome assembly GCF_043159975.1 of Macaca nemestrina. NCBI lineage: Eukaryota > Metazoa > Chordata > Mammalia > Primates > Cercopithecidae > Macaca > Macaca nemestrina. The sequence goes on along the minus strand of NC_092133.1, from coordinate 86,280,158 downwards.
CCTTGGTGACCTCTGGAAAGTATAGGCCCAAGTTAGAGTTTAAGTGGGAGGAAAAAAATCTCCAAATAGGACAGTGGAGTGAGGAGAGCAGTTCTTGTATTTCTACCACATGCTGAGAACTTTTCATTCATTTGCTCAGTTAATGCTCGCAGGACTGTTTGATGTGGGAGGTGTTATTATTCTTATTTTACACAGGAGAAAGCTGAGGTCTAGGGGCCTTGCTGAGAAGTGTCAGGGCTGACCTGTGAACCCAGATTTGCCTGTCCTGTGGCCCCTTCAGAGCCACAGGCTTCCCAGCACAGTGTGGAATCCCTGCGGCACCCTGGGCAACTTCCTGAAGTCCTGAGGAGCTGGGGTGAAGCCTGTGTGCCTCTCTAGGCATGCTCGACTTTCCTAAGGGAGGTTTTGACTCTTTGGTGATGGGACAGCCCCCTTTCTAGAGAATCTGTTGGGTGGTGATGGGAGCTCTAGGTATCAGGAAGCAATGAGGACAAGACATGGGCATTGCATTCAGATCTCAAGCCCCTCATTCACTGTGCATCCTTAGGCAAGTCACTTAACCTCTCCAAGCCTCGGCGCCTGCCTCCATGAGGGGGCTCACAAGACCTACTGTGCTGGATGGTTGAGAATAAGACCAGACACTCCAAAGTTGTGCACACAGGAGGTCCACAGCCAATGATTTCCACAGGGGAAATGGTGGGCAAACTGAGGGCAAGAAATGGCTCGCATCTAGTGGGTGCAGCCCAGGGGGCCTGAGCTGTCACCCCTTGACCTCTTCAGTCTTTGGGCTTATCTGCTTCTGAGGGTGGCAGACACGGCCAGGTGAGAGGATGAGCTGGTGGTGCTACTGTGGCCTGGCAGCCCGGGACGGGGCAAGCCGAGGGCAGTTCCAATGTGACCTGGCATGACCTGGCCCTCGCAGGCAGGCTCAGTGCTGCCAGGTCTGGAACCACCCTTCCAACACAGTGGGGAGTAGGGAGAGAGCCTCAGAAACTGCTTCAGAGGCTTCTCAAGCAAATTGGAGAGGCTCCCCTTCCCCCTGCCCTCCACAAGCTTCAGGTGAAGGCTTTGAGATGGGAGATATCCTAGATTAAATCCTTCCCTCCAGCCAGCCTTGCAGCCGCTCAGCAGCTCAAGCCCACCTGGGAAGGGCGTTTGTAGTGAAAGAAGGGACCAACTGAGGCAAGGGAAGACAGCCCAGAGTGGGGGGGAAGCAAAGGAGCCCCTGGGATTGGTCAAGCAGAGAATGGAGGATGTAAGGAAGCCCTGCCTATCTGCCACGTGTCATGGCCCAGAAGAACGTCCCTTTCCCCTTCATCTAAGACAGGGAGGTGTCTAAGTCTGGGGAGGAAGCTATTCATGGTTGACTGGTTGTTGGGATTTTCTTTCTGTCAGACTCCCTGCAGGCCGTCTGACTTGGGCTTGGAAGGGAATGCACTTTGCACTGAGCTGACTTCAGTCTTTCCCCTGAGAACCCAGGTCTGCTGAGAATCTGCTCTGCCTCCCCTCGACATCAGGAGGCTGTGGATTGATCACACTGTGTTCTTCCCACAGGCAGCCCATTCCAGGTTCCAGAGTGATACCGATGAGTTACACTGGGGGTGACACATTTGAGCATCAGCATGTGCTCTACATGCTCCATGTATAGGTCCTGATAGGCCTCCACTGATCCCTTGTCCTTCCCGCTCTGTCCCATCCGCCAGCTCATGCCATGCAATCCTTGGAAACTAAGTTGAAATGAGGGGGGTGTCAGATTTTTCCAATTAACTAAATGAAGCATATGATTGAGTTAAGGACTATGGACTATGGACTGGCTGGATTTTGTGAAATGACGTTTAAACTCTCAAATGGAAATAAAACCAAAATCCACTCCAGCCTCAGTGGGCCCTGTTGGGGAGCAGCAGCCCTGTGTGCCCCTGTAGCATGGCCTTCTCTCAAAGCCCTTTGCTTCCCTCCAGTAACCCAGGGCATATGGAGTAAAATCCCGAGAGCCAATGAGGAAGTACCGGTGCCACCAGTAGGCTTGGGTTCCTGAGATTTCTGGCAGAGACTGGATGAATAGGGCTATTTCAAGACATGAGGCTTCCCCTCTTCAGTAAGGGTCTCCAGGGCTTCCTTAGGGTCAGGAAAAGACAAAGACACTTACTTCTGCCCTGGCAAAAAGGAATCAAGGTGGGAGGATACAAGGCCATCTTTGGCCTTCCTATCTATTCTCAACAGCTCTCTCTCCCCAGGTTCCAGGAGACCTGAGCCCCTCTGCTCCAGGACACAGCATTCTACCAGCCCCCTTCCTACCCATTGCACACAGCTGTTCCCTTCCCAATGAGCTTCTTCTCCCAAAGAGCAGACAAACTTGTTTCCATCCCAGAGACCCAGGGGTAGATGTGTGTTGGACTTGGGTCACCCGGGGAAGGCTATTTATAAATCACCCCGATAAGCACAATCTGCCCTGCTCAGCCCAGGCCACATGTACATGCTGTGTGTCTGGTGATTCTACTACTAAGCTAACCCTCCCAGCACCAGGACAGCAAACTGGACATTTCCTGTACCAGTCAGGCCTGAAAAGTGGGCCCTGGAAGGTGCAGGAGGCTCAGAAGCCAGCCAGCCACTGGTCCTGAAGGGTCTGGCTTGCAAGCTATTCTAACAGCAAGAACTTTCACTGCTTTTTTTTTTTTTTGTATTAAATTGACCCATCTCCAGAAGTGTTCTTGTAACACAGTGGTCAGCAAACTTTTTCTGTAAAGGGCCACATTGTAAGCATTTTCAATTTTGCAGGCCATATGGTCTCTGCTGATATAGTGTAGAAGCAGCCTTAGACAATATGCAAATCAATGAGTGTGGCTGTGTGTCAATAAAACTTTATTTACAAAACCAGGTGCTCAGACCACAGACCAGAGTTACCAGCCACTGCTGTAAAGGGAACTCAAATGCTAGAAAATGGGACCTCATTTACTACACACATAGGTTCCTATCTTATTGAGCTACCCAAAAGACCTACACAATGATTCTTCTTAAGGCTATCTAGCTTTCCACACACACTGACCACTGCCGTTCTCAATGATCAATTCTTCTCCACCAGAAAAAAAAAAAAGAGGTAATTTTAGACTCAGTCAAGCCTACCCTGTGGGAGTCTGGTGGGGGCCCTCCCAGGGTGTGTAAGAACTGGCAGCCTGTGGCATGCTTTGTTTTGGGGACACACATGCTCACAGAGCCCACAGGCCAGAACGTCTCAGTCACCAGTTTTCCTCTTTGTTACAGCTGGTGTGTCCCTGCCTGGCCCAGCACTGGGGGAGCCAAGAGAGCCAGCCTCCCTCAGCCCTGACTGCCGAAAACCTGGGACCATGGGGAGCCCCCCATTTGACAACGCAGTGGCCTGGGCACATCTGTGCTCTCACTCAGCCATGTGGGAGCAGAGATCCCTGACAGATGACACCTAAGGACAAAGTCACGCATGTACACGGTTCCCGGTACGTGGTCCCCAAGGCCCATCCAGCACACCAAGAACCTCAGCCCCAACACCAATGGGCTCTTGGCACACACATACCACCCTGCACAGCACCGTGGCACCAAACTACTTCCCCAGCACAGCACCCTGGCACCAAACTACTTCCCCAGCACAGCACTTTGGCACCAAACTACTTCCCCAGCACAGCATCGGCTCAGCGGGAACGTCCCTTCCGCCATGAGCTTGAGCCTCCCTGCCCACGCTAAGGAGCCAGACAAGTGTCTGGGCTGTACCTTCCGCTCTCTGCGTGTTCAGCTGCTCAGGCCTCCTCGGGAATGGGAGAGAACCCCGGCTCTGCCCAGCAGCCAAGACTTCTTTCCTCTTTAGCCAGGCTGCCCAAAGGTGATAGGAGAGTAGACTCAGGACCCAAGCCTCCTCTAGCTCACAAACCTACCCACCTGAGGAAGATCAGTGACCAGAAGCTGGCCAGACACGGGAAGTCCCCGAAGCTTACCTAAATAGAGACCCAGCCGGGGGAAACCAAATGGTGTTCTTGGTGGGGAAGAAGCAAACAGTCCGCACTGCAACACCCGCGTGGTGTCAAGTAACAGTCAGATTAAACAAACAGCCTCAGCTGCTATTTTTACATCCAGATCAGCCACGAGTAACAGATCACTTGGGGAGTGAGAAACTGCTTGCCGCTTAGCCGGACCCTAACCACGATTCCAACTTCAACCCAGAACGATTGCTAAAGCTATTCCAGCACCTAGAGTCAAATAAAAATATCCCAAGGTTGGAAGGAAAACATTTGTTTAGGGAAACATTAAAAACAGGAGAGTGTGTGCCTTGGAGCCAGCACCCGGAGCCCTGCTGATGTCCCGGGGCAGAAATAGCCCGTTTCATCATCGGCTCTGGACGACCGCCGCCCGCATTCCTCGAGTAAGGAGCCGTCCTCTGCTGTGCTTTTGGAGCAGAATAATATGCAGCTGGGGGAAGGCCAGGCTGGGTCTCAGGGTGAGAGTTACAGAAGGATATGAAATAATCGGGGAAGAGGCAAGGTAAGTGTCTACTTGGTGAGCTTGGCTACAGCAAGCCCAGTTGTTTGCAAAGTCCAAGCACCAGTGGACAAGTCCCGTTCTGCCAGGCAAGGGATCCCCTCTCCATCTCTGGGAAGGGCTGGCCTCCCCGCAACCTTGAGGTGGGCTCATGCCTGCCTTCCCGATGGCTGCTTTCTGTCTCGGCCTGGGGTCACCTGCTCCCCAAACTTCCCGCAGACTCCCCAACTTTTTCCACTGGCTTTTCTTTTGCATGTGCCATGCCAGCTCCCAGAGTGCCTTTCTTACTCTCCCAAGCTGGCTCCAGGATAGTCTGTTTGCTACTAGGATTTAATGCAAGAGTGTTTTTTTTTCCCCCGTTTCTTTCCAAGATTCTTTTTTATGCTTCCCTGCCTGTGGCCTGAGAAAGCGGAGATGACTGGCGCCCGCTGGGTGTCCAGCTCTGTGTAGCACTCAAAGCCTCTGCAAGTCTGCAGTGCGCTGTGTCTTTGGGTCTATTTGCAGACTGTCCCTTCTGCCCCTGTGGGCTCTTCAAGGGCAGCAACCTGTGTCCCAGCCCCAAGTTGGGGCCTGGCACCACCTCCAGCCTTGAACCGGCTGACAGCCAGGGTCATGGGGACCCAGGTTATGTACTTTTGTCTAAACCAAGTCAGAAAGAACAGCTCCTCCTTGCCCTGCAGACTAAGTTGTGAGATCCCAACCAGCAGGAGCATTCAGACCCGCCTCCTCCTGGGAGCCTCAAGACTTGCCTTTTGCCATGAGCACTTCAGAACCTCGCTGTGGGGATGACTGCTCGCTGCTCTGCACTCAGAGATGCTTTGAGGGAGGCCCAAAGTGAACCCCTCAATTTTACCCACTCACCTCCCTACCTCCCCTGTTTGCCAAAACAAACACATGCCAACAGGGCAGATAAAAACCATCAACTTGAGATGGGAGCCAACATTTAAAAAGTACACAGGATTTTGAGTGCTGGCTCCATTATTTCCTAGCCAGTTGACATGTCACATACTTACCCTTCCTGAAGCTCAGTTTCCCCATCTCTAAAGTGGAGAGAATGCCTGTGCTCTGTGGGCTTCAGGGTCAGAGGAGTTCCTGTACATGAATATGCTCGTCTATTGCAAAGCTTCCCAAAATGTTAGTCATTTATTTGTTATTTTTTCCCATGATTTTTGCTACACCTCAACCATCTGTATCAACATTTACTTACTATTTTCCTTTAAAGAAAATTTAAATTGACTTGCTTTTTGTCTTTAACAGAAGAAGTTTATGGAAAATGACAATACTTAATAGATCATGGATTTGATATATTTGTTAATTTCCCTTCCCCCATTACACATTGAAACAAATTTACAGTCAGTTCATATGTCATCTGATGTTAGAAAATGTTGCATTACTAAATCTCATTTTATGGAGGAGTTCGCTTCGGGGTGTGAGTAACATGAGCTGAAAGCTTCGGCAGGGCCCCTGGTCTTCCTAATTTGCTTTCCTCCCCTCCTCAGCACCTTCCTTCCCCAGCTTACGTTTCATTCTTCACAGGTGGAGAGCATGACCTCATGTCTTGTTTAGGATCCTAGGAACGGCAAGCTTTGCTCTGCAGCAGGAGCGAATGGTGTTTGCTTGAAGTGGCTGATTGAGGAAAGAGCACCGTGGGATGGCTGGGGAATGTTCCAGGGGCTGGGCAGTGGCGGGTAGCTTTGTTAATGACGTCAGCAGGAGGGGTCGGGAGAGAATAATAAAACACAGTTGACCCAGCAAGAGCCTGTCCTGGGAGCAGGCAGCCCTCAGAGCTTGGCTGGAGGCTCCATCCAGCAAGCCTGAGCATAGCTGACACCTGCAGAATCTGATTTCTCCTGGAAGTGCCCCCATCTGCCCCATGTAGTAGACCCCCATGTCTGTGTTGGTTACAGTGGTCATCCTGATGCAGACCATCCCCAGCTGGAAACACAGCTGCAGAACTGAGCCCAAGCTCCAGACCAAGAACGCTCAGGGTCTGCATGGCCGAGAGCTGGCATCTGTCCAGGGGACTGGCCCAGGCAAAGTGACCACTCTTGTCCAGTCCAGGAGCTGTGAGCTGCATGGAAAGAATGTGAATGAAGACACAACTCTAAATGTGGAACCATGGATGCTATGTGAGCCAGTGTGCTCCCTAGCCATCCAGAAAAACAAGGCCACTTGTACATTCTGCAAGAGCATAAATAAAGCTGTCCTCAGGCGGCGTGCTCTGGTGGCCCATCCTTGCAGTGGTGGCCCATCCTTGCAGTGGCTTCACTGGCTGCACCCCTCAGCAAGGCCTCTGGAACACTGTGAGGGCAGCACACCCACCCAACAGAGTGGGTAAAAAACGATCTAGCTATGGCCTTGCCACACGTGGTGATCGCTAACTTAATTTTGCAGCAAATTTAATCTGCTCTGTATTGGTATTAATTAGAAATGTTCAAAAGCTGGTAATAAGGGCAGTGCCGAATGGGTCCTTCAGGCCAATTTCTGGTTCTGGGTATTTGAAACTCATATCCCTGCAAATGATAGGAAGCCACTCAACTGATTCTTTTAACTTTGCATCCTGGTTATATGTGACTTCCTGTCGGGGAACGTTTCTTTGTCATCACCCAGCTTTCCTTAGTAGTCATTTCTGTAAAGTTCTTCAGGAAGATGGTGCATTTCCATGGCTTAATAATAATAATAGCAAAATGAAAATGCTAGCCAGCACATGTAGAATGCTTACTTTGTGCACCACATGGTTCTAAGTCCTCACATCAATTAACCCACACCGTATACACTCCTGATCACAGGTCCCTGCATGATTTTGTCCCATCCCTATGAATTGCCATCCATCAGGGAGCTAGGGAAGGATGAGATATGGAGAACTGATATTTCCTGAGCACTCATTATGTGCCAGGAAAACACTTTCTGCGCTTTGTTCCACAAAATCCTCAGTCTCCCTGTACGATGGCAGTTAATGTTTCCTTTTTAAGGATGATGAAACTGAGGCTTGCAGAGGTCCCAGGATGCCATAGCTAATAGCAGCACAGAGGATGCAGATGAGGGCTCACCTGCCCACCTATCCAGTTAGTACTCTCCCAGCCCAAGTGCAGGACACAGCCTTCTCTGACCCACCTGTTCTCCTTGCCTCTCCCTGCAGAGAGGGCAATGCCTGCAAGGCACCTCCTTAGCTACTGATTTGTTATGGGGATTCTGTGCCCACTGTGAGCACAGCACGAGTGTGTTTCCAAGGCTGACAGCAAGACGGTGCCTCACTGGAGGAGCCCTCGCTTCGGGGGCTCAGGCCCAGCTGCGCTGGCTGCCTGCCGAGGGGCCTGAGCAGGAGGACCTCTCTTGCAGGAGTGCTGGGTTGGTGGGGTGTTGCCTGCTAATGTGTAGCTCAGAGGGGCTAGAATTATGGGGGCAGGGCCCTGTTTGTAGCTCACAGCCTGAAAGAGCCCAGGTTGCTGAGGCCCCTTCTACAGGGCTGCCCTTCTCCCCATCTGACCAGCCTGGTGCTGGGATGGCGACTGTCACAGTCAACTGAAGGTCACCCTGGCTGAGGCCTCTCCTCAAGGCTGTTCCTTTAGGATTCTTTGCTTAGGACTTTACAGTGGAAGGCTTGGACATAAGAAACAGAATCTGAAGGAAATCCAGTTTATTAAAGTGCTACCAAGTCTCACAACAAAGCTGGGAGGTCGGCTTCCTGGTGGATCTGGGTGCAGTTGCTCATTTCTACACACTCAGAGAGATCTGGAAGCCCAGTGTTAAGAGGAGCTACTCCCTAGAGCACGAGTTGACAAACTTTTTCTGCAAAAGGCCAGATGGTAAATATTTTCAGCTTTGCAGGCCATCGGGTCTTTGTCAAAAGAGCTCAGTTAGGCCATGGTAGCATGAAATCAATTAGAGACACTCTAAACAAATAGGAATGACTAACACAGTAAATAAAACTCAGTTTCAGGGTTTAAAAGAAGAAAGTTGATTTTCATATAATTACATGTATTACAAATATTCTTATTTTGACATTTTCCCTCCAATTATTGAAGTGCGTACAACCATTCTTAGCTCACAGGGCTGTTCGGAACAGACAGCACAGGGATTTGGCTCATGGGCAATTTGCCAACCTCTGCCCTAGAGCCACTTTGTCCACTTGAGTGGCCACCAACCCTATGTGGCTAATGAGCACTTGAAACATGGCTGGTCTGAATCCAGATGTTCTGTGAATGTAAAACGCACACTTAGTGCAAAGTGTGCATTTTCCTTAGTGCAAAGAAAACCTTGTAAAATATCTCAACAATATTCTGTATTGATTACATGTTGACATGACAATACCTTGGCAATTCTGGATTTAATAAAATATATTGTTAAAATTTACTTTCACACATTTCTACTTTTGGAATGTGGCTCTAGAAGATTTGAAATGACATATGTGGTGTGGGCTATATTTCTACTGGACAGTGCTGGGCTTTGCTCCTGGTCAAGGACCCTCACCCTCATTGCCTGGTATGTCCATTAGGCCAGACTCGACTTGGGATCAGGGCTGAGCTGCTCATGGTGAAAGAGTTTCAATTTCTCCATTGCGATTGCTCTGAGTTCAGTTGTTAAGCAGAAACTTTTGCAAATGTATTCCTGGATCTCAGGTATTGTTGTTCCTATTTGCTTCCACCATTGTCTCTAAAATATTGGGCCTTAAAATGAGACTTTATGCACATGAAGAAAAATATGGTGAGCATTGCCATTTTCCAAGCACTTCCAGAAGCTGCATGCTGGGTTAGCGGTCTCATACACAGTGCAGATTGGATCTTCACAACCATTCTGGGAGGGAGGCATTCTTACCTCCATTTCCAGATGCAGAATGAGGTCAAAGAGGTGAAGTCCCTCACCCCAAATTATGTACTTGGCAGCAGAGCTGGTGTCAAAGTCAGGGTTCCCTTTCTCCTTAGACCATCTTTTCCTTGGTGCCATGTCACTAACATGCTGGTGGAAGCAGGGCCTTCCTGAAAGAGGTGCTTCCCCCTCCAGTGCAGAGGCAGAGGAGGGATTCCCTAGATCAGCCTGGCTGAGGGGAAATAGACTCTCAAGGCAGGGCTGGAATGCAAAGCCCAAGCGTGCTGTTGCTACTCTGCACCCCAGGTGCCACCTGTTCTCTTTCCTGTAAAGAGAATAGGGAGCAGGGAGAGGCAGACCACTGTCTACCTGTCCCACACCCACTGTGGCTGCAGGATTTGGTGCAGGATTGTTTTAGTCTCAGAGGTGGACCAAGGTAAGAGTCACCAGCTCCAGCCTCACGGGCTCCTTGCCCCTCTCTGCATGCAGCTCCACCCTGCCCCAGGGCCTTTGCACCTGCCTATCGGATCCTCTGCTTCGAGCGCTCTGCCTCGACCCTGACATGGCTGTTTGCTTCTCACCGTTCAAGCCTCAGCTCAAGTGTCACCTCCTCAGAGAGACTTTTCCTGGCTATCCCATCTAGAGACCCTCACCCCTACCCCAGCTGACCTCTGTCACACTCCTCACTCTATTCTTCATGGTCATGATCACTAACAGAAACCATCCCACTTCTTTGTTCCTGGGCTGTGCTCTGTCTATGCACTCCCTTCTTCCAGAAAGCAATTCCAAGACAACATCTACTTTGCCTGCCTCATGTTCTTCTGTGCACCTCATGTGCAATAAATGAGTGTGAGCATTGGTTCTCAAGTCCCCCAAAGGAGGAAGCACCGATTGCTGGGGCCCTCCCTCAGAGTTCCTGCTTCAGTGGGTCCTCTGTGGGGCCTGGGCGTGTGCATTTCTAATAAGTCCTCAGGTGATGCTGATGCTGCTGGTCCAGGGGCCACCCTTGGAGAAGAAAATGCATCTGTTCCTGGACAGGCTGCACCGACTCTTCCACACTTGCTGTGGATGATTTCCTGGGAGCTGCTGTTTAAGAGTGGCTTTCTACTTAACTTGACTCAACAAATATTTACTGAGCACTTTCTGTGGATCAGGCGTTTCTGGTTGCTTTCTCATCTGGTTGCTTTCTCATTTGTAACCTCCTTTTCTCCTCACTACATCTCTGAAGTGGTTTACAGGCAAGAGAGCTGAGGCTTAAGCGGTTGAATAAATGGTTCAAGGTCAGAGAACTAGTCATAAATGGGGTTTGGGCTGGGTGCAGGGGGTTCTGGCACCCAGCTCAGGTGGGTTCCCATCCTGCCCTGTTGCTCTCTGAGGTCTGGCCTCCCAGGAGCCTTTGGGTATGGCTCACAGGTGCCAGGTATGTCCAGCCATCTATTTTCACTTCCCTGTGTGCTGCTGGGCAGAGCCACACAGAACTCCAGGTGGTACGGCCAGGAGAGTCTGTAGCTGGGCTGCTAAGTTTGTGAATTTTGGCGGCAGGGTCTTAAGCATTGCACTCTCAGATCTACCTCACACCAGCTGTGTGACCTTGGACATATGACTTGATTTCTCTAAACCTGCATTTGGTACCTACGTCATATGACTGTTGCAAATATTAAATGGGATGATGCAAGTGCTTAGTATGGGTAGGTACAATAAGCTAATGAAGTCATTTTGTCATAATTGTGATTGCCTTGGCTCTCTCGTGGTTGGGTTGGAGAGCAATAGCAGGTCTGAAATGATTGAGAACTTGGGAGCTTGGGACTAAGGAGGTGGTGAGTGGAGGACCAAGAAGCTGGATACCTCCCTGTCATGCAGCACTACGCAGCTGTAGAAAGGAATGAAGACCATCTCTCCATCCTTGCAGGAACTAATTCCCAGGACAAGGGGGAGAAACATGGGTACATTGTGTTTACCATTCACTGAAGGAGAGATTATATATGTATGCCTATTTATATGGATTTTCTGATATTAAAAGAAAACCATAGAATAATTAAAAAATGATTATGGGGAAGAAAGAAAACAGGCTGGTGGGATGTAGAAAAGGAGCTAGGTCTCCCTGAATCTACCATTTTTTTGGGTAGATTTGACTTGGACCCATGACATACCTTCCAGAATTTTAAAACTAAATTAAATAAACAATTTTAGAAAAGAAGCACCTAAAAACTGAGAGTAAAATGAAACAAATGAACTTAATACATAGGTGGCATGATTTCACAAAAGGAAATTATATCAAATGCTTTTCAAATAAGTAATTTGATTTAACCCATAATGGGAATATACCCGAACATAAAATTATTAACTTTTAAATAAAATCTTAAACTGTTCTTAGAAATATTGATAGATAACAGAGCAAATAGGTAAGTATGGTTTTTTTTTTTCTTAGAAATATTTAATATGGACTTACAAACAGAAGGCATGTCTGTGTCTTGGGTGGTGACAAGACAAGATGATGGATTCCTGTGCCACTACCCCCAGACTCAGGGCTCATATACCACAGGGGAGGGGTGGCTCAGGAGGGATGTGTAAGACAATTGAAGTGTGATAACAACAACGTTATTTGACCTAAGGGCAGGATTTACAGTCAACTCAAGGAATAACAGTTAAATGGGAAATCTTAGAGAACTTCCTGTAACAGGGGTTTGTCAGAAGTCATTGTGGTGGATTAGCTTAAATTGGTAAGTATGTTCATGTCATTCAAAGCAAGATTTTTTAGTGTTAGAGAAAGAAGATGCAAATATAAAACCAAAATATTAAGTAAAACTCTATGCATATATTTGAGTATCAATATGAAGTCTTGATTACTTTCTCTTAAAAAAATATTTCTTAACTGATAAGATCTGGAAGCCATAACCAACACAACAGCAGTGAACATCGTTTATACCTAGATTTTTGTCTCTAAATACCATTTCTCATTAAAAAGAACAGAAAATGTGTAAGAAGGCCGGGCGCGGTGGCTCAAGCCTGTAATCCCAGCACTTTGGGAGGCCGAGACGGGCGGATCACAAGGTCAGGAGATCGAGACCACAGTGAAACCCCGTCTCTACTAAAAATACAAAAAATTAGCCGGGCGAGGTGGCGGGCGCCTGTAGTCCCAGCTACTTGGGAGGCTGAGGCAGGAGAATGGCGTGAACCAGGGAGGCGGAGCTTGCAGTGAGCCAAGATCCAGCCACTGCACTCCAGCCTGGGCGACAGAGTGAGACTCTGTCTCAAAAAAAAAAAAAAAAAAAAAAAAAAAAAAGAAAATGTGTAAGAAGAGTCTGGAACTTTGGCCTCCCCAGAAAGGCAAGCAGGCTGTGAAAATCTCCTGGGATCATGTGATGAGAGCCAAAGAGCTGACTTTGGGAGGCTCCCACTAGGAAAGACGATGGAACACTGTGTACAGCACTAGGGATGAAAACCGGAATGAATAGAAAACACATTCAATGTGTTCAACCCATGAGTTTATAACACTACTAAGAAAAATAACAGCTCAGACAGCATTCCATGGTCCCTTAGCAAGACTCAGGGAGCAGCTTCATTCTCCTGAGAAGTGGGCCAGGGTTGGGAACTTAGCCTGACTGCTGTATTAACTGTATCAAACAGTCCAACCCCCCAAGTGATGGATGAACGAGGGTTTCTCTAATAAGTAAAGATAAAGATGGAAGGCAAACTAGAATATTATAATTTTTCAAGTCTCTAATGAAATCACAGTTTAATACAATAATTGCTACTGGGTTACCTATGAAAAAACACAGGAAGTGTTCTTGCCAAAACACCAAGTCTCAATCAGAACAAGCCTCTAAACCTTGATTTAACTCCCAGATGACAGGAAGAACAGGAACAGAGGAAACAGATAAATGACACCATAAGGGAGTAATTGGCAGGATCCAGGAAAATTGGAAAAATCTGTGGAAAATTCTGCAGGACAAGAGCCAATTTGCATAACAAACACGTTGAATATAAGGCAGGTGAGATCTATTGATTAAAAGACGCTAGAGACACATTGACCCCATGCCATATATAGACCCTCTCTGCGTCCTGATTCCAGCAAAAATTTTTAAGACAACCAGGGATATGTGAAGGCTGCCTAGGTACTTGATTATATTAAGGAATTGCTGCTAATTGTTTAGAAGTGATAGTAACATTATGTTGATAAAAGAGGCTTTACTGTACAGAGAGACCTACACTAATACTTATGAATGAAAGTCAACACCTGGGACCTCTTCAAAGTAATGCAGTGTACGGAGAAGTGGTTTGAAGTATAGTTGAAGCAATATTTTTGAAATTGGGCATTTGTAGTACTATCCTCTTTACTTTTGTGTACATTTGAAATGCTCCATAATTTAAAAAATGGAAAATTCCCTGGGGCAGCGAGGACAGAGAGGGTCAGAAGGAGCTGACAAGGAGGCGGGAGCTCCCGGGAAGGAGAGAGATGCAGCCAGGGAATCAGAGAATGTGGGTGGGGCCCTGCGGAAGCCAGGGTGAGATCTGAGACTGTCCCTCAGGCCACATGGCAGAGGAGGTGGCCTGTCCCGCAGACTCCAGTCTGTCTGGTCACCTCACTTAGGGTTATTTGATATAAAGTGGCTTCAGGGAGGCCAACAGCCCTACAAACATTGGCAAGTACACAAAACATCAGAAAAAATTAAACATTCAACTTTAGAGATTGGTTGCCTGGGGCTGACCTTATAAATTAAAAACTTGAGGAGAAAGTATTTATGGTAGATTGTTAAGTAACCAAGTAAAAAATGGAGGTCAAATATTAATGTAAAAACATGGGTATTCATGCAAAAATGTATTTATGCATTAAGATAGTCTCAAATACTGTATCACCAGGCATTAGAGAAAAAAATGCCTAAAACAACAAATAGTGAAGAAAAATATGTGTATGTGTTGATTTCTCCTTTAAAAAAACAATGCATTTTTCATTGAGGTGACTTGCAGCAGAGTGAACACCTGGTCTTTGGACGAAGGACACTTTCCATTTCCCCATCCCATAAGGGTCCCTAGGTTTTTCCTGCTGGACCCACGTGAAGGTGAATGGCTAATTTCACCTGTGATGTTAATGCCCCTAGAATGGATGTATGGGATGGTGGGCATAAAAATACCCCAGTGCAGGTGGAGTTTCTCTAGAAAGCCCAGAGCTATCTACTTTCTCCCAAGGGCTGGTCACTGGACTTTCCCCAGGGGCCAGTGCTGTGGCCTGGTGACCTGTGTCTGGGGCAGGGAGCTGCTTCTTGGAACCTTGCAGATCCCAAGTTTCCTTTATGGCACTGTCTTTGCTTCAAAGGGTCACCTCGGCCCCAGCAGGGAGGCAGAGGTGCTTGTGTCCACAGATGGGCTGCCCAGCTCCTGCACCTTCCACTTTGTCAGAGCTGAGGGGCTTCCTGCTGGGGAAAGGAATATGGCAATACCCCTGCCCTCACACACTAGAGGAGGTTCCTTTGCATTCTTCAGGCCAGTTTTAGAGTAGGAAACAGATATTCACATAAGGATGGGCCTTGCATGCTGTGCAAGGTCAGGGCAGAGCCAGACTCTGCCCCCTCTGATGAACAGGTTTGCATGCTACAGTCTCCTCCCTGGGGTCGCTGTCTGACATTCAGGTCTCAACTCCTCCAGACTTGCTCTGTTTCTTGAAGCTTCGAGAGGCTTCCATGTAAGTTTCTGGACATTCACTGGTCGTTGTTCCTCGGTGTGGTGCTGTCGGTTTTGCAGAGGGCTTCCTGTCACTGTCTCTCTTGCACTGGTTCTTGGCACAGCCCCAGCAGCCTCATCACCCTCCACTTTCCAGCCTTGGGAGCACAGGCTTGGAGACTTATTGGGAGTCACATGGTGAGTCCAGTGAATAGCAGCTGGTGCCAGAGCCCAGAGCTGGGCACCCAGCCCCTTGGCCAGGGGCTTTTCCCACGGGTTCCCACTCCTGGCCTTCATGGAGGGCCCTGCACGTGCCTTTCTTGCACACCCCTGGTTCTGAGTTCCAGACATGCCTAGTATAGCCCCGGGCCAGAGGAGGCCCCAAATGCCACAGGTGTGTTTTGTCCTAAAATAATTTGGATTGATAAGCGGCATTTAAAAATCAAGAGATTTTTGTGTTGATTGCTTCATTTCTGGCTCATTTTAATGGGAGATCAGGTACCACAGGGTGGCATTCTCATATAGGGGCAGGGGCTGAGCTGAGCAGGGCTGTCCCTCAGACAGGGCCTGTGCCTTCCTGCTAACCACCTGCTACCTTCACTCATTTACAGAACCTGCCAGGCCAGAAGACTTCTGCATTTGCGGCTCTATTCTTGGGCTTCTGCTGTGTTGGAGACAATCGCTGGATCACAACAAAGCTAACCTGTCTCCCGGTCTCATCTCGAGCCAACTGCAGTGCCAGATGCCCTGACACTTAGTCCTGTCGTCTTCTCGATGCTGCCTGTGGCTGTCCCCGAACACGGGGAGCACTGGATGCCACATCGACTTTAATTAAGTTCCACGAGGACATAGAACAGGAAACCAGTAACTCTTCTGCTCACATTAATACTACATAAGGCTTATCTTCAGAAACGTTTACCTGCTGTGAGCAGATATGTCTTCATGAAATATGAAATCCACCCAAATTTATTAAGACTGCCTGTGTAGTAGGTAGTGGGAACTCAAACTGAGCAGCCCTCCGTTAGGGTCTCATTATTATTATGGCATTATTTATTTATATCCTACACTAAGACAGACATGATGTAATCCAGTAATTAAGATTGTTATGATTGAATATTTATTAAGCACCTACAATAAGCCAGCCACTGATTCACATAAAATGAGTCTTTACCCTCAAGAGCTCTCATCTTGCTGCCAAGGGGAGCTCAGCGCCTCGTGGAGAGGACTGAGGGGAAATTTAATGGATTTGTCTTCCCCGAGCAAGCCTGAGAAATGAAGCTGATCAGAAATTGGTCTGAGTTTAGTCTCGCTGTTCAATTTGAATGAAATGAAAACGATCTATCGCTGGCTTAGGAGAGGACTGGGTGTGCGGAGGGGCTGTCCCCAAAGTGCCCCAGCCAAAGATGGAGGCCTCCAAGACACAGGTGGGTGGCAACTGGGTGAAGGTCTGAGCTTTAAATTTATCCTCAGGCTAAGATTGGGCTGCTCTTTTGTACTTCTTATAAACTTAGCCATGTTCTGACATGTTGCGAGCTAACACTTGCTGGGATCATACTGTGTGCCAGGGGCTGGGGCTACAGAGGAGAGCCAGGCACAGCCCAGAGCCTCCTGAAACCAGGTCCCCACAGGACGCTCTGCAGCCTCCTTTCTCCCTCTGCAGGCCTCCGGTGCCCCCACAGCCTGTGGCGGCTTCCTTGGCCTCTCCTCTTTCTGGTCTTTCTCTCTATTTTCTTGCTTCTTCCTCTGCACTGGGCCACTTCTCCTAAAAGGGACCTGTCGGCTACAACCTGCACCCTGCTCCCTCTGTCTTTCCTTGACCTGGCGACACTTTTTTTTTTAACTCTACACTAGAGTGAAGAATAAACAAATGAATGAAGCATGAAGGAGTCAATGAATAGGCACAATCGTAAATGTGTACCCAGCATTGATACATGAACTTCTGTGACCAATGTTCTTTGCTCACAATTGTTCCCTAGATTATTTCTGTGTTTGGGAAGAGAGTGGAATGTCCCCTAGGTTCTTGGGTGCCTTTGGAAGGAGATGTTTTGAAAACTGACACAGACATGCCATGCTTCCCTTAGCACCAGCCCTGACTCAAGCATTTGGTTCAGATAAAATCTACATTTTTTTTTTAGAGACAGTATCTCACTCTGTTGCTCAGGCCAGAGTGCACTAGCATGATCATAGCTCACTGCAGCCTCAAATGCCTGGACTCAGGGGATCCTCCCACGTCAGCCTCCTGGATAGCTAGGATTCCAGGTGCACATCATTTATTGGTGCACCTGTATCATTAAATGCCTGGCTCATTTATTTTTATTATTTTTATTTTTTGTAGAGGGAGGGTCTCACTTTGTTGCCCAGGAGGGGCTCAAACTGCTGGCATCAAGCGATCCTCTCGCTTGGACCTCCCTAAATGTTGGAATTACAGGCGTGAGCCATTGCACCAGGCCTGATAAAAGTCTACTTTATCCTGAAAGGTGCCTTAGTCATTTCTACAAAATATCAGTTTTGTAAAAATGTTATGATTTTCTTTTTTAATTGTAGTAAAATACATGTAACATAAAATCTACCATCTTAACCATTTTTATTTATTTTATTTTTATTTGTTGAGATGGAGTCTTGCTCTGTTGCTCAGGCACGTCGCTCAGTGGCATGATCTTGGTTCACTGAAACCTCTGCCTCCCAGGTTCAAGTGATTCTCCTGCCTCAGCCTCCTGAGTAGCTGGGATTACAGGCATCTGCCACCATGCCCAGCTAATTTTTGTATTTTTAGCAGAGATGGGATTTCACCATGTTGGCCAGACTGGTCTCAAATTCCTGACCTCAGGTGATCCACCCTCCTCGGCCTCCCAAAGTGCTCTCCTGTGGAAAGGCAGGTGAATACCCTGCCTGTGGGCAGGTTTCTCCTGGTGCTGGTAATGAGGCCACTCTGGGCAGTCCACTTAGGATCCTGCTTCCTGATGCCATCCGAAGCCCTCCACAGAGACCCCAGTTCCAGGCCTCATGAGGTTTCTATTGCCAGGCTGCAGGGTGCCTCTTCCTCAAGGAAACTGAGCTATCACCGTTATCCATGTCCCCACTTGAGGGGGGCTGGACATTTGCTTTCCTATACTATTTTTTCGATTGGAGCTAGTTATGAAGCTGCAGCATCTCCCAAATGCCTCTGAAGAAATGACTCGCCTGGAGGCTTGGTACAAAACAGATGACCAGGTCTCTCCCAGGAATGTCGAATTTGGTAAGTCTGTGTTGGGGCCCAACAGTCTGTTGTTTTGTTTTTAAGCAAGCACCCGGCTTATCTGGAGTCAGGAAAGACTGCACTGAAGTGTGTAGAATGGCAGTGTGGTCTCGGCTTCCCTTGGGTGGTGACCCACTGCCCTGCGACCCCATAACAAGTGCCTCTCACCACATGGTACTTCACTCTTCACCAGAAATTCTCTAAGTTCTACATTCTAAGACGTTCCAAGAGGTTCTCTCAGTGTGGGCCCCAGGCTGACAGCATCAGCACCTTGCATCTTGTTAGAAATGCAGATTCTCAGGCTCCACTGCATCAGAGATTCTGGGGGTGGGTCCAGAAAGCTCTGCTTTTACCAGTCAGAGGGTTCTCTACAACCTTTGGTCTTCACAGAACATTTTCACACATTGCCTCCTGCCACCCTCACACTCCATAGGTGGGGAGACTGGGTCGGGGGGCCACATGGCTTGTCCAGAGTCAAACAGCCAATGGGAGACAGAGCTGGAACCCAGGCTCAAGTCCAGACTCCAGATCAGATGTCCCGTGAGCCCCTTCCATGGAGATCACAGGGGTCTATAAAGACAAGGGCCTGGAGCCGATGGGATCCAGAATGGTCTGATCTCTGGTTCTGACTTCACTGCAAGGGACATGAGGAGCCAAGAATGAAAGCAATGACATATATACCATACAGGTATGCCTTCCACATAAACTAGATTTGTCCAAAAAACATATAAACAACCTGCCACCTAGGACACCCCTCTCCCTCAAACAAAACCTCCATTAACTAGGGTGTAAGAGTCTCGATTACACCAAAGAGGAAGAGCTCTTAAAGGATAGCCTCACTAGGCAGGCCAGACATGGATGTGATGTCACCACCACCAAGGGCATCAGGGAGAATGACATCTGCCAGAAAATGAGACTGCCATTGACCATTGTTTTAATTTAGAGCAAGATAAAGTCACTAAACCCAGGCCACGCCCTTGGGGAACTATTTTAATAGCCATTGCTGTCGAAATGCCGGGCCTGCCCAGAGTGGAGAGGAAACCTCCACAGTGGCTGGGTTTGAAAGAGAGCAAGACTTAAAGCAGAGCTGTGACCTCAGGGAATGTTTTCCACCTCCTCTAAGGAATGCTGGCCACCCCTGCACTCTCTCCCCACCCTCCCGGATGGCGGGACGGAGAGGCAGTCAGAGAAGAGCTGGCATCTGGCTTCAAATTCCAGTTTGGCCTCTTACTAGCTGTGCGGGTGTGGGCAAGTTATTTATCCACCCTGTACCTCAGTTGTCTTGTCTAGGAAGCAGGCATAATATGGCCCTGGCATTTTCGTGTTATATTAAGCATAGACAACGTGTAGGGAACCTTTAGCTCCATACTTGATCTGAGGTTGACAGCTCAGTTAGGAGAGTGATTTGTTGTTTGTGCTCCTTGAAAGAGGCTTTTTTGCACAGACCCTGCCTCTCTGGGTCCAGGCAGATGGTTTAGCAACAGACAGCAGTGCCAGGAGGCTTCTTTGCCTCCAGTGAGTCCACTGGACCCAAAGTCATCACTACTGCCTCTTGATGCGTCTCTCCACAGAAAGGTGAAGATGGCCCCATCTTTGATCTAGTTTAAGTCACAATACAAAGCTTGTTGTCTCCATTTTCCTAGTGTCATTTCCTCCTAATTCAGACCCGACCATCATCTTTTCCTTTTAAAATTCTGTCGGGTCATCCCATTCTAGAAGTTTTCCATGTGCCCTTACAATTCAGTCATTTAAGCAGTGGTGGTGATAAGGGAAATGCTTACAGGTGTGTGTGAGTGTGTGCATGTATGAAAGTGTGAGTGTGCGAGAGTGAGTGCGCATGTGCGTCTGAGAGTGTGTGTGTGTGTGTGTGCACTTGTGTGACCTGGGCAGTTTTGTGGGTTAGACTTTTCATTGTCATCTTACCAAAAAGATATGAAGCTGATTTCTACTGTTGGGGCGTACTTTTCTGAGGCCTTTACCCTGAATTCTCTGTGGATGTCATTATGCATGCCATAAAAAATAAATGTGTCCTCTAAAATGTCCCGTATTTTGGAAATGCTTCAACACTGAGAGTTCGTCGTACACACAAGGGTCTCAGATGGAGCCATAGGCAGCTTCATGGATGCCTCTAGGAGGTCATCGCGTCTGGTCACTCCATACGCGGGGAGACCGAGGCCCTGAGGCGAAGGAGTCCCATCCAATGTAACCTGGAGGTGGAGGGCAAGCCAGGCGTCTTTTCTCTGTAGCACAATTGAGTGGGACTGGCCCTTAGAATGACCTACAAAGAGACCAAAGCAGGTGGATATCGGCCACTCTTCCTCTGGGGTGATCTAATGCACGTGAACTCCACCATCACTGCCCAGAAAAACGCACTCCCCAGTTTAAAGCTCCTGAGTGCGGAACATAGCCTGCGGACCCAGCCACTCATCCAGCCTGTGTTCCTGCACCCCCCGGATTCTGGGTACCGGGGACCCTGAGATGCACAGGCACAGGCGGCCCCAACCAGGCTCAGCACTCTGCCCCCTGCTGGCCGCTGGCCGACCCTGCAGGTTGTGTTGTCCCCTGCAGACCTGGGCACTGGGGCCAGGCAGTCTTCTCTGGTTGTGGCTGCAGGTGGGAGGGGTTCGGCATCCAAGGGAGAGATTGCCTAAGGTTCAGGGAGCCGGAGAGGGAGCCAGGAGGTTTCCCTAGGATGCGGGCTGGAATTTGGCGGGTTCAGGAGGTCTGGGGAGTTGGGAAAGCATTGTCATGACCTGCCCTCACTGGGGGAATATACTTGGGTCACACACTTAAAATGGTGAGGAATTCCAACAGCTGGTGAAATAAAAATGTGTACTGGCAAGTTAAAAGTCTGTGTCTTTCTCTGAGTTGAAGGAGTCCTCTTCTTCCATTTCCTTTCTCCCTTCTGATAAAATGTATTTTTCTCATGATAGGCAATTTTGGGGGAAAAAACGGGAAAGTGGGGAAAAATCTGCACCCAGGGATGTTGCTAATGGGGAAGGCTATGTGTGTGGGGCAGGGGTATAGATGGGGACATCTCTGAACCTTCTGCTCAACTTTGCTGTGTATCTAAAACTGCTCTAAAAATAAAGTTTATTGATAAAAAAACAAGCAATTTCAATGCAATGCAATTCATTTATAGTTTTTACTTCCTTTTTTCTTATAGTTATGATCTGGATAATTTCATAATGTTTTTTGTCATGAAACTTTATAATAAAAGCATGATCATGTTACTATGAATTCTTCTGAAACACATTTTTTTTTCTTTTTTGAGATGGAGTCTCACTCTGTTGCCCAGGCTAGAGTACAGTGGTGCGATCTTGGCTCACTGCAACCTCTGCCTCCCTGATTCAAGCGATTCTCCTGCCTCAGCCTCCCAAGTAGCTGGGACTAGAAGGGCACACCAACATACCCAGCTAGTTTTTGTATTTTTAATAGAGATGGGGTTTCACCATATTGATCAGGCTGGTCTTGAACTCCTGACCTCGTGATCCGCCTGTCTCAACCTCCCAAAGTGCTGGGATTACAGGAGTGAGCCACCGCGTCCAGCCAACACTATTTTTTAATGGCTTAGTATTCATGTGATGGGGTTTTGATGTTATGTGGCTCTTTACAAAATGCCATGATGAAGATGTTTATAGGTAAACTTATTTAGACTTATTACCTTCAGATATGTTTGCAGACATGTAATTACTGGGTCAAAGAGACACGCATTATTAAACTCTCTATGCATACATATTGCAAAATCGCTTTCCACTACCACCACCAGCAATGAGTAAGCCTTCCTGTTTGAGCACATCTTTGGCAGCATTAGGTGTTTTCCTTTTACCAGTCCTTGCTAGTACGGAGCCTCAGGTCCACAGAGACACCCCTGGTGATGTCAGAGGCCAGATGCAGTGTGCTGAGTAGGGTTTCCGGTGAGCACATGGCACATAGATTGGGGGAAGTGGTCTTTTAGTCACCACCAGGGCACGGCACCCTTCCTGGGTTCCTGATTACTGACAGGGAGACCAAATGGAACAAGCCTGGGTGGACACAGACCCTGAGCTTCTCTTAGAAGGCAGCACAGGGTGCCCTGTGGCATTGATGTGTAATGCAGCGTGCTGCTTAGGGCGTAGTCCTAGGTTTGAATCCCTTCTCTGCTATGCTCCTGGCCATATGATTGTGGGAAGAGATCATCTCCTGAGTCTCTGTTTTTTTAATATACTGTGAGGCTAAAAAGCTCCCAAGCAGAGCTATTTGGGGAAATGAATGGGTGACATTCCCACAGGAGCACTGCAAGTCAGGCTAGCTCTATTCTTGGCTTTGTTTCCAAGTCCCCCAGAAGCCAGGTCACAGCCTACACCCAGATGCTGGACCTAAGAAGTACTGGGTGGCCTGGCCTCACCTGCTTGTGCCAGGTTCTGAAGTCCCTATGTGCTGGGAGCTCTGTAGCAAGTAGGAGTTGCCATGGTGGGGGGTGGGGGACAGCTGTGTCTTCCTTTCCAACTCTGACAGTGCCTTGAATCTGGGAGAGTGTCAGGTAGTAAACCTGCCGTCATTCTTCCTCTTCATCTTTGGGATGAGATCGTGAGATGCAGTCTGGTAATTGCTCAGGAAAATAAAGCCTCCTTTTTAATCAGGTGCCAAAAGTGCTTTCAGCAGCCTCGTGCAGGGCTGCTGACAGGAGTAGTCTCAGGCCAATTTTGTAACACTTCAAACAGCAGAGGTAAGATTGCTTCTGGAAAATTAGTGCCCCCTGCCTTGATTTGCTTGAACCACTTAGCACAAGTCAACCCCAGAGATGGGAAACACTGATGCATCTGTAACTCAAATATTGCTAGAGTCCTGACTGAGAACTTAGGCAAACCACCTTCTTGGAGTGTTGCTTTCAGTTTCTTCATCTGTAGAATGGGGATAAATCGACAAAAAAAGGATGGAGGGAAGAGGAGAAAAAGTCATGGCGTTTATTGTGCTGCATGTTTCTCCTGTTCTATTTCATTTGATTTTTCCAAAAATTCTAAGAGGCGGGAGGCATCATTATCTAGGATTTGAGTCCATCCTGCTGAATAGCCCAAGTTCGCTTCCCAAAAAACAACTCTGTGAATGCCAATGCACACAAACTACCTGGTAATGCTGTAATTACTCAGGGATGCTGAAGGAAAACTGGCTTTGCCATCCACAGCCGATGTGTTTATTAATCCCCTTGTGCTCAAATTCCTCTGGCTGCAAGCAAAGCTGATTGATTTTAGCTTCTGCCTCTTAACAAGGTTGCTGTGCTGCCTATTTCTCTCAGGTCAAAAGCACTAAGCAAATTACAAAACTTCCCTAACATTGGAAGCAAAAATGTGTTCAGAAAATGGAAACTTGCCCGGAGCAGCCAACTGAGGCTGCACAGCTGGGGCGGCATGGAGGTGAGGGCGGTGACTCTCTACCACCTCCCTCCTGCTCCCTAGTGCTATGGTTCTGCTGCTCATAGATAGCATCTTAGGTCAAGCAAATGGCTAAATATAGCCAGGCTCCCAGCTAGGCTGTCGTCAAGGCTGTCAGCAGCACTGTCCCAGGTTTTCAGACTTAGTTTCAGGCTTCAGCTTGACAGCCAAGCTCAGTTATGGGGTGGGGCTTTTGTTTTCAAGAGGAATCCCACCTCCCCTCCACTCCAATTTTAGGCTAAGCGACAGATCCACAAAGCGCCTGGAAGGCAGATGGGGAGTGGAGAGAGGATGGAGAGAGTGTTGGTCCCCAAGATCCACGTGTGACTGAGTCTTGAAGATCAAAGTCTCTGACTCCCATGCCCCATGGGCCTCAGGGCAACACTGCTGCCCACTGGGAGCTGTTGGGCACATCAGCAGAGCCCCATTGTCATTGTCTTACCACCAGCAGCTTGGGATCTTGGGCAGCCGCTGAAACTCTTTGGGCCACCAGTGACCTCATCTGCAGGAAGGAGTAGCGGTAGCTTCACACTGGCTGTTATAGTGCATAAAGGGAAGTGGGGCCAAGTCCACTGTGGCTGAACCGAAGAGCCTCACACTGGTGGAATTCATGTATACTGAGTCTGCCACAAGGTATGTGCTTTATGATCAGCCCTGCCACACAGAGATCCATTTCAGTGTAGTCAAAATGTTCTGAGATCTCTATGTGCTCAGAGCTCAAAGCTCAGAAAAATGGTGAGCTCGCGGTGCACAGCCCATGTAAATGGGACTGAAAGCACGTTTGATAGTATCACAGTCTCCCCTCTCCCCAATCTGCCTCCTCTCCAAAGCGATGATCAGTTGTGGTGTTCCCTGGTTTATTGGTTGAGAATTCTCAAGGAAGAAACCAGTTGAGGCAGAGACGCACAGCTGGGTCTGGGCAGGGCTGAGGGGGTGGGTCTTAGTGGGGGCATTCCCTGGTAGAGAGGTTGGGAGATCCAGGGCTACTGTACTTTACTGCTCCATCTAAAACTCCAGGAGTATTCTTCTGGGCCAACGGCACACCCCGGATTTGTGCAGCCCACAGTCTGTGCAGCTGATGCAGTGGACCCTCTCGGGCCACCTTGTTCCTTGGAGATACAACCTGGCTGTATGCAAACTTCTTCATCTGGGCCCACTGGCTCCTGGGTTAGCGGGAGGGACTGAAAGGAGCTGAGATGAAGTGATTTATTTTTATTAGCATTCATTCCCTGTATCCAGTGGTGCAGTGCAGTACAGTTTGTTCACATGGATTTGAATCATCCATTTATTCTAGAAGAATTTGTTTTGTAATCACCATGAACCAGACAATAGGGGATACAGGAGTGCACAAGACAGACAGAGTCCTTGCTTTCTGGCATTTGCATTTGGGGGCTGGAGCAAGGGATTCCAGAGGAGAGCAGAGAGCAGACAGGGCCAGGCCACATAAAACCTCAAAGGCGAGGGATGGGATATGCATTTCATTCGATTACAGGTTGCCAATGGTGGCTCCAATCAGGGGCCGATATGACCTACTACACATTTTAAAAAGACTGCCCTGAATAGAAAGCAGGCTGTTGTAGGATGAGACTGAGCAGGAAAGTCAGTCAGAAAGCCACTGCAGGGGTCTGGTGGGAGGAAAGGTGGCCCTGAGGCTCATGGAGGGCAGGGAAGGCGTCATTTGGGACAGAATTTTTTATTTTTTCATTTATTTATTTATTTATATTATATTTTAAGTTCTAGGGTACATGTTCACAATGTGCAGGTTTGTTACATATTTTCCAGTTCTTCTCAATGAGTATGTATTACTGGCCGAAGGCTTACCTGGGAGAGATGAGGAAGATGAGCTTGAGTGAGACTCCTAGTGCTGAACCCTTACTTTCTCTGTGAATGTGGGGATGTCACTTATGGTCTGGTGAAATTTTGGGAAGCTGGCACATTCCACAGCTAGCACATGGTGACTGGGCCCATGTGCCAGGTACAGGCCTGAGTGATTGTCACATATTGACCCTTTTTAATCATCATAGTAATCCTAAGAGTGAGGTACTATTATTGTCTAATAATTTGCTTAAGGTCACCTGGCCAGGAGCCCGGGCATCCTGGCTCCTTTGGAAAATTAATCTTATCAGTGGCCATTGTCTTCGCCTCAGGTCACCAGCTTGAGGGTCTTCGCTCACTTCCATTGCTGCAGGATCAGGTCTGTAATTGAGAATTCGATATGTGCTTTCCCCCCTCAAACATAGGTTTGTAATTCCCCTATGAGTTGCTAAAAGCTAAATTAACTACCCCAAATCCTGTCCCTTAAACAGGAGGTGAGCTTTGCCCTGGAGAACGCATGGGGTGGCTGGACTGCTTTGCACGGGCCCCTCTGCTGAGGAGAGGGTCTGACCCTGGAGACCCTAGTGGTATCTTTGAGCCCATTTGGAAGTTTCTGCAGGACAGAGGGCTGCCACTCACAGTGTCCCCATCCAGATGTCTCCAAGCAGTGGCTCTTTCAACTGCTAAGGAGCAGGGAGGGCTTGTGGGATCTGCTGACCATCGGCTGTGGTGGCTACTCTGGTCAGCATCACCTGAGGGCAGAAGAAGAGAGAGTACTCAGGGGCTAGAATCTACCAAGCCCCTATCCTTTACCGTACACTGAAACTTTGTCCCTGTATGTTTTTCCATGGACCATTGGGCCAACTCTCTGTTCACAAAGGCCTATTCTTCAAAAAACAGTGAAAGTGCCAGCTCAGAGCCTTGGGATGGGCAGTTCCACATATATGTGTGCATTTGCAGTCCTCCCGTGGGCTGTCAAACAGTCTGAAGAAGGAAGATAGCATTTGAATCAGTGTTGGAGGAGAATGAGAATGAGCTAGCTGGTGCAACCTGGTGCGCAGGTAAGGGAGGAAAAGGCACCGTGAGATCCAGGCACCTCACGCTTGTGAGTTAAGAACCATAGTCTTTGCCTTACAGAAGAAGAAATGGAGGCTCCAGCTCACCCCAGCACTCGGTGGCAGAGTGAGCCATGCACCCAGCTCCCAGGATGGTGCCTCCTGCCATTTGCCCCCCTTGGCTCCCACACAGCCGTCCATTGCATTAATTGAGTGCTTCAACAGTCTTTGAAGGCTGGGTTTTGTGCTTGAATATATTGCCACATTAATAACTTCAGAACATTTCAGGCTGTGTCGAAATAGTAAATTAGGACAGGATGGGCCATATATTCAGCGCAGAGAGCTGAAGTACCATTTTATTACATGTGCCATGGAATTAAAGGCTTAATTTTCTTTTAAAAGATGGCGATGCATCATTTCCCACAGCCAGGTAAAAACAGTTAGCAGAAATGATTTATCCTTCATTCTATTTAAACATCAGAAACCAGAATCCCTGGATCTTGCTCTCCATTATTTATCTCTGCCTGGAGGGCACTTGAGACTTTTACTTGCTGTCCGACTTGATGGACACAGCCAGGTCCTGGGCGTGGTTGGGAAAGAGGGAGGCCGATGGTGGCAGCCAGTGCCTGGCTGGGGCAGAAGCCCTTGTCTTTGGGATGAGGGATGTGGCTTCCCTCACATGGGCTCCAGGAGCTGACAAGGCTGCGTTTGACCCTCAGGCTGGGCCACAGGCTGTCTCCGTGTTTGGACAAGTTCCTCACAGAGCCTGGCCTTCTCACCTACAGAATGGAATAATGGCAGAATAGGATAATGGAATAATGACCTTCTTTTGGGGCTGTTATAAGGCTCTCATGAGATTGCAGGTGGAAAGAAAGTGGGCTTGCAGTGACTCTTGCACAATTATGTGATATTTGTAGGAAGAAATCATTTTAGAACAGTTCCATTTTTTTTTTCAAAATAAAAGTAACACATTCATTGAGAAGCATTTGAGAAAAAATAACAACAAAGAAAGTAAAGAACATGGTATCATATTGCCCAGCGGTGGTCAGTGTTATTTTTTTCCTTTTTCAGCATACTTTTTCTTTTTTTTTGAGACAGTGTCTCACTCTGCCACCCAGGCTGGCATGCAATGGCATGATCTCATGATCTCTTTCAGGTCATACATCCCAGTCCCAGTAACCTCTGCCTCCCAGGTTGAACCAATTCTCCTGCCTCAGTCTCCCAAGCAACTGGGATTACAGGTGCCCACCACCACGCCCAGCTAATTTTTTGTATTTTTAGTAGAGACGGGATTTTGCCACATTGGGCAGGCAGGTCTCGAACTCCTGACCTCAGGTGATCCACCCACCTCAGGCTGCCAAAGTGTCAGCATATTTTTAAAAAACAAAATTAGATTCAGAGACATTTGCAATTTTATATTCTGATGTTCTGTTTTCCCATGTGATACCAGAATGTGAACATTTGCCTGGTTACTAACTACAAACTTCTTCCTTGTATGACTGCATGCTATTCCTTTCTGTCAATGTGCAGATAATCTATACCTATCTCTGATGATTGGATCTTTAGGTTTTTTCTTTTATGAACAATTAAAAAATCCTCCCACAAAAGTAAGAGGTACGTATTACTAGCCCATTTTGCAGGTTGTTGTATTAGTTTCCTGTGGCTTCCATAACAAATTACTACAAATTAGGTGGCTCAGAACAACAGAAGTTTATTCCTCATGGTTCTGGAGGCCAGAAGTCTGAACTCAAGGTTTTGGCATGACCGTGCTCCCTCTGAAGGTCCCAGGGGAGGATCCTTTCCTGACTCTTGCAGCTTCTGGTGGCTTCCTTGGCTGTGGCTGCATTGCCCCAATCTCCGTCCCCATCTTCACCTGGCTTCTCCTGTCCAGGCATTTCTCTCCTTTTTGTGTGTCTCTTCTTATAACGGCACGTTGCCACTCAATTTAGGGCCCTCCTGGATAATTATAATCTCCTCATTTCAAGATTCTTAGTGTAAGTACATCTGCATTAGATTAGAACTTTGGTCACATTTACTGTCTCATTTAACCTCCCTAGCAGCTCAACGAAGTAGGCCTGTTATCTGCATTTCACAGATGAGAAACGAGACTGAGTAAGGTTGAGTGACTTGTCCAATGTCACACAGCTAAGGAGGGCATGGAGCTGGGATTTGAGGCTTACTAAAGCTGTCCCTTCTAGGCCTGAGCAGGTAAAAGGCTGCAACCATTCTTCTTCCTGCTAAAGCTCCTCAGTCAGAGATGGACTCCTTCAGGTAGAGGTGCTTGAAGGCCTGTAAGACTCAGGCATACACATGATATGGTCACTGATGTGAAGGAATCCAGGGCTCCTCACTGGTAGCTGGGCCAGAGGCCACTCCTGCCCTGGAGAAAGCCTTCTGCAGCTCCCAGGCCCCTGGTGCACAGGCGCCTCCCGGCACAGAGCTGTGGGAGGGGATGAGTAAACCAGCCAGTGTGCCCGGATTTCCTCTCGCCCAGCTGTGCCCAGCACCAGACGGGCTGAGGGTGGACCCTGGTCCAACTCAGTCACTCATCAGTAGGGTCCCTGTCCCCCTGCATCCCTGGCACTGTGCTTCCTGCCTGCCCTCTGTGTGATGGCCTGAGGCTGAGACATTGCCCACTAAGTCCCTCCAACCTGGCCTTGCCAAGAGAGCAGGAAACTTAGAGATGCACAGAGGCCCACTCGCCGTGACAGCATCCCCCCGAGACGGCAGGCTCAACTGCCCACAGACAGGCTGCGGGTTTTGTGCAGGGCGCCCGCCCTGGGCACTCACACTTCCTTTCTCAGAGTTGCAATGAGGCAGCAGGAAAGAATCTGCTCCCACCCACTGGGGCCTGCCCTTTGCCCAAGACACCAGATATGACTTGGAAGCCAGCTGGACATTCCTATGTTAGGCCTTTCAGAAAGAGACCACAGCCCCGCTACTCAGAGAGGCCCCGAGTGCCCTGGCACCACCCCCACCTTCCTCTCAGGGCATGGTTCTTCTCTGTAATGCTCCTGTCCCCCTGGGACTGGGCCTCTGACCTTGGTGAAGCCCTCGGCCGACACCACGCCTGCCCTCTGGCTCTGTTCGTTTATAAATAGGCCCATTTCTCATCTTGCTCCGGCCCAGAGCTCCACACCCAAGCAGCAGATGCAACCTCGGGATTCCCTTTCCAGCCAAGGGCAGAACAGGACCCGACCAGCTCATGGGCCTGAGGGATGAGATCACAAATTCTCCTGCAAATAGCAACTCACGCTCCAGTCAGAAACCCAAGTCAGCTTGTGTGAGAGTTACTTCCCTGTGGCTGCTGTCACCAGTTACCCACATGCTGCACAGCTGAAAACAACAGAACTTCATTCTCTCATGGTTCTGGAGACCAGAAGTCCGAGCGAGGTGGAAGCAGGCACCCTCTGAAGGCACTAGATGCACATCCTTTCTGGCCTCTTCCAGCTTCTGGTGGCTGCATTTGTTCCTTAGTTTGGGGCTGTATCACTCCAATATTTGCCTCTGTGGTTGCATTGCCTCCGCCTCTTCTGTCTGTCTCAAACACCCTCTTTCTCTTAGGCAAGGACACCTGTCATTGCATGTAGAACTCACTGGATGACCTCCTCATCTCAAGATCCTTAATCGCACCTACTAGGACCCTTTTTCCCAGTAAAGTCACCTCCACATATTTTTGGGGATCTGGACCTGAACATATCTTTTTGGGGGCCACTGTTCAGGCCACTGAAGCTTGTTGTCAGGAATAAAGTTTACTGAGACGGCCATGGACAGATGGGTTAAACCAGGATGCTCGAGGGAAGAGATATGCCACAGAGGAAAGCAGACATTCGGGGTGCCTGCTGCTGCGCTGTCCAGGGCACCCTGGGCAAGGTAAATCATGCTGAAGGCTACTCTTTAATGATGAACTAACACCCACTAATCTGAGGGCTTGGGAGTAGGCTTGGTGGCGCCTTGGAACAGGCAGCGTAAGTCTGTGGGTCAGCTGCCCAGCTATCGGCTGGATTAGTGAATCGTCAATAGATCCGGTTGAGCTGAGACAGCTGGAGCAAGCAGACCACACATAGATTCGTGGCAACGTGGCATGATTTGTAGCTTGGCTCTTGGCCACCACGCCACTCACAAAGCCTGGTCAACTGTCCCCGTGTCATGCTCTTTGCTGAGTGAAGATGATCTGAGTGTGGCCTCCTGGGGCATGGTGCCCTGGAGTCACACAGACCCCCCGCCCCATCCTCCACATCGTGAGTTGCCCATGGGACCTTCCAGAAGCTCAGGCAGTTTTCTCCTCCATAAAATGAGAAGGAAAAAAACCCACTTGTAGCACTGTTGCCATTGCAAAACTAGATGCTATGTCAGGGCCTGCCCCAGGGCCTGGCACATAGTAGGCACTCAGGAAATGGTAGTTTTGATTTTGGGGGTTGGGGGCACCATCACACACTCATTCACACAAGCTTGGACATTTCCACTGCCTCCCTTCCCCTCCCCTCTCCCCAGGTGCCACCCAACTCTGGCCTGCTCCCGCAGCCTCACCCAGGTCCCTGCAACCGCATCCTGACCACTCTGCCTGCCCCGGGCTCCCTGCTGCTGGCTTATGTCACACAGCCCTGCCACTGATGCTCTGATTTTGTCACATTCCCTGCCCAAGTGTGTGAATGATTTCTCACCCCTGCTGGATAGGAGCCCCTCAGAATCAACCCTGCTCACGTGGCATCTCATATCACTGTCACTGATCCTCTTTCAAGTCATACATCCCAGTCCCAGGAGCCCTGCTCAAGGCTGCTCCCTTCCCTCCCACCTCCCCTCTCTCTCCCCCGTCCTCTCTCCCTTCCCTCTTCTCCCTTCTGGTACCCAGCAGGCAGCCACACCCCTTCCCTGTGCTGCTGTGCACCTTGTACTTACTGCTCTGCT
Source organism: Macaca nemestrina (assembly GCF_043159975.1). Taxonomy (NCBI): domain Eukaryota; kingdom Metazoa; phylum Chordata; class Mammalia; order Primates; family Cercopithecidae; genus Macaca; species Macaca nemestrina. The sequence goes on along the minus strand of NC_092133.1, from coordinate 86,248,770 downwards.
GAGCCTTTCGAGGGGCCAAGCACTGCACAAGGTTCTGGGATTTTGCAGTGAACACAGCATCCCAGCCAGCTTTCCTACCAGACATTAAAGGTCATGCACCAGGGCACAGGCTCTGGAGCCAGAGTGTCTGGATTGAACTACCTCTGTGACTTTGGGCCAATCACTCCACCCCTCTGGGCTTCATTTTCCTCAGCTGTGAAGTTCTTGCTTCTTTGGGTTGCTAAGAATTATCTATGCAGAGCACTGAGGATGGTGCTATGGGTGTTCGTCTGTGTGAGTGTGAGCTTCTTCTATCACACAGCTCACAGCCCAGGGGGAAGTCATACAAACAATTGTGGCATTCTTTGATGAGGGAAGCGTGGGATGCAATGAGAGGAAAAGGAGGGGTATCTCGTTAGCCAAGGGCACTGGATGTGGCATCCACCTCCCTGGAGAGGCCATGAACTGCTCAAGGGCAAGGACTGTGTCATAGTCATTGATATCTTCCAGGGCCTGGCATCATGTGGGCTCCCAGAATGTAGCAAAGGTCTGCTGAATGAAGGAATGGATGGAAAGGTGGATGGATACACGAATGGATGAATGGATGGATGGATGAATAGATGAATGAAATAAAGAATAGATAGATGGACAGATGAGTGGTTGGATGAACAGATGGATGAATGAATGCGTGAGGGGATGGAGGGACAGATGAATGAATGAATGGATGGACAGATGGACAGATGGATGAATGAATGGATAGATGAATGAAAGGATGGACAGGTAGATTGACAGACAGATGGATAAATGAATGAATAGATGAATGAATGGACAGATGGATGGATGGATGGATGTACAGATGGGTGGGTGAGTGAATGGATAGATATATGGATGGATAAATGGGTTGATGGACAGGTGGATGGGTGGATGAATGAATGAATAGATAGATGGATAAATGGGTGGATGGACAGATGGATGGGTGGATGGATGAATGAATAGATAGATGGATAAATGGGTGCATGGACAGATGGGCGGGTTGATGGATGGATAGGTGGATGGACATATGGATGAATGGATGGATAAGTGGGTAGGTGGATAGACGGATGAATGAGTGCATGAACAGGCAGGTGAATGAATGAATGGATGGACAAATGGATGGGTGGATGGACGGATGAATGGTAGGATGGATGAATGGACAGATGGATAGTATTGTGATCTTGGACTTTACTCACACTCTCACTGTTGCAAGCAGGCGTACAAGGCTGTGTGATGTGGGTTCCTGACCCCATTCTTTCCTTGGGTCATTGTTTTTAAAAATCGGCTAGCACATTGTCAAGTCTCTTTCTTCACTTGATATGACAGGTTGTTCTTCAAGATATCTGGGGTTTCTGGACAAGTTTCTCCTTCATCCAATATCAGTTTTCAGCCTTTTGGATCAGGAGGACCACACCCTACCAAACTCCCTGCCCTTGTGAGGAGCCCCATTGGTTCTGGAGTGACCATCTGGTAACTCAGAATCTTCAGGCCAGTTCACAACCTCACCTATAGGCCAGCTGGTCACCTCCCAGAGGGTATTCATTCTTTCAAAGCCAGGTCTTTCAGCAAGACAAAAATGCCACCGGCACTCTCAAGGCTGCGTCTTTTTACCTGTGCCATGGGAGCCCCTGGATGCCAGATGCTGGATTCTGTCTGATACTCGTCCTTTAAAACCAGTGGAAGCTCTTGGGTGGAGTCAGGTGGGTCAGAAGACCTTTGAGAGGGGACTGACTACACCTAGATTATTTCTTGTGCAATGTTCTCTGTGAGTCCCCTGATTCTGTTGCCTTGCCTGTCACTCATCTGCTGGCTCTGACCTTGAACTTGCCCCTTGGAGGTGGTGTCCACCCTCCTCCATCTAGGCTTGATGTCTCTTGTCACCGACCTGGTTTCTGGCCTCAACTAGCTCCACCTGGGCTGGACTCAGTACCCAGTCTCTCTCTCCCTGTCTGACCTGCTCCATTGTTACTTCTTAACCTTGGCACCAGTGGCTTTAAGGGGACCGACACTACTCAGAGGCAGTGAGGGACAGGGTAGGCTTCTTTGGCTGTGGTACTCAGCAGCCATTGTTAAATCTTTGCTAGGCATCTTATTTTGGGTCATCCCAGCAGACAAAAACAGGCAGTGCATTTCGGAAGTGTTCCAGGGGTGCCAAGTCTAGGACTTGGGGACTGGGCAGATAAAAAGTCAGAGACATTTCCAGGATTCATAACAGGGTTGCTCACAGCTAAGGGAGAGAACTGGTACTCCACTGGCTGGAATCTTCTGAAGAGCCTTTTGAAATGCCTTTCAGAACTGTCTTCTTGGGGCTCAGGTAGGGAGTCTTTCATCTTTTGGTTCCTCTCCTCCCATAGGCCAAGGGTGGTCCTGGGTATTAACACCCCTGCACTTTGGGACTGTACCTGTGTGAATGCACAGTGGATCCCCACAGGAGTCCCCACATGCTCTGGCATTAGGAAGGGTCTGAGGCAGAAAGCGAGAGAGGCCTAAGGTATGGGGTCCAGGAGAGGAAGATGCTGTTCCTGAAGTAGGTTGAAAACTGCTAGTTTGTCACAGGCTGAGGCAGCAGTGACTAAACCAAGAGGTCTGGACATACAGATAGGCAGTGGGGCACAGAAAGTGTTGAACAGCATGAAATGAGGGGTGTTCCTGAAAACAAATGCCATGAATGTCACACCCACACATTCCTTCTAAACAGGGTTCTCCATCGGTCATCCATCGTCACTTTCCTTTGGAACTGGTCAGTTTCCACATTACCCAACCACTTCCCAAGCCTTGGACTTGGGCTGTCACAAGCACAGGATTTTGTGTGAAGATAAATTTCCATTCCTTTGGGCTAAATGGCCAAGAGTGCAATGACAGATCATATGATAATTGCATATTTACTTGGTTAAGAAATTGCCAAACTGTTTTCCAGAGTGGCTGTACTATTTTATATTTCTGTCAGCAATATGTGAGTGATCCATTTCTCTGCATCACTTTTTAAAGATTGTAAAAGGCCAATCTGATAGGTATGTAGTGATGGCTCTCCTTAGCTTTAATTTGCACTTTCCTAGTGATTACTGATACTGAACATCTTTTTGTGTGTTTTCTTTTTTATCTGTGTATCCTCTTTGGTAACATTTGTGTCTTTTGTCCATTTTAAAATTTGATTATTTGCTTTGTTCCCCTTGAGTTTTAAAGCCCTTTGTACTTAGCTATAAGTCCTTTGTGAGATCCGTGATTTGCAAATATCTTCTCCAGGTCTTTTTATCCTCCCAAGGTCTTTTGTAGAGTAAGTTTTAAATTTTGACATGGCTCATTGTATCATTGTATCATTTTTCTTTTTATAGCTGGTGCTTTTGGGGTCAAATCTAAGAATTCTTTGTCCAGCTCTAGATCCCAGTGATTCACTCCTGTCTTTCTCTAAGAGGTTTAGGGTTTTTTGTTTAACATTGAAGTCTGCAGTCCACTGTTTTGTGTTAATCTTTGTATAAGATGTGAGACTTAGGTAGACATTTATTTGGATGTCTCATTGCTCCAGTCGTAAAGACTCTGTTTCTTCCATTGAGTGGCTTTTGTACCTTTGTCAAAAATCAGCTGGACTTATTATGGGCTAAATTCTGTCCCCTCTGAAATTCAGGTATCGAAGTCCCAACCTCTAGTATCTCAGAATGTGACTGTATTTAGTGGTAGGGTCTTTAAAGTGGCGATTAAGGTTAAATGAGGTCATTAGAGTGGGTCCTCATCCGGTAAGACTGGTGTCCTCATAAGAAGAGTTGAGGACACAGACATGAGGAGAAGACAGCCACCTATAGGCCAAGAAGAGTTCACCAGAAGAAATCAACTCTGTGGATACCTTGATGTTGAATATCCAGACTCCAGAATTATGAGAAAACAAATTTCTGTTGTTTAAGCCATCTCATCATGGTGTTTTATTATGGCACTTCTAGAAGATGGACACAAACATTTTATGTGGGTCCACTTCTGTGTTCTCTATTCCATTCCATTGTTTTATGTATTTATCCCACACCAATACCACAATGGCTGAATTTTGTAACTCTAGAGTAAGACTTAATATTGAGTAGAGTGATTAACCCTCCTTCATTCTGTTTTTTCTTGATTGTCTGAGTTATTTTATTTGAGGTTCGTATACATGAATTTTAGAATACTTTGTCTATGTCTACAAAAAACTTGCTGGAATTTTGATAGTAACTTCATTAACCCTATAGATTAATTTGGGAAGAACTGGCACCTTTACTATGGCGAGTCTTCCAATCCATAAACATGATGTAGCTCCCTTATTTAGGTCTTTTTTGATTTCTTTCCTCAACATTTAATGATGATCAGCATACAGATCTTATAGACACTGTCAATTTTATGCCCAAGTGTTTCATTTTCTTTGGAGCAATTGTTAATGACATCATGTTTTTAATCTTAGTTTCAGAATATTTATTTGTGTATGTAGCAATGCAATTTATTTTTGTGTGTTGGTCTTGTATTTTGCCACCTTCATGAACTCGCCAGTTTTAGATTTTTTTGTAGTTTCCTTGGGATTTTCTATGTAGTCAATTATGCATCTGCAAATAGGGGCAGTTTTATTTCTTCGTTTCCAATCTGTATGCCTTTTATTTATTTTTCTTATCTTATTGCAGTGGCTAGAATTTCTGATACTTTGTTGAATAGGAGAGATGAGAACGGACACCTTTACCTTGTTCTTGATTTGGTGGGAGAGGATTCACTTTTTTTCACTATTCAGTATAGTGTTAGCTGTACATTTTTTTTTTTTTTTTTTGTAAATACTCTTTATCATCTTGAGGTGATTCTCTTCTATTCCTAAATTGCTGGGAGTTTTTTTTTAATTGTTATTATCATAAAAGGGTGTTGTCTTTTGTCAAATATTTTTCCTGTGTCAATTGATAGGATCATGTGATTTTTCTTTTTAGCCTGTTGATATGGTGGATTACATTGATTCATTTTCAAATTCTGAAGAAGTCTTACACAGCTAAAATAAACTCCATTTGGTTGTAGTATATAATTATTCTTATACATCATTGAATTAGAATTGCTGTTATTTTGTTGAAGGTTTTTGCATCCAATTTCATAAGGTTTTGGTCTATAGTTTTCTTGTGATATCTTTGTCTGGTTTTGGTATCAAGGCAATACCTGTTTCATAAAATGAATTAAGGATTATTCCCTCTTCCACTGTCTTGTCAAAATTGTATAAAATTGATATAATTCTGTTTGGTAAAATTATCCAGTGAAGACATCGGGCTTGGAGATTTATTTCTTGGGAACTTTAAAATTACAAATTCATTTTCTTTAATAGTTATAGGACTATTCAGGTTATTTATTTCATCTTGGTTGAATTTTATAGTTGTGGTTTTTGAGAACTTGGTCAAATTTCTTCTAAGTTGTTGAATCCATGAGTGTTAAGTTGTTTGTAGCATTTAAAAAAAATTTCTTTTCAATGGCTGCAGAATCTGTAGTGAAATCTCTTCTTTTCTACCTGATATTGGTAATTTGTGTCTTCTCTCTTCTTATCTTTATCAGTCCTGGTAGAGGTTTATCAATTTTAGTAATTTTTTTAGGCAGTAAGTTTTTGTTTTTATTGATTTTCTCTATTGTTTTCCTGTTCAATTTTATTGATTTCTGCTCTTGTTTTTATTATTTCATTATTTTCACTTTTTAAAGCTTATTTGTTTTTCTTTATTAGCTTCTTCAGGTAGGAACTTAGATTATTGATTTGAAACTTTTTCTTTTTTTCTATGGTAAGCATTCAGTGCTACAAATTCTCCTGAATGATAGTTTCACTGGATATAGAATTTGAGGTTGACAGTCTTTTTCAGTTAGCACGTGGAAAATGTTCCATTTCCTCCTAGACTCCATAGTTTCAGATAAGAAATCTACCATAATTAAGTAAAGTTTCATTTTCATTCTCTCTGGATACTTTTAAGGTTTTGTTCTTTGTCTTTAATTTTCAGAAGTTTAATTGTCATGCATCTTGATGTGGTTTTCTTTTGATTTGTCCTATTCGAAGTTTGCTTAGCTTCTTGAATCTGTAAGTTTATGTTTCTCACCATACTTGGGAAGATTTCACCCATTCTTTCTTCAAATACTTTTAAGTCACCTGTTCTTTCTCCAGTTTTGGGGGAACTTTATTGATGTGAATTTTAGATCTTTTGTTAATGTCCAATGTGGCCTGAGGCTCTGTTAGCTTTTTGCTTTAGTCTAATTACTTTCTGTCGTTTATGTTGAATACATTTTATTTATCTATCCTCAGGTTCATTTATCTTATCTTCTCTCATTTCTACCCTATTATTGAGCCTTTCCAGTAAGTTTTAAATTTTTTGTATTTTTCAGTTTTATGGTTTTTATGTAACTTGAATTTCCTTGCTGAACTTTTATATTTTTTCATTTGTTTGAAGAGAATTCATAATTATTAGTTGAATCAATTTTATGATGACTGCCTTATAATGTTTGTCAGATAGTTCCAATATCTGATTCATCTCTCTATTGATATTGGTTTATTGTCTTCTTAAGTTATGATTTTCCTGGTTCTGGTATGATAAGTAGTTTTCAGTTATATTCTGGATATTATGTTAGGACACTCTTGATTTTATTTGAATCTTCAATTTTAGCAGGATGTTTTTCTGTTTAGGTTTAGCATGCAGGTTCTGGCAGTTCTCCCTGCTCTGCTGACATGGCTGATGTGGGGAGATAGGCCTGCCACTGTAGGTGGTGTGGTAGGAAGAATAATGGCTCCTCAAAGGTGTTTACATCCTAATTTTTAGAATCCATGAATATGTGATGTTGTATGGCAAAAGGGAATTAAAGCTGCAGATGGAATTGAGATTGCTAATCAGCTGACATTAAAATAGGGAAGTTACCCTCGTGGGCCCAAATGTAATCACAGAGCCTTTAATAGAGGAGCAGAATTGGAAGAGATGGCAACATAGGAAAGATCTGACTGGCCATTGCTGGTTTTGACGATGAAAGGGGCCAGGATCCAAGGAATGCAAGTGTCCTCTGGAAGCTGGATAAGGCAAGAAACAGGTTCTTCCTAGAGCCTCCAAAAAGGAGCACAGCTCTACCAAAACCCTTATTTTAGCCCAGTGAGACTCACAACCAGTTTATGACCTACAGAACAGTAAGATAATAAATTTGTGTTATTTCAAGCCACTAATTTTATGGTAATCTGCTGCCACAGATATTGAATACATAGGTGTGATATGGGAAATGGGTTGGCCCCCAGCCCCATTGTCAACACTGCTCCAGGCAGATTGGACCACTGTTGTTGGCTGTTGTGAAGCAGTAGAGGGTGTTCCCACTGGGCTCTGCTGGCTCTGCATCTGCAGGCAGATCAGGCCCAATGCTGCTGGCCTGTATGAGGCAGGATATGGATGGGCCCGCCTGGCCCTGGCCCTGCTTGCCACACATGGGCGCATTGAATTCATTGCTACTCCTGAGTGTAAAACAGCGGGCGGGCTGCTCCTCTTCCCAGCTCTGCTGGTGCTACAGCTGTGGGAAGGTTTGCTGACACCTTGTATTTTGGCCAGAGATGGGCTTTTTGTTCATTTGTTTCTCTTTTGTTTTTCTTTTTGCCTGTTGGCCCTTCTGGGCTCCAGGCTCACTGGTGCCTAGTCTGAAATATATGGTAACAAAAAGAAAACCCCAAAAATTCACCATGGTCATGTTCCTTTTTTTACATCCTGGAACCCCCATCCTCCTTTCTGACCTGGGCTTTGGCTCTCAGTATTGTCTGCAGCTGGCACTGGGCACTGCCTTCCTTTTTTTCTTGGGCTTGCTCAAGCACTCCCTGTGCCGTGTGTCTTCCTTAGCCTTGGTTGCCTCCCTTGTTTTGCTGGAGTCCATTCTCAAGTAACCATAAGAAAGGGTGTGAGGCAAGTCACTTTCCAAACCTTGGCATCTGTAAACATGGCCTTTATTCCTTTCTGACATTTCACTGTTTGTATGGGTGTGAAATTTCAGGTTGAAAATAAATTTTTCTCCCAGGATTTTAAAGGCATTGCTTCATAATCTTTTAGCGGTTAGTGTGGTTGATGCAGAGCCAGAAGTGTGAATGGTTTTACCTCCTTGCTAGGAAACCCAGTTTTTTTTTTTTTAAATTTATTTATTTTTATTATTTTTTATTTTTTTTGAGACAGGATATTACTTTGTGGCCCAGGCTGGAGTGTAGTGGCATCATGTTGGCTCACTGCAGCCTCTACCTCCTGGGCTCAAGCGATTGTCCCATCACAGCCCCCAGACAAGTAGCTGGGACTACAGGCACATGCCACAATGCCTGGCTAATTTTTTTTTTGTTTTTGTTTTGGAGAGACAGGGTTTCACCATGTTGCCCAGGCTGAGGCTCATTTTTATTTTCCCTTTCTGAAAGCTTTCAGGTACCCTTGTTTATTCTTATGCCCAAACCTGAACTGCTAATTACTATAGCTCTCTAGTAAGTCTTGAGATCTGGTCCTGCAAGTCCTTAAACTTTGTTCTTTTTTTTCAAGGTGACTTGCCTACTCTAGGTCTTCACATATCCATGCGAATTAAGAATCATTTGTCTTTCCAGAAACATAAAATGTCCTGGGATTTCACTTGGAATTGAAATAAATATATAGATCAATTTGGAGAGATTGATTTTTAAAGAGATTAAGACTTTCCATCCAGTAATAAGATATGTCCCTTCATTTCTTAGGTTTTCTTTTATTTTTTCACTTATATTTAGTAATTAGAAAATGTATAGATTGTGCATATTTTCTGTTAAATTTATTAATAAATAATTCACAGTTGTGGTTGCACGTCGGTCCTCTCATCCTCTTCCATTTTCTGACTGGTTATTGAGATCTTACCAGGAGCTCTGGGGCCCTCTGAAGTCCTGGGCAGTGACATAAACAGGTCCTATGAGGACCACTGGGGACACCGACCTCTTGGTGTGTGTGGCAGGTAGCACTTTATGGGTTTTCAGAGGTTGTAAGCAGGAATAGGACAAGTTCAAGGAGGAATCTTCTGGCTGTGGTGTGTGTGTCCAGGGGCACAGGGGTTGGTAAAACCAGGCTTGGGGCAGGGACACTTGTTTGGGGATGTTGTCCCAGGAGTGGTCCTGGCCTGGACAACTTTGTAGTGGGGCCTCTCACTCAGGAGGCGACGTCAAGGGTCCTGACTGAAGCTGCTTCCCCGAGCTGTGGGCAGTAAAAGCCTTCCCTTTCTAAGCACTGGAAGAATGCAAGGAATTCCTTCCTCACTAGCATATGGACTCTGGAGTGGTTTGCTCTCCATCCTCAGTGTGAATGTCCAAGACTGGCCCCTTTCCTCACCCCATCTGTGTGACCAGTTTGCCTTCCTTGGTCCTGAGTCCCTTTCCAGGTTGCTTGCTGGGGTCTGGTCACGTGGACTGCACCTCTGAGCTTGGCTGCTCAATGCAAGCTCAGCCCGGCTTCCCTGTGTGGCTTGGCTGCTGTGTGCTGCCAGTTGTGTTGAGTGTGAGTTCATTGCACATCCTTGGACCTTGAGTCCAGGCTTCTGGTCTTTCTTTGGAGAGGCCCATGGGGGACGCAACTCAGTTTCCAGCAGTCACCATCCAACAGCTTGCCCACATTCCAGTCTCTTCCTGGAAAGACACTGCACCTAAAATCTAGTGACTTCTCACATAAACCCAGATCACATGCCCTTGAGGCCAGGTTGGAGAATTTCTGGAAGCAGGCAGGGCATAGTTCCTGTTTGCTGTTTCTTCTCTCTTCTATTAAAGAGGCAAGGAAAATAAAGAGCCAGTGGAATCCCCCAGCAAATGCCTACTTGCTCGGCCATGCGGCCAAACCCTCCCTCAACAAAAACTGACCTGAGCTGGTGGCAGTGTTTAATCATTTTTCCTTGTCACTAATGAAAATAGCTCCGCCTGTGGCTGGGTAGTTCAAAGTGCCCAACAAATGAATTCTGAGTCCCAGGTGAGAACTAGATCTGGAAGGTCTTGGATCAACTAATGACACACCTTGTGCAAATTTTAAACCTCCCAATAATGTCCATGCATGTGGCCTAATGGTACTACAGAGATTTTAGGATTGGTACATATATTAGTCACTGTAATTAAAATCCTGGAGTTATGTGTTATTTGTATGGCAGTTTGTGATGTGTTTAATGCTCCCAGTTTCAAAATTATTAAAGCTACCGTCCCCGGGCTGGCCAAAGTGATAAGCAAAATAAGAATGTGAACTTATTCCCTCTTGATGGGGCAAGCGGGGAGGAGGATGCATGTGGGATTTTCTTATAAAGAGACCAAATGCCAAATAAAGAAATCCAACTGTGAAACAGGAAAGTTGAAATGGTTTGTTAGGATCATTAATATTGCAATGAAAACTAATTAAACCTGGAGCTAGAAGGAGTTCATTAGTGGTTTGGAGCCAAGGATTCTGCTTCTGCAGTGTTGGCTATAGCATAGTGGAACTTGGAAAGTTGTCAGCTGGGCTTGGGGGTCACACGGCTCTCTCTTTTTTGCAACCTCTGGAATTGGGCTTGCGCTAAAGACAGATGTTTGGCAGACACAAGCTACGAGATTTCCTTGGGGTACCTGAAGTCCTCGTTGCTCCTCTTCCTGAGAGGCCCTAGGCATTGCCACCGCTGCCTGGGTCAGACACACCTTGCGGGCTTTGAAGATGGGGAAGGAGGAAAATTGGCAGGGTTTTTTTTTTCTTTTTCCCAAGCAATTTGACTGACTCCAAACCACTAGAAATAAAGGTAACCCACAGCTTCAATAGTAGTTGTGTGTTGCTAAAGTGCTTTCACACATATAATCTCATTCGCTCCTCTACACAGTCCTCACAAAATTGCTTTATCATTTATCTCCTCAACTTGGTGGCCAGAGAGAGAGAAGCCTGCTTTATCTCAGGCTGGATTTCCTGGGAAGCAGACTCTGAGATAGAGTTTGGTGGGCAAAAGGTTTATTAAGGAGGGCCCTTGGGACCAACCCCCATGGCAGAGAGGGGCTTGAATCATGTGTGGACAGAGGGAAAAATCAAGGTGTGATTCCTGGAGGCCCAGTGGGGACTCAGACCACACCATGGGGAGATCTGGGGCTAGCATAGCCCTTCAGAGGCATCTTGAGTTGGGTTAATATGGCCAGTTTGTCATCCTGCTTCTTTGATCTGTAGTTGGATGGGGGCTGCCTAGAGAAGGGTGGGCCTTTGGGCAGGTGGCTTTGTGGCGATGGGACCCTAAAGGGGCCAACCGCTGGAGGCTGCCCACCCACACCCCCCACCAGCCTTTGAGCAGCAATCCTCCCTTCAGGAGTTCTGGGCAGCACATTGCACATCACACCGGGGCAGGCTTGCTTATCATAATCTCCCTCCACCCCAGCATAGCACCTGGCATGTAATAGGTTTTTAATAGATATTCATTAATGTCAGTAGCACATTCCCATTTCACACAGAGAAAAGCAACAGTTAGGAATGTGAAGGAACTAGAATTAGAAGGAAGGCTCCTAACTCCAGAATCCCAGCCCTTGCCACTGTCCTTCATCTGAGCTCACAAACAATGAAGAGGGACATCTGGATGACAGTCATCTGACCCTGATGCAAAACAAAATCAAATCAATGTTTTCAGGTCCAAAGAAGATGGTTGGAGACAGGTAGTCTAGCACTAGAAAGGCAACCCCATGATGTCATTGTGGAGCAGGCTCCCCTCTTTCTTCTCGGCACCCTCATGTGGCTCTCATTCTCAAGGTTACTTCATGGTCCAAGATGATTGACAAAGCTCCAGCCATCATGTCAGCATTCCAGGCTGGCAGTAGGAAGGAGGCAGATGGTAGGGACTGAAGGCTGCTCTTCCTAAGTGAAGGGATTTTCAGCACTTTTCTCTCTTATTTTTTCCCTGAATCCCCAGACCATTGTTTGGTGGAAGATTGACACTGGTCACAAGAGGAGGGACTGGGACTTGTCCTTGAGGCAGAACAAACTTGGGCTTGAGTTTGAGGACACCAGAGGGAAGGATGGGACCGCTGTCCACACTAGGGCTTGGCAGCTTTGGCCAGCCAGGGGGTTTCCCACAGCCAGGGCCTGGGCAAAGAGAATGAGAGCCCGTGTACAGACAGGCCTAGGGTTTGGGGAAGTTGCTCTGAGATATCTTTGCATAGTTTGTTGCAAGGTCCCATCCCTTGTGCTTGTATTTTAGACAAAACCAAACCAAAAAAAGTAAATCTGATACCCAGACAAATAAGGCAAAAAAGGTTTACTTTTCTTGATTTCCTGGTACTTGAATCCAGCACTTTCCAGTGTGCCATGAGTGGGTTATAGATGTGCCATGTATGGTTCTCCTCAGACCTGGGGACAGCCAGGCAGGTGTGGGGATGGCGGTTGGTCCCCTCTAACCACAGGCAGCCTCAGCTGCTTATCCCCATGACATACATGTGCCATAACCCGGGCAAGATTGGGGCATGCCACTCAATTCCCTTTGCTGTCGCGAGCTTGTTTGAATGTTGGAAGCAAAAAGTGCTGTGCATTTCCAAGAGGGAGAAAAAATCACTTTCTCATTATGGTAAGATTTTTCTCAGATTTCCAAGTCAAGTCTCAGGTGGCAAAGTAAATGGCCCCATTTGTGCCAGTGCCCAGAACTGCAACAGTTTACCTGCCTGATCCATACATCCAAAGGTTCGTAAGAGCATCTTGCTCACGTTCTTCATTTTATAGATGAGGACACCAGGCCTAGGGAGGTAAATGCCTTGGCAATGGGCATAGAAATGATGTAGGTTTAATTTGACAACATTATTAACCCTGCTCATTATCTTGAAATGATCCCATAAGAGCTTAAGAAAAATGGCAATTATTTAATTGCATACTTTACATGGTATATTTTATATATTGTACAATTATCACCATAATGATTAATGGTGGTTAATTCTTCTGTAGCTGAAGGCAGTCAATGTAAGGTGGTATTTCAATATCTTTTCTTTTTTACTTCAAGATTAAGCCTAGAAAGTCTTTTGCCTTTCTGTTCACCCACAGGCAGCAGGCAGAGGGTGTGAACACCAGGTCTGTGGACACCACTTACCAACTAGCCATCATTTCCCCTTGCTTGGGAGAAGAACACATCTCCAGAACATTTCAGGGTGCTCTGCAGTGCCTGAATATTCAATCTGACTTTACTCTAATCTCCCAAATGCCATAGTTGCAGAGGAGTAAGAAAATTCTACAATCAACTCTGAACCTTCCTAGTCTACCTTTCAAGATTACTGAGATCATTTACTGAACATTTTGGGTTAGGCTTAATTGCAGTCGAATAGGGAAATACCAAATCTCTGTGGTTTAAAAATGTCTGGAGCCTTGCGGCCCAGCAGAAAGGCAACCTTATGGTATCATTGCGGAGCAGGCCCTTCTCTTTCTTCCTGGCCCCCTCATGCAGCTCTCATCCTCAAGGTCACCTCATGGTCCAAGATGGCTGACAAAGCTCCAGCTATCATGTCAGCATTCCAGGCTGGCAGCAGGAACGAGGCAGATGGTGTGGACTGAAGGCTGCTCTTCTCAGTTGAAGGGATTTCCAGTATTCTCACAGAACAATTAATTTCCATTCTGTCAGACGGAATCGGTCACATGACTACCTTTAACTGCAGTAGGAGAGGAGAATAAAGATTTTGACCTGTGCCATTTAGCCTTGCTGAAAATACCGGGGCTCTATAACTAAGGAGGGAAGAAAAATAATGATTGGTGTAGACAACCACTATCTCTGCCACACGATTCCAGGAAATAACACAGCAAGCCTTTAGCAAAACGCCTGGCACATGATTGTTGTGTGTTTAATGATTGCTTATGGAATGCCTACAGTGGTTAGGGCCAAGGCTGTTGAAGGAGGGTTGTCCCTGTTCTCAGGGCACTCTTGATCCTGTGCTCAACCAGCATAGAGCTGGGGACATTCTGCTGAGTGGACAAACCATCTCTAGGCAGATCTGTTTCTGACCCATAGTACCCTTGTGGTTTTAAAGCATGGAGTTACAGAGCCACCCAGCCAGGGTTCTGCATATACCTATGGATTGCCAGTGTCCTGTTGTCACGAGAAAGCCTTGGGGGCTGTTGACAGAGGCTTCTCATGATGAGCAGTGAAGGGAATGGTGCAGGCTGGGAACTTGAGAGTCCTGGGTTTAACCCCTGCAGTGATGCTGACGTCAACCTTTCATATGGTGAGCCTCAGGTTCCTGGTCCGCCACTTGTAGATTATGACATTTACTTTGCAGGACTGTTGTGAGAACTAGTGCCCAGCATGGCTGTTGTCCGGATGCTGATGTGACATCTGGCAGGGCCAGCAGAACTGGGTCACCCCAAGAGCGTGGTAGGCCCTTTGGTCAGATTTACTATAGACAAGGAAAAAGACAAATGGACAGGACAGCTGTATCTCCACCCTTTTGCCGTCACACAGAAATCAATTTGTTCAATGCCTTATTAAGAACAGCAAAATAGGCCAGGCTCATGCCTGTAATCCCAGCACTTTGGGAGGCCCAGATGGGCGGATCACGAAGTCAGGAGATGGAGACCATCCTGGCTAACATGGTGAAACCCCGTCTCTACTAAAAATACAAAAAATTAGCCGGGTGTGGTGACGGGCACCTGAAATCCCAGCTACTCAGGAGGCTGAGGCAGGAGAACGGTGTGAACCCAGGAGGCGGAGCTTGCAGTGAGCCGAGATCGCGCCACTGCACTCCAGCCTGGGCCACAGAGTGAGACTCTGTCTCGAAACAAAAATAAAACACACACACACACACACAAAAAGAACAGCAAAATAATAGTGCTGTTCAATAATAAATTCCTTACCACTCAATACTAATGTTGAAAAAAGTTTACGGGAATCCATTGCTTTGGACTAGGCCCCAGCAGACCAGACCAAATCAAAACGAAGCCACTCATACAAAGTGACACAAAATCACACCAAAACTTTAAGGAAGCAGGTAGAGCCTCAAACAGACCAGTTTTTCCTAAAAGCGGTAGATTCATAGCAACCAATCAGAAACAGCCCAGTCTGTCTGAGTCAGTGTCATAATGAAGTTCCTCTTTATAAGAAAAGTGACCTGCTGTTCACCGAAAAGCACAGTGACCCACTGTTCACCAAAAAGTGTAGTGAGCTGCTATTCACTGATCTGCTTTTTTGATGGTTCCATTTCCTTTTTCCCACCTTCCACACACTAACCAGTCTGTACTGTCATCCCCAGCAGAACACTCATTCTAATTTATGGAATGAAGTGTTGTCCAATTCTAGAATTCCAAGTAAAAGCCAATTAGATTTTCAAACTGAATTTGTTGTAATTTTGTCTTTTGGCACTAATACAAAAAGACCACTGAATCCTAGGTAAAGCTAATGGACAAAAGGAATCTTCAAGGTCCCATTGGTCTCCCAGCACTTGAGTTCTGTAATTTGGCCAAAGCTGACTTATTTCCAGGAGTGTGAAGTTCTGGATGTGTGGGTGAAACTCCCACTAAGGGAAGTGGGAGCCCTTTAGACAAGAAAAGCAACAAAGCAGCGGGCGGCTGTTTCCTCCACGGGAGTCGGGGCAGGTTGGTTTGGAATGGCCTCTGGGAAGGAACACCCAGGAGACTTCATGCTCCCAGGAAACCGCCTATACTGGGGTATTCAAAACACTCAGAGCTTTACGTTTTCAATGGATGAGTTCATGATTTTTCTGAAGCCATCTAAAACTTCTTACCTGCAGTGGAGTGTGCCTAATTTGGAGCAGGTGGTGAGGGTCTCCTCCCCAGCTCAGAAGCAGTGTTCCTTGGGGTGTGGTCATGGGACCATCTCCCACAGACTCACCTGGGGCAAAAGCAGGAGCCCCACTCCAGATGCGGTGGTGGGGAGGGCAGAATCTCTGGTGCCGAGCCTGGAATTCTGCATTTTAATGATTTCCCTTCTTCTACCCACTAATGTTTGACTTGGTTTCCAACCTTGTTCATTCTGTATTAGCTGAGGTCCTATAGAAAGACTTGATGTGAAATATTCCACTAGGTATCCACTGCGTGGCTACTTTCTCTCTCTGTGACACTCATGATAAGCCTCTATATACCTCTAGAATCTCCTTGTCATTGACAGTCTTGTGCAATTGCTCTAAGAACAGGACTAGGGTAAGGATACCTGGGCTGCAAAATTGAGAAAGTGCTCACTCTTAAGGAGGCATACTCTCTGGGGTGTGCTAAGAGGGGGTTCACACCTCAGAATGAGCACCTCCTTAAGTCTACCTCAGGCACTCCCTTTGACTCATCCTGTCTCTGTCTTCAGAAAGCCCTCCTCCTTTGCAATGGCCTGTTTCTGGATGACTTTTTCTGATGTTGGAGGAACATGACACCCCTTAGTCTACACTACACTTGACATTTTTAGCTAATTCATTCCAGGGCTTGGTAAAGTACTCAACTTTGCTTAGCATTATCCACTATTTCTTTTCAAGGAATCTTGGATCTGTGCAACATAGGCAGTCATGTGTTAGATATATTTAAAAAGTTGTAGAATCTTAGAACCGAAGGGGTATTGGAGACAGCATAATGGCTCTTCCTTTCACGTTTATCTGCCTTCCTTTCTCACATGTGCTTTAACTGGGATTATATAGTATAGTTAATTTTGCATCATGCTTTTCCATTTCAGTGGACATAACCAGTCGTTAGGCCCGGGTTTCAGTTCTGGCCCTTCCACAGGCTTGGTATAGGATCTGGAGCAGAGGTTCTCAAAGCCCAGTGCCTCAGCTATTCAGGGGCAAGGCTGAGAATCTGCATTTCCAACGACCTTCCAGGCAATACAGATGCTGCTAACCTGGGACCCCGGGTTTAGGAAAAACCCTTAATTTCACAATGAGTCCCAAATGGGAAGACAATTCCTTAATCACGGGGTTTTTGCCTAGATCAAATGAGACAATGTGTGAAGAGAACCTCATCTAAGAGGTGATCCACACCTGACCCCCTTATTCCAAGCTCTCGTCTAAGACAAGGATGTGGTACTTGACATCCCCAATGTGTGGACTTCCATTCTCACCTTCAGAACTTCTTGGGTCAGGTTCTCCAGGAGCAGCCCTTGAGGTGAGGGTTTGTTAAGGAAGCACTCCCAGGAGAACTCAGTGGGGGTAGGGAAAAGAGAACAGGGAAGGATTTCAGGCAAAGTCCTGCAGAGCTCCATCAGTGACTCCACAGGCGGTTCTGGAGGCTGTTTCCTCTCAGAGCACAGATGGGCACAGGCAGGAGCAAAGCACCTTCAGAGTTGGCAGAGTGGGGCTTTCCTGCAGGCTGAAAGGACCCTGGGTCTGGAAGAGGCCTCTCACCACACAGTCGCCTGCTGGAGTAGAGGGTGGTGCAGGTGGAGGGCAGTGGGTGCCTCTGTAAGCGGCAGGGCGGAGGCTCCAGCCAGGGAAGAGGACTCCAAAGACTGCATGCCCAAGGGCAGGGACTAAGGGGAGACATGCAGAGAGATAGAGAGAGAGAGAAAGAGAGACACACATTTGGACACACACATACACACACAGAGAAAGACAGAGAGAGAACCACACAGCCGACATGAGGGCATGGCGTCAAAAGACCACAGGAAACCTGGTGAAATGATAGAAGGCCTCTGCACCCACCTGTTCCTTCCTCCCACCCAGTCCTGGAGGGTGCAGGGTCGGCAGACTGGCGAGGGGAGGGGCAGAAGCTGGGGAGGAAAGGCCACACACACAGACACACAGAGACACACGTACAGAGACATCCACACAGAGACACACACAGAGACACACACACAGAGACACACACACAGACACTGGGAGACATACAGAGACACATACACAGAGAGACACAAACACAGAGACACACAGAGACACACACAGAGAGAGACACACAGACACATACAGAGAGAGACACACACAGACACACAGAGACACACGTACAGAGACATCCACACAGAGACACACACAGAGACACACACAGAGAGACACACACACAGACACTGGGAGACATACAGAGACACATACACAGAGACACACACAGAGAGAGACACACAGACACATACAGAGAGAGACACACACAGACACACAGAGACACACAGAGAGACACACATAGACACAGAGAGGCACATACATGAACATATATACTCACACACACACATACATGAAGACATACACACACAGAGACACACAGAGAGAGAAACACATACATGCACATACATACTTACACTCTCACAAACACATACACACACAGAGATACATATACAGAGATATACATACATACACACAGATACACACACAGAGACATATACACACATACATATACTCACAGACACACACACATACTCACATTCATACACAGAAACACACACATAGACACACAGAGAGAAAGAGAGAGAGAGAGAACCACACGGCCGACATAAGGGGATGGGGTCAAGAGACCACAGGAGACCTGGTGCAACGGTAGAAGGCCACTGTGCCCACCTCCTCCTTCCTTCCACCCAGCCCTGGAGGGTGCAGGGATGGCAGACTAGCGAGGGGAGGGACAGCAGCTGGGGAGGAATGGCCACATCACATCCCCCTTCCCCCTGGGTGGAGGGAAGAAGATTTTAACTGGATGAAAGGGAGATTTTGATTTAGAGTGCACAAGACTTTTTAATACTTTAAAAATGCATGATCAAATTCCTGAAAGGAACCAAAAAAACTGGTTTGTGTCCAAATGTTGCTCAGGAGGTCGTTGCTCAAGGAAGAGAGGTCGTCAGACGCTCCATTCCTGAAGCTGGTGGCTGAAGGGAAAAACAGAAAGTCATTTTTTGTTTGTACCTTGGAGTCTAGCTCATTTAATATACCAATTAGACATAACTTTTAATGACACCAAAATATTCAGTTTGCCCTAATTTATTTAATTATTTCCCTATAGTTGGATGACATTTGAATTCTAAATTGTGTTTCATTTTTATTTATTTTTTGCTCTTGAAGATAATACTGTAAAACCTGTAAACAAATGTTCATGGCAGCCAAAGACTGGAAAAGACTCAAGTGTCCTTCAGTGGGTGAACATCGAAATGTGGTGGTACCTCCATCCCCCAGAACCCTCCTCAGCAGCAAAAAGAAACAAACTGTCCATGCACAGCTGGGGCAATCTTGAGGGGATTTTGCTGAGTGAAATAAGCCAGTCCCAAAGGTTATGTCCTGTCCGATTCCATTTATATGACATTCCTGAAATGACATAATGAGAGGGATGGAGAACAGATTAGTGGTCGCCAGGGCTCAGGGTGGAGGGGGAGGGAAGCTGTGAACTGTGAGGGATCCCTATGGTACCTTTGCTGTCGTGGTGGTCCCTCTAATCTACATTTGATGAAATCGCATTGAATTACACACATGCACACACATAAGTACATGTAAAGCAGGGGAAATGTGAATAACGTGGAGTTGTCAGTGCCTGTTTCCTGGTTGTGATTCTGTGTTACAGTTACACAAGATGTTCCTACTGGGGGAGGCTGGGTGAAGGGTACAAGAATCCCTGCACTGTATTTTATAACCATACATGAATCTCAACCTTCTCAAAATAGAATGTTAAAAGTATAAATTTGTCTAACTAGAAAATGTGAATCAATGCAAAACATGTATTAGATAATGAGGGAAAGGTACTTGGTACAAAGCTAATACTGTGTTGATTGTTCTCGTATTTGCATCTGGGTGCTGCTCTAAATTCTT
The DNA here is from genome assembly GCF_043159975.1 of Macaca nemestrina. Classification (NCBI taxonomy): domain Eukaryota; kingdom Metazoa; phylum Chordata; class Mammalia; order Primates; family Cercopithecidae; genus Macaca; species Macaca nemestrina. The sequence continues at coordinate 86,229,131 of NC_092133.1, read as the reverse complement.
TTTTAGGATACATTTGTAGAAACGGAATTATTGAATCAAAAGGTATAAATTTTAAGGCTCCTAATGCATCAAATTGTTTTCAGAAAGTTTGTGCAATTTATTTGCATCCCTCAGAATTTATTTTATCCTGCCACTAGCAGTATTGAATCATCACATTCAATATTGAATCATCGCATTCAATACTAAAAACAAGAACAAAAATAACTCTCTTTCTCCTTGCCAGTTCCATATGCGCTGGACAATATCTCATTTTTTTCATTCCCACCTCACTGATTGCCGGTGTGGTTGAACATTTAAAAAACATATTTATGGCTTATTGGACATTTTGCTTTTGTATATAAACCACATTTCTATTGATGTCTTGAATCGCAGTAAGTTTTTTCCTTAGTTTGTAATTAATTTTCGTTTAATTTGTAATAGTCTTAAAATAATAAGACTATTAACCTCTTATCATATTTGTTGAAAATATTCCTTTCCAGTTTGTCCTTTTTATTTTTAAATGTGGCATTTTTTGATATAATCTATATATGATATATGTACATAGATTATGTGACTTATCAGTATTTTCCTTTGTGGTATTTTTATTGCTAATCTTAGAGGTGCCTCCTCCGTCCCAGTATCAGTAATTATTGAATTGTATTTATTTCTTTTATCTAAGGTTTCCTTTATAAATAAAAATACCATTTGATGACTAATCCACTCCATTCCCCTTGGGTGTCATGTTCCCTTTATCATCTTCTTAGTTCTTATATTTTTTTGAGATTTCTTTCTGTGCATATTTAGTTTGTTGCATTGATCTGTTTGCAAATTCTTCCGCCAATAAAACACTTAATTGTTCGAACTTTAGAATACACTTTAAAATTTGGCAGAACAATTCCCCATTTAAAAAAATACTTCCAACCTTTCTCCCTTGTTTATTTTTTAAAGTTTAGAATTATTTCATAAATATTTGTTTCATTAAGAAATTCCACTGGCATATTGATAGTAATTGTATTAACTATTTAATTGGAAAGCAATGAACATACATTTATTTGTGCCTATTTATGAGACCCTATGGCAACTTTGTAATATACTTGCAATTTCTTTTCTCCATTTATTAAAATACTACTTTATATATTTCAATAAACTTTTGTCATTTCTTTATGTTGATTACACACATATATTATAATAGTTTTTCCTGGTTATTTTATGCTTTAAAAATCCATTTTGAAGAAGTCATTGTTATTAGGCCTTTTTAGTAATTATTGCTGGTGTTTAGTGATATTCTTGATTTATGTTTATTTCTCTTGCACCCAACAATCTTACTGATTTAAACAGTTGTTTTGGTCAACCCTCTTGAGTCTTCTTAGTTTATAACCATATTGTCTGTAAATAACACAATGCTGCTCTCCTTTCTTGGAGTCATTCCACATCTCTCACCCCATACCTTACTGTGCCAGTGAGAACTTCTGATTCAGTGTTCGTTAATGCTGATGATGGCAGTGGGTCGCTTTTTGTATGCTTTATTTCAAAGGTAATGAAGCTGTGCATTAATGGATTAAATATTCCTTTGGAAGGTTGTCTTTTGCCCTTCCAGAATTTACCATTCAATTTTTTTAAGTGACAAGGATGTTATCTTTGTGTGTGGTTTCATCAATGTCTTTTCAGTATCTGTTAACATCATCATTTTATAATCCATGCCAAATATGCATTACTAGATTTCCTAATTTTTAATCAGATAAAATCACCTTGATCAAAGTAGAAATTAGTTTATTGTGCTATCATATTTGATTTGCTAGTATTTTTGCCAGAACTGGCTATGTAGTTTGCAAATCCCTGAGCAGAGTGAAAATGTGGAACCCCTTGTTCAAAGATTAAGAATTTCAAGATGGTGACCGCAGAGTATTAAACCAAGCACAGAGCCCCTCTTGTGTCACTGCACGGACAGCGTGTGCATGAAGCTGGCCTTGAGTTTTGCGTTTACATTCATACATGAAGCTGAAATTGGTCCATCGTAGCTTTTCCGTGGTATCTTGGTCAAGTTTTGATATCTGATTTATGTTCATTTCTGAAAATGAATAGGATGACTTACCATATTTTTCATCCTCTGGGAGAGTTTATTTGGCATGAGGACTGACTGTGGCTTGGAAATGTGAGAGGGGACATCCAGGCATGGCCCTGTGGCCATGGGGCATCTTTGTGAAGTTACTTTACAAGTAAAGTAAATTAAAAAAAATCGTTTGATGGGAGTATTGTCTACCCCCTAACTCCCAAGTCTCTAATTTTCTAAAGCTGGTTTTAACCATTTGCTTTTTTTTTTCCCCAGAAAATTAAGCAATTTATCTGTATGTTTTCACTTTTTGCAATCGATTTCAATGCAAAGTTTCATAATAATATTTGTAATTCCCTTACGTGGGTTACATCCCACATAACGTGACTAGTTATTTTTATTTGTATAACTCTCCCCGCTTTTTTTGGTTAGCTTTACCAGATATTTTTCTATTTTGCAGCGATTCTCCTCCAGCCCCCTCTCTCCACCCCCCGCCCCCACCCCACACACATGAAAAGCCAGTTTGAGGAGGATTTATTGATGACGTCCTCTTAGCATGGGGCATTTTCTGACTATTCTGTTTGATTTGCTCTCGGAATTGATTTTTGCTGTTATCTTTATTGTTTCCCTCTACCTGTCCTACTTAGCCTTGTTTTTGTTTTCTTTTTCCTGCTAACTTCTCATGCTCTTGACTCATACTTTTAAATATAGGAAAGCTCTTCAGATTATGCACTTGTTTCTGCTTCCACTTCGGGCCACACTCCATATTCTTTGAAATCCAGTGTTTTTGTTTCTATTGTTTATTCCCAAGAGTCTGTAATTCCAACTGTGACTTCCATGATTCAAGAGTTAGTTAAGAGCAACCTCCCCTTTTCTCTTTAATTTCCAGGGGGAGTGAAAGATCTCATTTGCTTGTTTAAACTTTGTTATCAACTTTTATTATTGTACTTCTGTTTTAGAATATTGCATGGAAAATTTCTGGTTTTTAGGTTTTTGTTTCTTCTTTTATAAATGTCCCAGAATGCTCAACAACCAGTAGTATTGTCTATAGGGTACAGAGTCTAGATTCTACCTGTTGATCCAATCTTATTAATTATAAATCTCATAATTTCTATGTCCCCTTTTTTTGAAGTACTTGATTTTTCAGCAGTTAGAAGGTGTGTGTTAAAACCTATTGCAGTCACGATTTCCCCTTCCAGTCCTTTCTTCCACACTCCTTGCAGGGCTCTCTATCTTCTGATGCTGTGTGACTACGACTGTGAAGTCTTATAACTGCTACATTTTCACTGCGAATGGCTTCTTTTGTTAGCTGCGATGTCCCCCTCTAAAATGGTTTTTCCTAACGCTAGGCGCCCTCTGCGTTCTCCAGCGCGCTCCCCACCTTTACGATTCACTGGTCCACTCGTTTGTCTCTGGCTTAGCTCCTCGCTGTCCATCTCCCTGTCCCCTTAGGCGTCCTGAAAGCAGGGCCTGCCTGCTCACTCACCACTTTCTCCCTGAAGCACGTGAGACACTCAATGCACGCGCAGTTCAGAAACGGATAGGATGGTCCTCCTGGTCTTGTTAAATAGTTTTCTCACCTGAAGCTTTGTTTCATCTGAAAAGAATCTGATGCCTCGGCATTTTCTTTCCTTGCCCTTCCCTTGCCAGACAGGAGAGTGGGTGTCCATCCTGTCTTCATGGCCTCTCCACCTTCCCTTCCATATGCTCCTCCTGCCAGCTGACTCTGCCATTGCTTCTCTGGTCCCTGTGGGCTGCCGGGCAGAGTGTAGGGGCACTGGGCTGGGAGCAGGAGGCCAGGTCATGAAGTCGGCCCCGGGATACCAGCCAGCTCATTGACCCTCAGCTCCCGCTCTGCAGTGAGGACATGTGCGATAACACATGTGAGATGCCCAGGGACACAGTACTGGCTGCCTTCCAGCCCCAGCCTTTAGGGGAAAACGACAGTAAAAATGCCACCTGCCAGACGCTTGTTAACTGACCGTGGGTGGGTCTGAGGTCTTGAGATTGTTGGCCATTAGATCTGCCAAATGCCACCCCTGGGCCCCCAAAGAGGGACATAAGTGCCATCTTAGCACCAGGGACTGACCCGACACTGGGATACATAACTCATGTGCCCATTAGCATGTCAGGGCATCTGCCCTCCACACGGGTGGCAAAGCGATAGTGATGGTTATCCTTGTTTTATCGTTGGGGATGAGGTTAAGAAGTGCGTCCTATGTCATGCAGTGAGTTGGTAGGGGAGCCAGTTATTAACATCTTCAATTAACTCAGGGCTCTGCTTTGGAAACGCTCCACGTCCTCTCCTCTCTCCTGATTTCTGGCTTGCATCTGCAGCATCACATGCAGTGGAGAACCCAGGTCATGTCTGACACGCAGAGGCTGCAGGCATCTCATTGCTTCTTGGGAAGACAGTGGACAGGTCTTCTGATTCCCACTCTCAGGAGGAAGAAACCCAGGTGGGTTCAGGACCTCTCTCGGGTACCAGAGAGGGGAGACAGTGTCAGAACTGAGATAAAGGGACCAGGAATCTCAGGCCTCTGCAGTATGAAGTGCTCCAACACCCAGCCTCTCCTGGCCAAACCACCCTCATCCTCAGGCCCCTGGACCTGACCCTGTGTGGCAGCCTCTCTGAATAGGGTTTCTTTCCTGACCCTTGACGAGGGAGTCCTCTCCTGCTGTCCTGAGTTCTGCTGCCCTGGCCAAAGTCAGGTGTGAACCCTGACTGAGAAGGGGCCTCCCTCGAGGCCTGGTGTACTTGGGACAGTCCTGGAAGAGGAGGACATCCCTGGACTTTACATGGACATGGCCAAATTCCGTGTCCTGTCCTTCCTCCCGCCCCATTGCATCTCTTCTCCATGGCTGCTGGTCCCTCTCCTGGAAGTGTCTAACCTACTCCAAGGCCAAGTACCTTGACAGCAAGAAGTCACTGTGCGTTTTCCACTCCCAGGCTCTATTTGTTTATTTCTCTGTGCTTCTCACTCATGCAAACCACAGCCTTCGGTTCCAGAGTCTTACAGACTGACCAGAGCCCACAAGAGCACAGCCTTGCTCTCAGTCCCGAGCCTGGCCCTCCTAGGTTGGAGCAGCTGGGCCAAGCCTGTCCCAACCCAGGGAGCCACAGGGATCTAAACTTGGCTTTGCAAGGACTTCTGGCTGAGCAGCCCCAGCCAATGTTGGATCTTAATTTGTCTAAAGTAAGAGGAATACTTTCTTGCTTCCCAGGGGTGTCCTGAGAATGAATTATTTACTATTTGTAAAGCACTTTGTAGGGTTCAGGATCATTACACAGGGACCACAGGTTCAGAAGCAGCTCTGGATGCCTGACAGGGTGGTTGTGACTATGAGCCATTTATATAGCACTTTACATTGGCCAAGTGCATACCAATCATTTATTAGTTAATTCTCCCACCACTCCAGAGCTGTCAGCCACCTTTGGTTGCTATGTTCTCTCTCCTGGAAATGAGGTTGGGGAGGTCAGGAGAGGCCGGCAGCCTTGCCCAGGGTTACCTAACATGGTGGCTTGGGGCTCAGGCCACACTTGGTGTAGGCTGGAGCTGCTGGAGGTTTCATTTCTTAGAACCTTGTCATCAACCCACCCAATCCCCCGAGAAAGGCATCCTGCAAGGGATTGCTATAATTTATGACCCCGTGATACTCCCAGGAACACCTTCGATTTGCTACCTACTGGACCGCGCAGGACTGAATGTTGGCTTTGAAGTCAAAATCTGCTTGCGCAACTTACAAGAATTTTGACCCTAAGCAAATTTCTTAATGCTGCTGAAGCTCCGGTCTTAGTGATCAATTACGGATAGAAAAACCAGCCAGGCTTTTGTAAGGATCAGATATATTAAACGAAGAGAACTTGAAATAAAATAAAGCTTAATACTTGTTAGCGCTAAGCTTTTGATTGCTGCCCTGGTGCAGACAAGACTTTCCCTCCAACTTGTTAGCGCTAAGCTTTTGATTGCTGCCCTGGTGCAGACAAGACTTTCCCTCCAAGGGTGACACAATAAGCCCATGGGAAATGACATTAAAGTTTTTGATCAAAGTGATCCACTGGGACTCTACACATTTCCTGCCTTTAGTGTAGGAGTCTAGAAGTAGAAAGGTAAGGAAAAGGCAAAACTGAAACTGTCACTATTTCCTTTATATGCTCATGAATCAAATTGGTTGGAATATTCACTATTCTTCAATATTTTTTCATCACTTAATGCATATTTACTAAGCACTTAATGTGAACCAGGCAGTTTAAGGAGTAAAGGAATTGGCAGTGAATGAGAGAGACAAAGTCTTTGCCCTCATTGAGCAGACACCTAAAGAATGTAGGAACACAAATTGGGAGAGAGTTGAGGGAAGCATGTGCTAAAGGGAGGGGTGGTGTGTGCAGATGCCCTGGGGAAGGGAAGCCTTCAGAATGCAGGAGGACCTGAGAGAAGACCACTGTGGCTGGGGTAAGGGAGAACATGGCAAGGAGGGTGAATTGGGTGAGGACACCCTGAGCAGCTCACGAAATCCAGAACACCAGGATAGGGGGTGGGGATTTAATCCCCACGCAACACCACTGAGGGCCTATAAGGAAGGCTCATCCCCATGTGATGGCTTGGGTTACTGTATGGATCCTCAAACGCTCAGCAACTGAGAATCTGAGCCCTGGCTCTGTTAGATGGTTGATTTCTTGGCTCCAAGAAACCTGCAGTCCAATTCCTTTGAACATACTCAAGCATGCAGAGCCCAGCGAGGGTGCTCAGGAAAGCCCTGCAGATGAGCTGCTTCTTGCCAAGCTCTTAGCCACCAGCAAGAGCCATCACTCAGGGCTGGCATCTTCCGAGCCCTCACATCCCCCAACTCCTATTACTTATCAGGAAAACCCAACGAGCTCAGGAACATAAAGTGACTCATGTAGGTTCTCAGCTGCCAAGCTGTGCTGAGAGCTGACTGCAGACCCCAAGACTGAGGATTCGGCAAAGCCATGGGCTCCTCCCAACTGCACTCAGTTGTCCTTTTCCTGTCACCCTTCGTGGGATTAATGCATAGACTGGCTGGGGAGGGCTCACCTACCTTCCTTTTCTTCCTTGTGGCTGGGAAACCATGCTGGGAAACCAGAGCATTTCCTCATCTCAGTGCTCAGACCAATCCCCTCGGCTCTCAGATCCCTTTTATGGGGCTCCTATATGGACTATGGGTGAAAGACAATATGCTGGGGAGTACTGGATCTGTCTAAGAAGGGTTTCCTGGCCAGCTAGTAGCTTGTAGTATGTTGGAGAAAGAAGACTTCAATGTCTTAGAAATCATATTTATAAAGTGGTAAAATGCTATGACTGGAAAAAAACCCTAAGATTTTCTGGTCCATCCTCTTCCTGCTTGCTCAAGAAAATGGCTACAATTACCAGGCCATACTTAGTTAATTACTAGGTGCATCATCTTGACAACATATGTCCATGAATCTGTGCCTAGCCCTGAATGTGATTTATTTGAAATCCCAGTAGTAAGAGAACCCATTGTTGAGAAGCATATGAGAAAAATAGGGTTGAAGACGGAGGTCATAAATGAACACATGAAGCACTTATACATATATTTTTAAAAAATCTTTGATGCAATAAAACAAAGGCAGCATACTAAATAAAGACAATAGCATTGGTCTGTTATACATCATACATTTGTAATAGCATGAGTTTGCAATTAATTTCCATTTACCATCCCTTCTTCTCTAGAAACTTTTGATATCGCTTCCTCACAATTACAGCAAGATGCTTGTAAGTTCCCTTGGCTTGCTTATAGAACATGTTTAAAGATAATCATATTTTTGACTTATTTTCATCTCTAGGAACTCTTCATACCGTGGGTTCCCTACCTATGTTGGACAGAGTTTTTACTAGCAGGCAACAAAATCCATACTAGTTAGAATAATCGGAAAGGGAATTTAAAAATCATGTTAGTTTGCTTACAGGATCTCCAGGGAAACCAGAGAATGAACTTGGCTGCCACACAGCCAAGAAAATTGCCCAAGCATACACAGAACTGTTCTAGCAAAATATCACTGCTGTCACCACCCACTGCTTGGCACCCATGGCACCAGGGCACTCAGAATTCCATCTCAGCTGCTGAGAAGAGTCAGTTGCTTCTGCAGTCAAGTTTTCTGGAAGATATCGTGTCCCATGGTGTGGCCAGGGCCTCTCGCTCTTCACTTCATTTTCCAGTGTGTCAGCTTGGTGGCCACTAGGTCACACGTGGAACTCTGTCCTCAATGGAGCCTTGGAAATGTAGTTTCTAGCCTCCTAGGAAGTCCAGTGAGAAGGAAGTTGGCTGGGGGACCAACTGCACACATGGTAGGAGAAAGGTAGTTATTAGCTAGAACTCCACACCACTACTCAGCTCTGACTTTTTAGATTAACATGCTCTTGTGTCCCTAGCAGGACAATAGTCTTGAGGGCTGAGATTCGTAGAGAGAGAAAACGTCTTGTACGTTCTTGAAGCTCCTATCAATGTGGTAGCAGGCAGTTCCAGCCAACACGAACATCAAGGTTACAAAAAGACACGGGGCAGAGAAATTCATGACGTAATGTAATCATAGTCTCTACTACACAGGAAAAGGAAGCAAAAGCCCATCCTGTCCATCCTGGTGTCTGTAAAAAGAGAAAAAAGAAAGACGTGACAAATCCATCAAATCAAGGTCTTCATCTTTCTCCAGCATGACTTGGTGGGGAAGGGGTGCTTAAAATATGTCTCAACTCCCAGAATATCCGAGATTCCTGGCTCAGTTTCTTGCATGTTATCCCAGGGCACAATAGACCTTGGCAGAGACAGGTGTCAATTATCACCATAGTTAACCCGCCATGAGGCAATAATTTACAACATGCAGGGTTGCACCTGGGTTCCATTCAATCATTCAGGGATCCAGGCTCTTCCATCCAATGGCCCTATGCTGTTCCCTTAGCTCTGAGTTGTCTGCTGTATCCTCTCTATCTGAGCAGCCAAAAAAGCAAATAACCAGAGATAGCAAGCCCATGGAGGGTCACATGAGAGCTTTCAGGGACCTGGCAGATGCTGGTGTGCACCACTTCTACCATCATCTTTGGCCAGAACTTAATGACATGGCTTCACTTCATTGCAGGGGGGCTGGGCAATGTAGTTGAGCTATGTATCCAGGAGGGAAATGAATACAGAGTTAGGGTCCAGAAGTTTTGTGTACCTTGGTGGGAGGATACTAGATTCTAAGGGGCCAGAAGGCAGCACAAGTAAAATGTTCTTAGTAGAATGTTTGGCTGACTTTGACCAGAACCAACATTGCTGTTCAAATGGCAGAAGTTTGCCTTTGTCTCCAGAAGGCCTTGTTGTTAGTGGAGGAATTGGAGAAGGTCAAGGGATTGCTTGACTTTAGCAGGCTCCCTACTCCACCCATTGAGGAACCCCACTGAAGACACCATTCAGCTGACAGCTCTGCTCCCCAGTCAGCACTCACTTGGTTATGCATCACCCAGTAAGTGTCCAAGAGATAAGAAATGGGGAGGAAAGGGCAGGGCCTGGGCAGGTGAACCCTGGAGCAGGAGACCTAGATGCTGGGGAGGGAGGGCCATCCACTGGATGGTGGTCTGGCCAAACCATGCACCCCCCAATGGACTTCACCACCTAACATTGACTGCTTATTGGGAGGAAGTGGGGGGTCCAACCCCACCCTGGCACTCTTCTGCCAGTCTCAGGTAGAGATACTTAGAAATCCACCCTGGAGAAGCAGACCTACATTTTTCCTGTAGAAACAGAAGCTGTCACTTTGTTTTCCTATGGGCTGACTTTATTTGGCTGCCATAATGACCTGCTTTTATTAATCATGAGATTGTCTGATTCAATTGTTAAGAAAGCAGTATAAAGACCACATCAGCCATTTTAAAAGCTAATTACTTTGATCATGAAGACATATCCTGGGTCTTTGGTCTGTTTTGTAGTCTTTGGTAAATTATCTCAAGAGTAAGTCCTTTCATAATAGTTTATGTTCTACATAAACTATTTTGTTTTCTAAACAAATGATCACTTCACCAAGATATTTATAGGGGGAATGTGAGAGGCAGCATGCATAATGGCTGTCTACTTTTTAAAACATAGCAACATGTTCTTCTCCCATTTAAAGTGAGTTTCTTGGAAAAATATTTGAGGCTAACATGATATGAAAGGTAATATCTTTATGACTTGAAGAGCTCATGCAGATTTTGAAGAACATTAAACCCCCGACAGAGGCATGGAGACAGAACAACTCACAAAAGAGGAATCAGAAAGATGCATGTAACACAACCCCAGCACCAGTTAAAAAATTAATGCTAATTCCCAATGGTTAGTCTCATATGGTGTAAATTGGTACTACTTTTTGGAAAGCAATTTGGCAAAATGCTTTAAGGTTCATAAACATGATCCTGTCTGTGATCCAGAAATCCCACTCCTGGAACTCTTTCCTAAGAAAAGATCACAAATACAGAAAAGCAATATATATTTGAGTGCGCTGTATAAGCAAGCTACAACCTCAACAATAAAGGAGTGATTTCTTATATTATCTGTCTTATGAGCTAATATGCAGTCATTTAAGAGCCAATTATGAAGACTCTGGCAGCAAGAAGAGCAAAATGAGCAGGATTTAAATGGTGTGTACATAAAATGTATGCGTCACTCTAAAGACCAGAAGACAATACACAAAAATGACATTAAGTAGATGCAGTTTAGAATTACTTAAAAAATAGCTTTTTATTATAAAAAAATTCAAACATACACAGAGGCAGAGAATGTAATAAACTCTCACCCATCGTCTTGATTGCACAATTACTTTTTGCAGTACAGATGATCCCTAACTTGTGATGGTTTCACTCATAATTTTTTGACTTCATGGTGCAAAAGCAGTACACAGTCAGTAGAAACTGCACTTCAAGTACTCATACGACTATTCTATTTTTCACTTTCAGTACAGTATTCAATAAATTACATGAGATATCCAACACTTTATTATAAAACAGACTTTGTGTTAGATGATTTTGCCCAACCCTAGACTAATGTCAGTGTTCTTAGCACATTTAAGGTAGGCAAGGCTAAGCTATGGTGTTTAGTAGGTTAGGTGGATTAAATGCAATTTGACTTATGATATTTTCAAGATATGATGAGTTTATCAGGATGTAACTCCATTGTAAGTCAAGGAGTATCTGTGTATGTTTCATATATATATTTAAAATAGCTAATTTAAATAGAAAATTATTTTTTAAAAGCATAACCAACATGCCATCATCACAACCAGCAAGATAATGTCTTCTATGTGTGTGTGTTTTTAAACATTTGACATAATTTTAGACTTACAGAAAAGTTGGAAGACTAGTACAGAGAATTCCTATATGCCCTAAATCCAGAGTGTCCAAATATTAATGTTATACCTCATTTGCTCTATTCATCCTTCCCTCCCATATACACACACAAGTTATTTTGTCTAAACCATTTGAGAATAAGGTATAGACATGATGCCCCTTTACCTCTAAATATGACAGTGTGTATTTTTTAAAAACAAAGACATTCCCCTGTATAACTTGAGTTCAATGGTTACAACTGGGAAATTAACATTATGGTATTATAGCGTATTAATATATAGTGTACATTAACATTAACATACAATAATGAGCATGTCACCTGTGCACATGGGCCTGTACTCAGAAGGGTACTGTGTTTGGTTTAATGTTTTTTGGTTGCCATTTTGATATTCTTAATTTTTGAATAAGGGACCCACATTTTCATTTTGCACTGGGCCCATTTGCACTGGGCCCCACAAATTATGTAGCTATTCCTGGCCATAATACTATTTTTAAATATACAGGCTTTATTAAACTTTCTCTGGTTAGGATTCTTTATCGCAAAAAATCCTGAATCATGCACTGCACTCAGTTGTTAAGTCTCTTTAGCTACTTCTCATCTGGAATAATTCCTCAGTCTTCCATGACATTGACATTTTTGAAGATTATAGAATGTCCCTCAGTTTGGGAGTGCTGATATTTCCTTATAGTTAGACTTACGTTATACATTTTGGCAGGAATATTGCAGAAATGTTGCTGTGTTCTTCTCAGCCTATCGTATAAGGAGGCATCTGATTTTAGGTTGTGCCCTTCTTGGTGATGTTAACTTTGATCAGTTAGGAAAGTGTGAAGTTACCATCTTTCCTCTTTGAAATGACAAATATATTGTGGGGAAACACTATGAGTCGGTGTAAGTATTCTGGTACACCTCACATTTTATCCATTCGTTTTAGCATCAAATGATGATTCCTGTCTGAATGAATTTATTGTTACAATGATTGCCACGTGATGACATTTCTAATTTCAAAATTTCTTATACTTTTATTAGTTGTTTTCTACTGTAAAGAAGAGGCTTTTCTTCCAATTGATTGATTCATTGATTGACATCATCATGGACTCCTGGATCCTTGTATTATTCAATTCATTATCACCCATTACTACTATTATTTATTTTGATGTTCTATTTGTCCCAAATTTGACGACTAAGAGCCCTTCATGCTCAATCTGGTGTCCTTTAGACATATCATTAAAAAATTTTGAGCACTTTCTAACTTTCCAGCACACAATATGTTCTAGTCTCATCTCATATATTCTATACTCCAGCCCTGGAAACAACTATTGTACCAAGGATTGCTGGGTTCTTTTGGTAAGATGGTTTTTAGAAACGAAGATCTGGATGCCAAATGTACTCAGTGCTGTGAATGCATCACTGTTTCCAGTGGTCCCTGCTAGGAAACAGACCTCTGTACAAACACCTATATTTACACATCCACCACATATATGCATGGCTCCATATCTACTTAGCTATTTTGTGTGTGTGTGTGTGTGTGTGTGTATCTGTATCCGTATCTCCATCCTTACATTGGAAGCTCTAATTTCTAAATTTTAATAGTCTGTATTTTCTCAATTAGCAGATACTAAAAGTGTAACTGCTTTCAAGTGTGTGTGCCTTACATGTATTTTTTTTTTTTTTAATTTCAATAGCTTTAAAAGTACAAGTGACTTTTGGTTACATGGATAAATTACATAGTGGTGAAGTCTGGGCTTTGGGTGTACTTCTCACCTGAATAGCATACATTGTACCCAATGGGTAATTTTTCACCCATCATCTCCCTCCCACCACCCCCCCAATTCTGAGTCTCCCATGTCAATTATGCCACTCCGTATGCCTCTGTGCACCCATCACCTACCTCCCATTTATAAATGAGAACATGAGGTATTTGATTTTTCCATTCCTGAGTTACTTCATTAAAGGTAATGGCCTCCAGTTCCATCCAAGTTGCTGCAAAAGGCATTATTTTGCTCCTTTTTATGGCCGAGTAGTATTCTGTGGTATATATGTACCACATTTTCTTTATCCACTCATTGGTTGATGGGCACTTAGGTTGATTCCATATCTTTGCAGTTGCGAATTGCGCTGCAATAAACATACATGTGCAGATGTCTTTTTGATATAATGACTTCTTTTCCTTTGGGTAAATACCCAGTAGTGGGATTTCTGGATCCAATGGTGGATCTACTTTTAGTTCTTTGAAAAATCTTCATACAGTTTTCCATAGAGATTGTATTAGTTTACATTCCCACCAGCAGTGTTCCCTTTTTATTACCTCTGTGCCAACATTTATTGTTTTTTGACTTTTTAATAATGGCTATTCTGGCTGGGATAAGGTGGTATCTCATTGTGATTTTAATTTGCATTTCTCTGATGATTAGTGATGTTGAGCATTTTTTCCTTTTTTTTTTTTTGCCATTTGTATATCTTCTTTTGAGAAATGTCTGTTCATGACATTTGCTAACTTTTTAATGGGATTGTTTTCTTCTTGTTGATTTGTTTGAGTTCCTTGTAAATTCTGGATATTAGTCTTTGTCAGATATATAGTTTGCAAACATTTTCTCCCATTCTGTAGATTGCCTGTTTGCTCTGTTGATTATTTCTTTTGCTGTGCAGAAGCAGTTTAGCTTAATTAATTAGATACCATTCATTTATTTTTGTTCAGTTACATTTGTTTTTGGGGTCTTATTCATAAATTATTTCCCTAGGCCAATGTCTAGAGAGTTTGTCCAGGTTTTCTTCTAGTATTTTTATTGTTTCAGGTCTTAGATGTAAGTCTTTAATTCATCTTGTGGAACTCAAATTTCAATCCAACACCTTATTTATCCTTCTCATTTTCTCTATGTTTAACTCCTTTATTCTGGCCACAATAAATGCATCTCCTGTTACCCACAACACACTTGGTTCTTTGTTCAATCAACTAATTTGAAGTTTGGATATTTTATGCAGTGGGTATCAGTTTTGTATACTTTTATTTGTTGTTCGTATTTTTTTCTGTGTGTGTCTGTCTTTCTTTTGGAAGTTGTGTTGGAAGATTTGGATTTAGTCATCACCATCATGTTCGCCACCAGCAATAATTTCTTAACACTATATCAATACCCTGTGTTTAATTTTCCTTGATTTTCTATAAAGAGACTTTTTATAGTTGACTTGCTCTCATCAGGATCCAAATATTCCACGTTTTGTTTGGTAACAAGTCTATAAACACTATTCAAATAATCTACGATAGTGCCCCTTTCTCATGCTGTGTATTTGTGGGAGAACTAGATCATTCGTCCTGTGGATTCTGGATTCATCTGACTTTGTTGAGCAGGCATCACTGAGCTTGTTTCTCTGGCTCCCAAGTTTTCTTTACATGGCAGCTGGACCTAGATGCTTGCTCATGCTCAGGTTTAGTTTCATTTTGGAAAGAGCCCTTGGCAGATGGTGTTGTGTTCTTCCTATTGCATCATATCATAAGGAGCATGGGTGTCTGGTGGTCCCACTCTGAATGATGCCTGATCAACCAATGGATGTGCAACACTGATGACTGCTGTCAAGACTCATTGCCTTCAGATGGCAAAAATGTGATTTTCCAATTCTGCAGGAATGACATTCCATCTCTTTCTACATTTTATGTAACTTTGTAATATACTTGTAATTAAAAATATAAATACATAAGAGTGAAAGTCATACCAATATCAGTAGTAAGCTAGGGCCAAAAACATCCGTGTGAAAGATTTTTAATCTAGTTTCCCAGAAAGCCTCTTGACTAATTCCTCCTGAGAGTGCACTGACGTCTCCAAACTCTGAGAGGTTTATTTTGGGAATGTGTGTGGCCAGTTAAATCCCTTCATAGAAGAGAAAGGAATTAAAATGCACGCACCCCATCCTGCAACAATTCCTCTTTAGGTATTAGCCACTGTGAAACAATGATCTTTCTCAGGATAATGGCTTTCCTAGCCTTGAAGACAGAGTAATTTTGTGTGTCAGTTTAAAGGTAAGAACCAGGAGAAATGTACAGGATATTCATGGCAGCTATGTTTGCAATAATTAACAGCAACAACCTAAAGGTAGTGCAGATGGGGGAAAGGACACATTTAATGCAATCCTTGCAAACGTAAGAATATTGTACAGCAGGCAAAAAGCATATATTTGAGGCTACCTGAATTAACATGGGTAGATCTCAAAACCCAATGTTGAGTGAATAAAACCAAAGTACGGAAAAATGAATTTTTGCCAGTTATAAAAATAGAAACATGCCTAATGATATGATTTATTATCAATGGTTATATATGTACCCACCAATATATATAACTAAAAATAAGTTGGAGGCAATAAGGAAATTATAATAGAGATAGCCACTGGGGGAGGTGAGGGTAATGGGACTTAATTTTAACTAAAATGTCCTAACATTGTTTAGTAGAATGAATTAATATAGTACCTGTACAATTTAAAAAATGTATATATACGCACAGAAACAAATGAAAAAATATACCAAAATAGTTACAATGGTAGGTTCTAGGGTTTGAAACATGAGTCATTATTTTTTCTTTGTATTTTTTAAATTTCTAAAAATTAAAAAGAAGGGCAGAAACTTGCTTGGCAGCAGCAAACAACTTGTTCGAAAAAACATGTGCAGCAGGTCCCTTGAGAAAGGACGGCTCTTGTGCAGCATGAAGGGTGGACGTCTGCCACTCTCAGGTGTAAAGATGCTTGGGAATCACTCATGATGAGTGGAACAGAATCTCAGCAGCTTCACCCAACACCTGTACACCTCTCCTGTCCCTCTCCCCTTTCCTCCCGGGTCCCTGTTTTCCTAACAGGGACCTCTTGTTAGAGTCAAATAGTTCATGCAGTGTTTACCTAACCAATGACACACCTTCCCATCGATGAGTCTGTTCTCAGAGATACCTCACCTGGAAGGCCCTCCCCACTCTCCTGGCTCAAACTGGCTCCTCTGTGAGCCTCCCCTCTGAGTCCCTATGCCAGGGGTCACCCATGCCTCTATGCATCTCTTCCATACCTATTATAAAATAATGATAAAGTAATAGCTACTGCTTATTGAGTACCTTGATGTCAGATGCAGGTGGAGTTATTAACCAGGCCATTAGTTTGATGGAGGGCCAGAGAGAGAAGAAGCCAGGGAAGGGTTGGCAGGGTCCCAGCCCACAGGCCTTGGCTAGGAAGGGCTTCCTCTGCTTGTGGAATTCCACAGGCCCAAGAAAGCCAAATAGAAGAGAGTCTATTTGAGATAATCTGGGGAGTCACTTTGGGGAATATAGGAGGAATTCATTTTCAGATGTCTAGAAGGGGCTGCTTTATGACATGCCCATTGGCTGGAAAAGTTGTCCTCTTGAGGACCACTTCCATGCCGACCCACAGAGGGCCCAGGACCCCAGCAACAGGGAGAAAGGAACAGACCCCAACATCATCCCGAACTCCTCCCTCCCAGCCCAGTTCCACTCCCCGGCCTGTGTGACTCCACTGGCTCACCCCAGAGTCACCTGTGGCCCGCTGGCCTACCCTTCAGGGAGCAGGCCTGGAAAGCCTGACTGCCGGTCACCATGTCCCTCCTGTCCCCAGCCCAGGTGGGCCACCATGCAGTTTTCTGTCCAGTAGACATGCTGCTTCCCAGCCTGCTGTCCAAGCCTGGGTGGGTGAGGTTCCCCAGGGTCTATGCTCCAATATCCTCCTTTTATACCATCTACATCCCATCTTCTACTTCCTGTGCCTAGAGATGACATTAGGTGTCTTTCTCCTTTAAGTTCTGGTTCATCCTTCAAAGCATTCACCATGTTTCTTGTTTCAAGGCCCCAGATACTCAGCAGCTTGGTGGGACAGGGTTGAGAGACAGGCGGGCAGGGTTGGATTCAGACCCTAAGGTCTGAATAAGCTCCTTTCTAAGGTTCTGCCTATTTGTCCAGGTGCCTCAGGTGTCCTCTGAGCTCACACACACAAAAAAAGAGCAACAGCAAGCATGCTCACACACACACATACACACAAAAACCCAAAAATGTGCACGCATATGCGCACGCACACACACACACACACACGCACACACACACACACGCGCACACACACACAGAGCAAGAGCAAGAGCAAAACTCCCCGACAAGGCTGGAGATTGCTTTCCCTATGTAGTCCAGTGGGTGATGGTCAAGGATACCCTGGGAGGCTGCAGGAACATGCTTGGAGGGCAGGGGTTACCTGAAGCTCAGACTCCCTGGCTCAGCAGGGGTGTGGCTCACTCCAGCTGCCCAGCCTCCTGCCAGCAGCTGGTGGCATCAGCCACTTATCAGGAAGCTTTGGGAAAGGTAGTGCATTTGAGGGGGCGTTGGGAATGCCGTCATCTTCCGGAATGGATGACGGTGGAGTTTGCACGTAGCTAGTTTTATTTTTACCCCACGTTTCTGGAGAAAGCCTAATGGCTTCAAGTGCTCCTCTCTGTTCACGAAATTTAAAAGGGGGGAAGAAGCGCACATAATTATAATCCCACAGCAGGGCCATTGGCTTGCCTCCGACTATTAGGTCCCATTAAAGATGTAATATCTGTGGTGTCTCAGGAGAAATTCTTACTTATTTATGCTTAGTATTAGGGCAAATATTAGTTAGCATCAAAACAGGATGCAGTTAAGTCTAATCTGATGTCACCAGCAGAGCTTGCCTTATAAACAAAATAAGTGGCAATTACTTTCAAGCTGAAGTAATAATTTTTTCAAGCGATTCCATTTTGTGTTGATCAGAAGCATCCGCCAAAGGTAGGTGTGTTTCAGGAAATGTGCAGGGTGTGCTTTTTAATCACACTTTATTTAAATGTACAAATGAAGGCTGTGAGGCTGGCTTCTCTGCCTTCCTTCTCCCTAGGTTTCCCTCTGGGATGGTAATTAGGAAATACAGCCCAATATAGGAAATGAGCATTGTTGCTTTTATGAGGATTTTAAACCAAATGGCTTTGCTATGGTAGCGGAAGGAGCTTCTTGCCCTCAGAAACCCAGCAGGTTGCTCCAGGCTACCTGGTATTTCTTGCGTTTTTGAAAATGGCTCCTTGGCCTCCTGCAAGGCATTTCTGAGAGGAAGGTGGGAAGGCCCCATTGAGGGCCTGGAGCCCCATGGCTGAGGAGTGGGGCCCAGCACTCAGCTGGACAGCGTATGCCCCGGCTGACTGTGTGGGTGGCAGTCCCGTCCCCTTCCACCTTGCGGTCTTCCCTGGCAGCTATTGGCTGCACACTCTATTTCTTTACCCTAGACCCTAGCAGCTGGGATTCCAGAATATTCTCCTGAGGTACAGAGTCCTTAACCTAGGCTTGCTTGCCAAGAACTTTCTCAGGTTGTCAAAGCTTTCACCCCAGGGCTCTCTTTGCCTTGTTGAATGTGCCCATGCAGCCTGACCATGTCCACGCAGCATAGAGATGTAGCAGTGCCCCCAGGAGGGTTTGGACTCTGAGGGCTGCCCTGGGCCCCAGAACTCCACCCTAAGCCAGCACCTGTGTGCTGTACCCTGCACACTTGGCCCAGGATGGCTGCTCTGTGGATTTACGCCACAGCCCCACACTGTCGGCTACTTTTCTGCTGTCTTGTGGGACATACAGGGCAGATTTCCAATCCACCACTACAGTTCTTACGGAGGAAACCAAGAGACTTTCTTGCCAAACTCTATATTCCTCTAAGTGGCGAAGTTAAACCAACAGCATGGAAATGACCAGGGAGCTATAGGAAAATATGCCTGGATGCTCAGAGACCTGAGGAGCTGTAACCCCACTGGGGGACACTCAGACACCAGGACAGTAGATCAGATCTGAGCCCTGAGGCAGCCCCATCTGAGTGTGCCTCCCTACACGCACCGGTTCCAACACCATCCTGTTCTGGCTCCTGCCCTTTTTTCTGAGGAGGTCTGGGCCATCCTGAGTCCTGTTCCACTAGCAGGTTCAGGAACTCCGGGGCTAATGTGTTTTTCAACAGAAGTGTGACCGGACCTCCTGCTCCCCCATTAACCCCTCTAGTCTCTAGCAAACTCCCTTCACTCCTGTTTCGCAGGCAGCTTCTTGTGAGGGTTGTGGACTTCCCCATCATCCCTAATCTCCTTCCACCTGCTCTCTAGCTCACTGAAGTCTTACTTCCATCTCCCCACCCCAGTGAACCTGTTCTCACCAAGGAAAGAAATCCCCAGGGGGAACCGCTTCAGTGGTCAGGGGACACGTTTCAACCCTGTGCTATTTGACTTCTCCGCTGCATTCAACACTCACTGGGCAGCCCTCGCTTCTTGCTTTCCAAGGCACCTTCTCCCAACTCTCCTCCAACCTCCCGGACCATCCCATCTCAGTCACCTCTGTTGGCCTCTTGCCAGCCTTATTTCTCAGTGTTGGTCTTCAGGCCATCCCCTTGCCCCATCTTTGCTTTTTGTGCTTTTAGGCTACCCATCCAACATCTTCCCTCTGATGGTCTGATATCCCTGGAATTGTTGCTGGGAAACTAGAGCTTTCGCCTAAACTCTGCCTGGGGATCCCACATCACAGAGGGCGAAGGCTCAGGACAAAGAGAATGGCCACACCTCCTTCTTTTCCTGTGTTTCCATTCAAAATAAATGGCCTCACCATCTTCCACTCACTCAAGCCAGTGCCCACTCCTCCTCCTTCATGCCCTGCATTCAGCCCCTTCCTCACCTTTCTTGTTATCGCACCATAGGTCAGGCCTTACCCTCTCGACTGCAACTGCAGCGCCTCATCACCTGCAAAGTAGCCTCACTCTGTTGCACAGGGACTCTCTCTCTCTCTCTCTCTCTCTCTCTCTTTCTCTCTCTATATATTTTCTATATATTTTTGAAAATAAATATTTCAACGCTAGGCATTTCACCCTAAATACTCTGCAAGGTCTCTTCTAAGGATAAGAGTGGGGCAGTCTCCTGCAGTGGAAAAGGACTGGGATTGATAGAAAGGCCTGGACCCACAGCCGACCTGGGTCAGTTACTTAGCCCCTGTTGACTTCCCTGGTAGAGTGGGGCTCTGTGTATCTCTCTGACCCACTGAGTGCTGTGGGGCTCTGTTGCTAATGTGACTGATCCGTTGGAGCTGGTCACACTGGAGTTGCAGGCTTCAAGTTCAAGCCCCACCAACTTTCTTCTGCAGCTTGTAGGGGGAAGGCAGGAAACCACCCGGGGGCAGTGGCCAGCACTGAAAAGGAGAAAAAGGGAGGCCTTGTTAGTTTAGGTAATGTGTCCAGAAGAGAAATCTTGTGAGAAGGTCTGTATATGGTTATGCATGTTTGGAAATGTTTTGCATGTCCTGTTGGCTTGGTAGGAATAGAATGTCACGATACAGCAGAAACCAGTGGATTTCCACAAACACATCACAATCAGCAGGAAGAGAGTGTCTTGGTCAGCAGGACAGCAGAAGATGCAGGGCTGATAAAGAGGAAGAGCTCCCAGGTTTTCCCCACTTCGGAGAGGGAGGACTGGGTAGAGCTGGGAGCAGTGGTGCTGGAGACAGAGTGGGCTCTCTTTGGAAGGGATTGGGCATGGACTGAAGTGACACTGAGCCTGTCAGCTAGAGATGGCCCTGAGCTGTCCCTTGGCCACTGTGTGTGAGTCACTGAGTGACATGAGTCCATGTGCCCCAACCCGCAGTCTTGGCTGCATGGAAGGAGACCTGGTTGGAAGCTGCGGTGTTCGTTTCCTGGCTCCTCTGAGCTAACTCCTGCTGGCTCCAGGGCAGCCTGTGTCCAACCACTCCTTGCCCACCCTCTCAGCACTGAGCTCCCAGGTCCAGCATATTTTGCCTGTTACCCTTTGCTTTACATATCTGACAGTCACAACATCTACTTGAGAACTATTTTAGGAGCCCTCTGGTGTTATCAGGAAGTGGCAGTAACATAGCAGGGCTGCCCGAAATTTTTCCCTGGTGTTTGTATAGGAGCCCACCTAGGGAACATTGCAACAATCAGTGGGGCTCTCTTCTTGCTGATGATCTCATGGTCTCATGAGATCATAACCCCCAGAACGGGAAGCTGCCATAGGCTACCACTTGTAGATTTGGTGCTCAAAGATTTTTGGCTAGAGGAACCTTATCAAGTACAGATGGTCCCTGATTTAAGATGATTTGATGTAAGATTTTTTGACTTTATGATGGTGCAAAAGCCACATGTATTCAGTAGAAACAGTACTTTGAATTTTGAATTTCGATCTTTTCCTGGGCTAGTGATATGCAGTATGATACTTTTACGTGAGATATTCAACACTTTATTATAAAATAGGTTTTTTGTGTTAGATGATTTTGCCCAACCATGGGTTGATGTAAGTGTTCTGAGCACGTTCAACTAGGCTAGGCTGGACTATGATGTGCAGTAGGTTAGGTGAATTAAACACATTTTTTTTTTTTTTGAGACACAGTCTCACTGTGTTGCCCAGACTGGAGTGCAGTGGTGTGATCATGGCCCACTGCAGCCTTGACCTCATAGGTTCAAGAGATTCTTGTGCCTCACCCTCCAAAGTAGCTGGGATTACAGGCATGTGCTACCATTCCCAGCTTATTTTTGTACTTTTTAGTAGAGATGAAGTTTCGTTATGCTGGCCAGGCTGGTCTTGAACTCCTGGCCTCAAGTGATCCACCTGCCTTGGCCTCCCAAAGTACTGAGATTACAGATATGCACTGCCACACCCAGCCTAAAGGCATTTTTGACTTACAGTATTTTTCAACTTAGATGGTTTTATTGAGATATAGCTCCATCATAAGTTGAGGAACATCTGTATTATATTGTTGCAGTAATATTTTCTTGGCCGCAGATGCCAGCACCATGCTTCCTGTACAACCTGTAGGACCATGAGCCAACTAAATTTCTTTTCTTTATAAATCACCCCACCTCAGGTATTTCTTTATAGCAATGCAGGTCTTAGATGAAAATGAGAAAGTTATTGGGAACCGGAGTAAAAGTCATCCCTGTAATGCCTTAACAAAGAGCTTGGCTGCATTGTGTTCATGTCTAGGGATCTGTGGAAGTTTGAACTTAAGAGTGATGACAGGACATCTGGTGGAAGAAATTCTAAGCACCAAAACATTCAAGATATGGCCTGGCTACTTCTAATAGCATATGATCAGATATAGGAACAAAGGAATGGCTTATAGTTGGAAATTGTATTTAAAAGGGAAGCAGAGTATGAAAGTTTGGAAAATTTACAGCCTGGCCCTGTGGTAGAGAAGGAATCCAAGCAGCCTTTGGAGTAACCACTTGCTAGAGAGATGTGTACAATTAAGAGGGAGCCAAGTGCTAATATCCAAGACAATGGTAAAAAGGCCTCAAAGGCATTTCAGAGATCTTAGAGACAGCCTCCAATCCCAGGCCCTGAGGCCTAGGAGGAAAGAATGGTTTCAAGGGCCAGGCCCAGGCCCCCACTGCCATGAGCAGTCTTGGGACACTGCTATCCACATCCCAGCTGCCCTGTCTCCAGCCTCAGTTCAAAGGGTCCAGGTACAGCTCAGACTGCTGCTCCAGAGGGCACAAACCACAAACTTTGGCAGCTTTCCTGTGGTGTTAAGCCTGCAAGTGTGCAGAAAGCAAGAATGAAGGAGGCTTGGCAGCTTCCCCCTAGATTTCAGAGTACTTATGGGAAAGCCTAGGTGCTCGGAGAGAAGCGTGCCACAGGGGCAGAGCCCCCACAAAGATACTCTACTAGGGCAATGCCAAGGGAAAATGTGGAGTTGGAGCCTGAACAAAGTCCCCACTGGGGCACTGCATAGTGGAGCTGTGGGAAAGGGGCTGCTGCTCTCCAGAGCTGAGAATGTTAGAGCCACCAGCAGCTTGCACCCGAAGCCTGGAAAAGCTGCAGGCACTTAAACCCATGAGAGCAGTCACAGTCACACAGACTGTGCCATGGAAGCTGTAGGGGCAGGGTTTCTCAAGGCCTTGGGAGCCCACCCCTTGCGCCAGTGTGCCCAGGATAAGGGATATGGAGTCAAGGGTTATTTTGGGACTTTAAGGTTTTATGTCTGCCCTGCTGGGTTTTGGACTTACATGGGGCTTCTTGCCCCTTCCTTTAGGCCAATTTCTCCCTTTTGGTATGGGAATATTTACTCAGTGCCTGTACCACTATTGTATCTTGAAAGTAAATAATTTGTTTTGATTTTACAGGCTCAGAGGTGGAAGGAGTTGAGTCTCAGATAAGACTTTTGACTTTGGATTTTGATAAGATTTTTAAGGACAATTAGGAAGGGACGATTGTATTTTGCAATATGAGAAGGACATGAAATTTGGGAGGCCAGAGGTGGAATGATATAGTTTGGATGTTTGTCCCCTCCACATCTCATGTTGAAACATAATCCCCAACATTAGAAGTGGGGCCTAGTGGGAAGGGTTGGATTATGGAGGTGGATCCCTCATGAATGGCTTAGCACCATGCCCTTGGTAATGAGCAT
Source organism: Macaca nemestrina (assembly GCF_043159975.1). Taxonomy (NCBI): domain Eukaryota; kingdom Metazoa; phylum Chordata; class Mammalia; order Primates; family Cercopithecidae; genus Macaca; species Macaca nemestrina. Next base: position 86,205,353 of record NC_092133.1, on the reverse strand, counting down.
GTTCTCACTCTGAGTTCATGTGAGAACTGGTTGTTTAAAAGAGCATTGCACCTCCCCAGTCCTTGCTGTCTCTCTCACCATGTGACACACCTACTTCCACTTCAGCTTCCACCATGAGTAAAAGCTTCCTGAGGCTCCACCAGAAGCTGAGCAGATGCTGGTGCCATGCTTCTTGTATAACCTGCAGAACCATGAGCCAATTAAAACTGCTTTCTTTGTAAATTATTTAGTCTCAGGTATTTCTTTATAGCAATGCAAGAAAGGAGTAACACAGTCACCTAATCTTAAGACTAGAAGGGCCTTCCTTTAGAAATCACCTTGTCACACTGGGGCTCTGAGATAGACATTAGTCTGGCCAGAACCACTTAGTAAGGCAGCAACTCCAGCAAACCCACACAGATCCCCTGATAGTCCGTGATTCTGGTGTTCATCACGTCTCTCTAAGGAGGAGGTGACAGGGCTTCAGGAGAACATGTTAGGTCAAATGTGGCCAGAAGGTCTGGAGAAGTATGTTTGTTGGCCACCTATCCCATTTACAAACAAGGAAGCAGAAGAATGCAGTGACTTTCCAAGGGTACACAGCATGCTAGGGAGTCATTGCATTAATGCTGTGACCTGAGGACACTCTTCCCACAAACAGCACATGGGGTATGGAGGCAGGTACCAGAGCTAGACAGAATGATGGGAACTTACAAACACAGGCATGGTGTCCTCCCAGGGTTCTCTGAATTGTCCTTGCATCCACTCTCCAGCTCCCCAGGTCTAGGCTCCTCTGGGGCCCTGCCTGAGCCCACATACCTAACCATCCGGCTGCTCATGACAGTGATGGTCTGACCTTCAAGCGCTACCCTCACTGGTTGCTCTGAGGCTCACAATCAGCTTCCTGGGCCATGGTGTTGAGTGAGAGAGCAGAAAGACATTCTTATGCTGCAGGAGGGGCACAGAGCTGTGGGATCCTAAAGGGGTTTTGTATCATGACAGAAGGAAGTCACCTGCACCAGGTGGCAGAAGTCCCATGACATCTCCACTCTGGGGGGCTAGCATAGGTGAGAACAGATGACTATTTATCTCAGGGGCAGGGGGCTGAGGACTAGTGACCTCAAGCTTCTCCCCAGACTGAAAGATGCTTCAGAAGACTCCCATAGCCTCAAAGCTAGAGGGGAAGATGGGAAGAGAAATGCTGAACTATCAAGGTTCCAGTCCTGGCTCCCTAGCTGGGTCTTCCCGAGCTGCTCTGATGGGGTTCCTCTGACTGGTTGAAACCCCACTGTCCTGGCCAGAGGCCATCCCATGTGCCATTCTTTCTGCCAGCCCCAAACTGTCTTGTACTCCCAGGGAATAAAGCTTGTTTCTTTTGAGGTCCCAGAGCTGTAGGGGTGACAGGATAGGGGCATGCTTTTGAATATGGTTGGTAGCAGCACATAGATGTGGGTTCAAATCCTGGCCCCACTATTTACTGCTGTTTGACTTGGTCAATTAATATAGTCCTTACCCTCAATTGCCCTGTGAGCAAATGGTAATAATGATAGTCCACACCACATCGAGCTGTCATGAGGACTAAATGGCATATGGGTGCAAAGCCCCTGGCACTGTGCCTGCTGCAGAGTACAGAGCTCAGCGGTTGCAGTGGTGACTATGACCAACTTCAGAAACCCATGGAGCCTTAACATTCTACAGACCTGAGGTTGCACCCCAACTCTGCTATCTGTTGGTCACCTGCCCTTGGGCAAGTTCTCTTCCCTCCCAGCCTCAACTTTCCATTTAATCGTTGCCCCATAAATACCTTTCCCACTACAGGTACTCTGCTACTTAGGAGAAATTTTGATATGAGAGAATGCACATAGAGTCTTGCAACTGGGACAGTTTAAAACAACCATTTTGGCTTTAGTTTTGTGAAACTTGATGCTCATGTTGATACTAGATAAGATTTGGCTGGCTAAAATCAAAATGACAAATTGACCACATTCATCACATGTATTGGAAGATAACTCATTCAAGTCCCTCAATGAAGCTTTTAGAATTCAAATTAAATATGAGTATGCTCAGATTATTTATTTATTTGTTAGCTTATTTTTGGTTTTTGAGACATGAAATAAGAGTTCAAGGTTTGACCATCACTGAAAAAATAAGTATATAAAGAAGACCTGGCATAGAGTTTGAATTTTATACTGAGACTACACAGTGTTGAAGCATTTATGCAGGGGAATAACATGAGCTGCTTCATGTTTCTGATATGTTTATGCATTACTGTGGTTGCTGGATGGAGAAGAGATCATAGAGGGGAAGAAAAGGTGCCGGGAGAGGAGTTGAAGGTATTGAGGTATTGAAATAGCTCCAGTGAGAGGGGGTGATGACTTGGACCAGGGAGGTCACCATGAAGATGCCAGCTATGGGGTCTGTTGTGATGCTCAAGCATGGTGCATTAAGGAGACGGGATCAATGTGTGCACCTCCCAAATTAGGGGTGGGAGAAGCTAGCTGGGTGGATAATTAGGTCAAGAGACAGGCTGCAGGGAAGGGGCCAGCCAGAAATTCTATTTTCATCCTGCTAGGTTTCAGATGCCAGCTGGAGATGCAAGTGGAGAGATCAGAAAGGCAGTTGGGTAGGGAGCTTTGCAGGCTGGAAGTGGGGATTGGCTTGTGAGTAAATATGAGACCCAGTAGCATTTGGAGGAAAGCACAGGTGAGACTTGGAGAAGAAAGACCAGAAATATGCTTTGGTGCTAATGTTCATAGGTTGGGGGTAACAGAGGAAGACAGCCAATGAGGCTGAGAGGAGAGCTTCGAGGGAGAGGAGGAAAACAAGGAGAGGGTGGTGTTTACAGGAGCCGAGAGAGGTTGTGTCCAAGAAAGAGCTGTGGCCACTGTGCCGTTCAGGAGGCAATAAAAAGATTTGAGTCTAGCCAGGTTTATGGTGACACTGACAAAAGGAATTTCAGTAAAGCAACAGAGATGCATGCCCACCTGGAGTGAGTTGAAGAGAGCAGAGCAGGTGAGCCAGTGTAGAGCCAGTGTAGATGGCCTTAGAGAGAGGTTTTGCTGATACGGAGTGGAGAAATGGGACAATAGCAGAGAGAAGGAGGAAAGCCAAGGGGATTCTTATTGGCTTTCAGATGAGCCCCTAGAGCACGTGTGCTGTTGGGTGATCCAGCAGAGGGGAGAGGCTGATGCAGTAGGAGAGAAAAGGGTGGCCGAAGAAATTAAAACCTTCAGAAGGTGAGTGGGGATGAGACTGAGGATGCAAGAGGTGGAATCAATTGTTCACCTTAGGCAGGGCACTGTGAGGGGGACTCATGAGACACTCACCAGCATCCTTTTCTTCCATGCCATGTCCATGATATGGGGTTGCCCTGAGCTGCAGTGACGCTTGTCACACTGAACCAGAGAACACAGAGGCCAGACTCTGGGTCCAAGTGCTACTGTACGAGTGCGCACTGGGAAATCCTTGAAAGGAGATGTAATCCAGTCTCTGGCTCTCCCCATTCCCTCCACATGGGTCTGCAAAGACCCTCCAAACTGAGGTGCCCCCATCAGTCAGGGCATGTTGGGGACACTCTACTGTTTGCATTCTCCTCATAAAGTTCAGGATGGGGAGTAGAGAGGACTTGTATCACACTTTCTGCCATGTAGCCCAGCAGCAAGCTAGTGACATCTACTGTGCTGTCCTGGGACCACAGAGAGGTTGAGGGGTAGGCATACCTAGCTATGACAGGGTTAGGGATAGTCCCTTTTCCCAATACACCCCATAGTTTCCCAAGGCTTGGTAGAGTACCCCAATTTTTTAAGGTGTGCCTAGTGGGACCAAGGAGTTAGTAGAGACATAGACACACTACAGTGGGTCTAACAAGGGTCTAGTGGCTGAGACATAGAGTCTTGCAGCTGGGACAATTTCTAGTAGAAACTGGCTGGAGATATAGCTGAGTCAGTAGTCTGATATCCCCAGGGGGCTATTGGGGCCTGCAGATCAGAGAAGCCATCACTGAAGGGAGCACCCACCGTACACTGTCTATGCCATGGACCAAGTGGGATGAGTCCTATTTAAAGCATGAAGTCACTGGAGACCTGATAGAGATGGAAACTAAGAAGAGGGCATCTTCCTCCTTTTCTCTCCTCTGTTGCTGTATAAACTTCAGAGTTTAGCATCAGCCCCGGGAGCAATGAAAAGCCATGAAAAGGGAAGAATTCCTGAAAAGGGAAAAATCCTGATATAAATGAGTTTTAAATCTTAAGTGATGAGAAATCATACAAAGACTGAATTTATAGGAAAATGAATCAATTAAGTGGTATAAAAGACAGGATGGGGTAGGTAATCAAAAATTACATTGAGTGGTAGAAAAGAAAGTTTCCTTTTGCACACCTGTGCTGGGCAACTTTCCTTTGCCTCCACCCCCAGTTGTCTTGCCCACCCTTCTCCACTACTCTCTGCCCAGGGAGGCTGAAGTATAGGGTTTGTATCAGTGGTCTTCATTTGGACTTGGCCAATGGAGAGCCCTGGGTGGGAAAAGAGCGAGGTTGGGATGTTAGCTCTCAGATCCCTCCTAGCAGCTGTCCTGAGCTTGTTGCTTTTCTCAAGGCAACCGTCCTTTCTATAAGCACTCCCTTCTCTCCCCACTTCAAGCCTAGGTTGGGAACAGTTCTAAAATACTGGGTGACATATTCCATATTAGCCAATTGAGTAATTTTTTTTACCTGCGATGTTCAATCTTCTATTTTCTTGCTGAATTTTATGATCTCCTTGCTTTGCCAGTTACTGAGGGAGATGTTTCAAACTTTAGCGTGCAGAAAGGAGCGCAGGAAAATAAAAACAAAAACAAAAACAAAAACAGAGAGAGAGAGAGAGAGAAAAAAAAAAGAACAAAGAAGTAAAACATTAGCAACTCCAAGTAAGTACTGTAGAAACAAACTGAAAGTAGGGCTAGAAAAACAACACAGGAAGTTCAAGACCAGCGTGGGCAACATGGTGGAACCCGGAACCCCATCTTCACACACACACACACACACACACACACGACACACAAAATATTAAAAAATAAAAATGTAAACCATTGTGGTGGCATGTTCCTGCAGTCCCAGCTTCTGGAGTGGGGGTGGGGGATCGGAGGTAGGATGATGGCTTGAGCCCAAAAGGTTGAGTGACCCTGTCTCAAAATAAATAAACTAACCAACCAACAGTAAACATAATAACAAATGATAAACAACAATAACAATAAGCAAGTGAAAGTGAACAAGGTAAGACCTCGGTATCTCCTCTCTCTCTCTCTCTGTCTCTGTCTCTCTTGATCTCCTATAGTTTCAGCTACCCGGTGTGGGGCTGAGATGGGAGGGATCACCCGAGCCTAGGGAGGTTGAGAGGCTGCAGTGGGTCGTGATCACAAACCTGTACTCCAGCCAGGATGGGTTTGCCTATTTACATTTTCGTTTTGTGAATTATTCTTGTACATGTATTGAGGCTATGTTGTTAAATGTAAAATTTTAGTATTATTTCATCTTTCTGGTGAAACTTTTCTTATTATCAAATGTCCCTCTTTATTTCTAATAATGCTTCTTGCCTCAAAGTCTGATATTAATACAACTTCAACTTTTATTTTAACTTCATATTTGCCTGACACATCATTTTCCATTAACTTTATTTATTTATTTATTTTTAGAGCAATTTCAGGTTCACAGCAAAATTGAGAAGATACAGAGATTTCACACACACCCTTTCCTCAACTCATGCATTCTCAACATTGCCACAATGGTGCATTTATTGTAATTATCAACAACAAATTGTGCATTTGTTATAATTGTCAAAAACAAATTACACCTTTGTTACAATTGATGGACTACAATGATACATCATTATTACCCAGAGTCCATAGTTCATATTAGGGTTCACTCTTGGTATTTTACCTTCTGTGGGTTTTGATAAATATACAATGACATATATGCACCATCATAGTATCATAAAGGATAGTTTCACTGCCCTAAAAATTCTTGAAATTGTCTGTGCTCTGCCTATTCATTCCTCCCTCCCCGCAGCCCTTGGCAACCACTGATCTTTTTACTGTTTCCATAGCTTTCCTTTTCCAGAATGTCATATAGCTGGAATAATACAGTATGCAGCTTTTTCAGACTGACTTCTTTCACTTAATATGCATTTAGAGATCCTCTATGTCTTTTTCAACGTTTTATTTTAAACTGTTCTGAATCATCCAAAGTGTGTCTTTTGTAAGTAGTTATTTCCCTCCAGTCTAATGATCTATGTCTTTTATTGAAATATATATTATGTTTAAACTTACTGCATGTGCAGAGATATTTACGCCTATAATTACCCCTTTTGTCACTCTTTGATATTTCTGCCTGCTTCATGTTCTATTTTCTCTTCTTTCTTGCTTCCTTTGGATTATAATTATTTTTAATTCTTCCATTCTTTCTCCTTTACTAGCAAGTTTCTTATGTATTATTTTACTAATTTTAAAGGTTATCCTGGAGATTGCAACAGGCATCACTGACTTACTAACATGATGTAGACTGATATTTTTACCACTTCCCATGCAATGTAAGGATGTTATTCTTCAATTCCATTTACCCATCTGCCTTATGTGCTTTTGTTGTCATGCATTTCAATTCTACACCTAATAAATCCCACAAGCCATCATTATTATTGCTTTACACAGTCAAGAGTTATTTATGTTTATCACATATTTCCTCTTTCTGTTGTTCATTATTCTTTTTTGTGTGTCTCTCTGCTCCTATCTGGAATCATTTTCCTCTGTCAAAAGAAAACCTTCTGGCATTTCCCTTGCTTGTCAGCCTGCTGATGATACACTCTCTTTGTTTGCCTGAAAATACCTTTATTTTGCTGTTATTTTTGCTGGATATGGAATTCTAGGTCTGTAGTTGATTTTCCTTCAGAACTTTGAAGATGTGGTTCCATTACCCACTGGCTTCCATTATTTTTATGGAGAAGTCTATGTTTGGTTTTATTGTTGGACCCTTAAGGTAATCTAACATTCTCCCCTCTCTAACTTCTTTAATATATTCTATTTGTCTTTGATTTACCACAGATTTACTTTGATGTGCGTAGCTGTGGTTTTCTCAGTATTTATTCTGTTCCAGTTAACTTCCTTTGAGACATCCTTTTTTCCCACGTTAGAGATTGGAAAATTGAGCTCGAGTCGGGGTGAAGGATGGCGTATGGCACCTGAGGCTTTTGGATCTTTTGGATCAGTGCTGACCAGTCCTAATAAGGCCCTCTGATGAGCTTACATCTCACCTTCCTCCACTCGGTTCCCCCTTGCTTCTGGGGTTCCAGTACAGAGTGTAAACAGGTTTATCAGATCTGGAATGGCTTGGTGCTATGATCTGAATGTGTGTCCCCCAAGATTCATATGTTGAAATCTTAACCCCCAAGGCAATGGTATTAGGAGGCAGGACCTTCAGAAAGTGACTAGGTCATGAGGGTGGAGCCTCATGGATGAGATTAATGTCCTTATAGAAGAAGCCTCAGGGGGCCCTCTTCCCCCTTTTATTAATACCATGTGAGGACACAACTAGAAGGCACAATCTATGAATCAGAGAGCAAAACCTCATCACACACTGAACCTGTTGGTGCCTTGATCTGGGACTTCCAGCCTCCAGAACTGTGAGGAATCAATGTCCGCTTGTAAGCCACCCAACCTATGGTGCGGTGTCACAGCAACCTGGATGGACTAGGTCACTGGGGTTGAGAAAAGTTTTTCCAGATCATCACCATGCTCAGACAGGTGGGGAAGGTATCAGATGCAATGCCACCCACCACTATTGATTCTCCCTTGTTAGAGATACTCTAGAATAGTGGCTAAGATCCAGCTTCCAAATCAGATCACCTTGGTTTACATCCCAGCTCTGCTGTCCTCTCCCCTACCAGCTGTGTTACCTAAGGAGGATAATGCAGCAATCCCTCCATTTCTCATGTGAAAAATGGGTAGTACTAACAGTGCCAGCTTGTGGTTGGCACTACTTCCTAAGTGAGTTTTTTCTTGCTTTTTTTTTTTTCTTTTGAGGAGCAAATTAGTTAATATTTAAAAGTCATTAGAACAGTGTCTGGAATAGAGGCTCTCTATACCGGTTATCTGTTGGGCTGACTAAGTGAGGAGCCTTGTCCCTGCCTTCAGAACACATGCTGTGAGCGGGGCAGGTGAACGTGGATAATGACAGATCGTGTAGCGTGCAGGGAGCCTGAAGGGAAAATGGTTCCAACTGGAGCAGCCAGGGTCTCTGCGGGTCTGGGTGCCAGCAGAGTGACCCCCAGCTCTGGCTGTTGTGTGCAGCACACAAGGAGATACCCCACTGCTGAGCCAGCTTTTCAGGCAAGTTGGTGAAACACTTCATAAGAAAGAGGATTCTGTTTAGTCCAAACAAGATCATGGGAGCAGAGGTGTGCGCTCCTCACCGTCTCTGCACTAATAGTCTTAGCAGCCATTTAGCTTCATTTCCACATTCACTAGACACTACAACTCTCATTTTCCCCTCCAGCAATTAATAGAGGAGACATCCAGAGCTAGTTCAGGGAACATGAAAAGCCACTCCAAGTGGCCAAATTGTTACCAGTATGCTTGGAAATACAACATGGAAATAATGCTCCATTCCAGGGCAACTGTCTTTCTTGAAACGCCCAGGAGACAGATGTTATTGATAGGTTAACCCCTTCACTGACTTTTTAAATTGTGTTTTTACGTTGGAGCATCATGGCATTGTGAAAAGCTCAGGTTTTGGAGGCAGAGGTGCCCAGATTTGGATTCTGGTTCCTGCTGTGGACCAATTCTGCAGCCCTCTCAACCCTATCCCTCATATCTTCAGCTGGTGCCTCCTGGCAGTACTAGAAGGACTTCAGCTGGGCCGTGCGGGGAAGAGGAGCTCATTGCTCCACCAGTAGGGTGGCAGATGGCTCACCCCAATCCCTTGCCATGAAAACCTTGCATGATTCCAGATTCTGATTTCCCAGGAGCTTGCATTTTCTTCACCATTTCTGCCTTGAGGTCCTAACTTCTTTGGGCAAGGTGGGAGGGCGTGGGGGGTGGTCTCTATGCATCGCACTGATGCAGGTGTGAAACTTAGTCCCTACTCTGAAAGTCACAAAACACATGCAAATGTGATTGAGAGGGGTTAGGGAGATTAGATAGAACACCACAGTGTAAACAACTTAAATTGCTTATTTGATTCCTCTTTTTCAAAAGTTCCCTCCATGTGCCTTCCATAAAGCTCATTCTTGGCCTGTTTCCACTGATGTCCCCATTGGCTTATCACTTCTCTTTTTCTTCTCTTCCCTCCTCCCATCTGCACCAGATAACACAGGGACTTCAAATGCTTCTCCTCAGAACTCATATCCAAATCATTTGGGGGCTCAGCAGACAAGACGGGCTTTTACTTGACAGCATTCTTTTCTTTCTTTTTTCTTTTCTTTCTTTCTTTCTCTTTCTTTCTTTCTTTCTTTCTTTCTTTCTTTCTTTCTTTCTTTCTTTCTTTCTTTCTTTCTTTCTTTCTTTCTCTCTCTCTCTCTCTTTCTCTCTCTCTTTCCTTCTTTCCTTCTTTCCTTCTTCTTTCTTTTCTGAGATGGAGTCTCACTCTGTCACCCAGGCTGGAGTGCAGTGTCATGATCCTGGCTCACTGCAACCTCCGCATCCTGGGTTCAAGCGATTCTGGAGCATTCACCTTCCTGAGAAGACAGCTAAGAATATAGATTGCAGAGCTCTTTCTCTTTTTGTTGGAGTTGCTTTTGTTTGAGCTTCCCCCCAAGCAGAGCCTTGGAGATGATGCCAGTGAGGGAGTAGGGAGAGTGAGGGAGCAAAAAGCCTGTGAGATGTGTATTAGCAAGACAGCTTCTATAGAGAGCAGAGACTCAGCTCTGCAGTAACCTCTGAGAAGACTCACCCAGAATTGTCTGTTTAAAACCCACACGTTTGGAGTGTGTGTCTACTGGCTCTAGGAAGCCACAGCTTCCCATATTTCCAGGCAGCACATGAGCTGAGTGAGATGCTGTGCTTTCAGAGAAAGCTCAGAAGCAGAGAAGCAAAGAGACCAAAGGCTTGTACCTTGGGATATGTTAGCATGTGTGCTAGAAATTGTCCACTTGCTGTGGCTCAAACTGGAGGTGCCATGCTGATCTGGAGTGAGACACTTACAGCATCCGCCACACAGCAGAGCACGTGAAGGTGCCCAGCTTAGTACCTGTCACTCAGTGGGAAGTCACTTCCTTTTCTACACTCCCTCCATTCCATCCTGGGACCCTTCCTTCTGTCTGGCTCTCCATGAGATGTTGACAAGGCCGGGATTCCAGCTGGGCCTGTCTGATTTAATTTCAATGCCTTCTTTCCATGACCTCGGCAAGTATTTGATCAATTGAAGAGGTGAAACAAAGATCATTTTCAGTTCTCAAATTGTTGGTTTGCGTCTCTGGGAATTAGATATTTGCTAACTCTGGTGAAAGGAGACTAGAGAGCAAAGATCTGGGAAGCGAGTCTCTGTCTGTAAGACAGTCTATGTCTGTGTCAAATCGAACTTGTGTTTTTCTTTAAGTGTGCACCATTTCAGGAGAGAAAATAAACAGAGGTGAGGTCAGAACTGTGTACGGAAAGGACAGAAGGATGAGAGAGCGGTACCTTGCTACATGGCGCATCCTGAGAGACAGATAGGATAGGCGGGTGACAAACCTGAGAACTATTTCACATTGGCCCTTTCAGTCACATCACAGACTAGTTTTCAAGCGTGGACTCTACAGAAATGAAATTCAGAGGGAATAAGCTGTTCATAAGGTAATCACAGGAAAGACTCCCTTTTAAACGTTTTATTTTTAGAGACAGGGTCTTGCTCTGTCACCCAGGCTGGTGTGCAATGGCACTATCATAGCTCACTGTAACTTTAAACTCCTCAGCTTCAGTGATCCTCCCACCTCAATCTCCGGAGTATCGGGTTTACAGGTCTGTGCCACCATGCCCAGCCAGATTTTTAGAGACAGGGTCTCACTATGTTGCCCAGGCTGGTTTCAAACTCCTGGTCTCAAGCAGTCCTCCCACCTTGGTTTCCCATAGCCCCATAGCGCTGGGGTTATAGGTGTTAGCCATCATGCCTGGCCTGAGACTCCTTTAACCTGACTGGCTTTCACCCATGACTGCTCACCTCCTTTTCTAGACTTGGCTCTAAATGAACTTTTACTCTTTTCTCAAATCAAATTCACTTTTGAAAGGAAAAAATTGGCCTTCTCGGGAGAAGCAGAAGTCACCCTGATGTGGGGCTTACAAGGCATGGGTCTAAGAGAAGAGCGGCCAGAGCCAGGCCACCATTGATGGTGTCATACAGGCAGGTCCTTCCCTACCCCCAGGCCTCACCTGCCCCAGGCCAGTGGACATGGGCACACTCTAGTGCCTTCCCTGCCCTACTAGCATGTGCTTTCTCCCCTGAGGGGTTTTCATGAACAGGAGTTTCTTGGGGAGTCAGCAGGCCCATGGGCAATGGAGCACAGAGAAGGCACTCATGGTTTTGAGACATCACAGAAACCAGTTTTGCAGGGGAAAATGCTTTTGAAGGTGAAGGGTGGAACATATTTGAACTATCAAAAGATTTTTTCCTAACCCAACTCAATGTTAGAGGCCAGGATAGGTGTCACCTCCATCCTGAAAGTAGTGGAATTCCCATATTGTCTCTTGTCCTAGATCTACACCCAGAATCCCTTGTTACTCTAAGTAGCACTCAGGGAAATCAATCCCACAGAAGGCTGGTTCCTAACTGCTGATACAGACAGACTCGTCACTTTTGGATCCACTTTTTCTATGCAGTGGCTCTTCAAAACATTGGAGCTAAAGAGATTTTTAGACAGCCCAGATAAATCAATACAGTGGGTACTATGAAGACTCCTTTTACGAACAAGCTTTGAAATGCTAAAGATCTTTCTAGTGGGGCCCCAATATACCCTATGCCACTCTGAGGATCACAGCTTATACACTCTTCAGTCTAAATTCTATCATGGGCTTTTGGCCAAAAGCAATAAGATCTGACCCCAGTTGCAAGCCCTTTGTACACGGAGCTGTATAATAAATTTCTTTTTTCTTTTGTGTAATTTTGTATATGCCAGAAAAAATGATCAAATAAAATTATTCAATGAGTGGCTTCTATTAAGTCTATATTGAAACTGTTATCAATTTTCTTCCTAATGGGAAAATAGATTTTCAGAAAAGGTAAATCAGGTTGCGCCAACATCTGCTCATTTGTTCATCCTTACATTTTTAATGGCTACCATTATAAATGATGTTTCTGGCCAGGCACGGTGGCTCACACCTGTAATCCCAGCACTTTGGGAGGCCAAGGCAGATGGATCACAGTTCGAGACCAGCCTGGCCAACATGGTGAAACTCCCTCTCTACTAAAAATACAAAAATTAGCCAGGAGTGGTGGCAAGCACCTATAGTTCCAGCTACTCGGGAGGCTGAGGCAGAGGAATCACTAGAACTTGGGAGGCAGAGGTTGCAGTGAGCTGAGATTGCACCATTGCATTCCAGCCTGGGTGACAAAAGTGAAACTCCATCTAAAATAAAATAAAATAAAATAAAATAAAATAAAATAAATAATGCTTCTGGGGAACAGCAAAGACAATGTGAGTGTGGGGTCCCAAGGAGAAGGGCTTCCTCACCCAGGTTGAAGAATGAATAATTCCCTGTTTGTTCCTGTGAAAGCCTTGGGAAGGAGGCAGAGGCCTGAGGGTCAAATTTTCTTAGAATGTTCGCTCATGGACTTCCATTCCAGCAGCTCTAGCAGGAAGGGCCCTGGCTTCCTCATGGCTCGTTTTGGGGGTCCATAATCCTGGATTCGACACCTCACCTGGCTCAGCGGCTGCATGGGCCAGGATGTAGTGGAGTGGTAGAATGTGTCCTGCCCACTGTGTGCCTGCTGTGCTGTCACTGGGGGCAAGGATGGGAGAGATGGAGGGAACAAGGGAAGAGCCAGTGAGGGGGCTCTGCTCCCGTGCAGCCTGGGTGAGGAGAGCCAGCTGTAAGCCCCATGTGCTGCCTGACTACAGGGCCCAGGAGTAGGGTTGGGGAGAAGCAAGGCCAGGTGAGGATGCACAGTAGCTGGGACCCAGGGTCTCTGTCACCAGCATTCTGCTGTCTGTGTCTGGAGAGAAGGCTGTTAGTGCCCAGGCTGTAGTCAGCCCTGGTACAGGGGTCCATGAAACCCCTTTGTCACCTGGTGAGGGGTGTAGGGGTACAGGAGATGAGAGCTAGGCTGGACGGCTCCAGGAAGGCCACCATGGAGCTAGAACCACCCCACTTGAGAAGCCGAGAGCAAGGACAGCCGGATTTGGGGCCAGGAGGACTCGGAAGGACAGAACCACAGATGAGGTCTGCTTCTGATACACCCAGGAAGTCAGGGAGGACTGAGGCTGGGAGAGTCAGGGTGAGGTGTTCCTGTGTGTGCCAAATGCTGTGCTAGATTCAATAGCAAGCACTCCACCTGTGGCACACACAGGCTGTGCCACCTTGCAGTTGTCCGCTCATTCGGTGCCAGGCACATCTTACTGTTGTCATTAATCTGATCCTACAGATGAAGAAACTGAGGCCCAAGGAAGTTATGTGACAGGCCCAAGGTGACACTGTATATAAATGGGAACTCAGAGTCTGGGACCCAGGCAGGCTGGCTTCTGGGTGGAGGTCCTAACTATGCACTGAGAGCCCTACTGAAGTCCTAAGCATGCACCAAGAGGCCACCATGAGCCCTGCTCCTAGGCACAGCTGGTAAGGGATACGGCCAGGACCCAAAGCCATTATTCTCTGCTTCAAAACCCAGGACCCCTCTATAATCTCAGCTCCAGTAGCTTAGGACAGAACTAAGCATCCTCTGTTTTTTCGACAGCTTCTCCTCCACTAAGCAAACACTGCTAGCTGTCTCTTGCCTGTCTATTTTTGATCCTGGGCTCTGCGTCCTCCCTTAGCATCCCTCCCACCCCCAACTTTAATTAGAGCTCGTGATCCACTCAAGAGCTTGTTCTGTGCATCAGCTCCTCCATCACGAGCTGCTCGTGTCTCTCAGCTCCTCTCAGCAAAGATGACCGAGAAGAGGACACATAGCTTAGAGTACAGGTGATCTGCCAGACAAACCTCTGGGGAGAGCAAAGGATAAAGCCACCCCTGTACCACAAGGGCCATGCTAGACTATAACGTTTGACCCTTGAGAAAGCTCTTCCCAACTGCTCAGAAGCAGGCAAAGCTCAGAGCAGGATGTGATAGGACTAAATTCCTGTGGAAATGACAGGATGCAGATACGTGGAAGATAATTGTCCCGATTGGGACCTAAGGCAGAAGTTTGGCACAAATGGAACTTGCATAAAATAAAATGAAATAAAATCTCAAAAGCAAGGGAGAAATACACGGAGCTTAGTGCAGTTCCATGACTTAGAGCTGCTGAACATTTCCACTGAGGTTGGATTTAGGTTTCTGTGGGCAGAAGTCACTGCAGGGCTGAACCCAGGGACGGTTCTCCTGGAAACACCCCAGCTGGGGCCATCTGACCCACCAGATGGCAGGTCCTGCCAGGGGCAGGCGTTGAGTGGTGGCTGAGCTGGACTGGGGCTGAAGGCTCTTTTAGAAGTGGGACCACTGCTGTGACATTAATAAAAGTTTGGAAACTACAGAAAATTGAAAGGAGGAGGCGTCGATCCTCTCCTAGGCATATAGCCCAGATACAGCTGTTATTGTCATTTTATTATATTTCATTACAGCCTTTTTCTTTCCCATGTATTTTTGTGAGCATGCTGTGTAAACAAATTTTGTACACTGTCTTCCCCCCAAATGGGCTTCTGCATGTTATTACTTTGTAAAAATTACTTTATTAGTTGCTCTATATCCTGTCAAGTGAGTTGGAATGCTCCTCTTTGAACATCTGAGTCATTTCTGACTTTTCACTATTGTAAAGACATTTGTACATAGGGTTATTTTCCATATTTGAGGTTATGTTTTTATAAAACACCTACAGAAATACAGTTCACATATCAAAGAGCACAGCTGTTTTTAAAACTCTTGTTAAAAATTACCAACTGGCCCTCTCAGCATGACCGTCCGTGGGCCTCCCTCAGATTCACCTTGCAGTGTAGGCTTTGGCTTCTCTTTGCTATTTTCTCATTCATTCATTCATTCATTCATTCATTCATTCATTCAACAGTTATTGGGTCCCTGCTGTATACAAGGCACTGCTGTGTGTGCAGCAGAAACAAAAAATGAATCGGACACATCCCTGCTCCTTGGAGAACTCTTGGTCCAGAGGAGAAGATGGATGACAACACAGCATGCCATGTGGAGTCCGGGGAGTTGTGTGCCAATTGCCGTGTCTTTCTGGACAGTCCTTGTGGAGATGCCTGTGGCTAGGCTCCTCCTGGGGCCAGGCTCCCATTCCCTAATCCCAGTGTTCCCAGGAGCACCTCCCACGCTTCTCCTTTTTCCAGAATTCCTCTCCTCTCGCCCGCTGCCCAGCAGGGATCCTCATATTCAGGCCACAAGATGCTCAGATCTCCTGAGCTGATAACTGTGTCTTCAGCTTCCTATCAACACCAGCCCTCTTCAGACAGACCATGTAGTCGGATTGTCTGACCTATTTCATCTCCTGCTGCTTCTGTCTTTTTTCTCTGTAGCCCAGAATCTCCGGTCCAGGCTGCCTGAGCCTCTGAGCTCTTTTCTCCATACATCCCAATCAGTCCTGAGTTTCTCAGCCTCCTGCTGGGATGCAGAGAAGATGCCTGGGTAGAGGCAGCAGCACGGTGCTGGAGACATAGAGCATTTCCGCCATCCCTGTGCCACTTGGGTGGTCTTTGGGAAAAGATCCGGGCAATGGCCCTTCAGAGAATTAAACAAATGCAAACAATTCAGGGGACAGAAGATTGGTTTTTTTGCAGCTTCGTTAGGTGCAAGCTGTTGGTCTGAAGTTCTAATGTTATTTTCATTTTTTTCTCTGTCATAACCTGTTTTGAGGTAAGAAGAGTTCATACAGTTTTTTTTTTTTTTGACAACTTTTGCACAGAGGCAAAGTTGATACAAAGGAAGTCATTCCCTCCTGGTCCCAGAGGATAGTAACAGTAACACTTTAGCTTGCCTCTAATTACAGCCACCATGACAGTTCATATGTTGTAGCAATAAAAATAACCATAAACCTTACATAGTCATTAAAGTTAAGCAAACAGCCCCTCACTGCATCATAATGTACAGGTAGTTGCTAATAATCCAGGAACAGCATTGGGGCGTTCAAGGAACATCTTTCCTATCTCCACAGTTTCTTAAACAACTTTAGAGACATATTTTTATTAAGTATATGCAAGGCAGATGATCTTAAACCTCAAGAAGAGCGTGCATAATAATTGTGTACTCTTCTAATGCTCTCCGAAGACCTATTCAGAGTCCATTCTGAAAGACAATAATATATCAAGAAGTTCTGCAAACTTCCTCCTAATGAAGACATGCCAATTTGAGACCAAGAATGTGGCCTCAAAGGACAAAATAACCACTGCTCTCAGTCTCTCGGTGTTTTGCTACTTTATTTCAGAGTGATTCAAAATCTAATTAAATTTCTAAACTCTAATGAAATTACAGAAGAAAAATCATTTAGGATTATATTATGTACAATTACTCACAGCTGAAAATTACAGTTACCCTCTTTCACCAGGACAGAATCTCTTGGGAAATCCCTCGTTATTTATCCACCATGTAAATCTGACACTTCTCCCACTATTTACCGGTTGGAGGTAAAGCCGAATTAATTAAACGTATATATCCTGAGCTGCAACTAACAGGTGGGGAGGGAGCTCAAGGAGAGGGAGGAAGCATGTGGGCTGAGATTCCCTTAAGCATGTCTAGGATGGGTGGGGACAGACTGACACTGGGCAGATGCTCAGGATCTGGAATCTCTTGCACATGGGCAGAGAGGCGCAAAGCCTTGGATGATGAATTTAGGTGTGGATGTGCATCCCAAGCTTTGCTTGGTTTTGGGAATCTTAGCTTAGATAGAAATATGGGTTAGAGAAGGTCTTGCCACCAGAAGATTGCTTAGGGATCGTGGCCTGGATTTCTGTACTAAAAGAGTTCAATGACTTGATCAATCCACACTAATATAGATAATTAGAATATTTTGAGTAGTCAGCAGCTGGTTAGTAATTCCATGAAATCCATCTGTTTGAGGTTTTTCATCTCCTTGAATAGAGAGCTTTGAAGGTGTCATCATACTTACAAATATCATAGCACACTGAAACAAGTTTGGCTTTGGGGGGCTTGGACTTTCAAAAATATAGACAAGATAATTCAGACCTTAATTCTTCCCATTAGGAATGCCTAGAAAAAATAAATAAAAATATATTTTAAAACATGTGTTTGAAGGTAGCAGAGAGATAACAAGGGAGTGAAGAGTTATGAGAATAAGCTCAGGAGGTAAAACTGAAAAATGAACTTGGACTTTTAAAAGTTTTTCTTCTAGAGGCATCTTTCAATTCCACAAGAGGTGGCTGAGAAGCTGAGAAGTGAGTAAAGCTGCAAATAGCTTTGAGGGCTAGAACTCAGAACCTGCCAAGGAAGAGGAACCCTGGTAACCCTCCCAGGTTTGGGTCAGGATGCAGAAGGACTAATCCCTAGAAGAATGGTCAACCAGAAACAAACTGGTCCTTGAATGGTCTGAAACCCAACTTTAATTCATAGTCATCTCTGAAATTGGATTTAGGGGTTGCAGTTTTGCTAGGGAAATCTAGAAGACTGTCAAAAGCAACATGAATCCATTTGAAGGAAGATAACATTGTCCCAGGGTTAAAGTAATTTTATAATTTTTAATTTACAATGTCAGAGTCATTAAAAAATAATGACCAGACATAAAAGAAGACACAGAATTTT
The DNA here is from genome assembly GCF_043159975.1 of Macaca nemestrina. Classification (NCBI taxonomy): domain Eukaryota; kingdom Metazoa; phylum Chordata; class Mammalia; order Primates; family Cercopithecidae; genus Macaca; species Macaca nemestrina. The sequence goes on along the minus strand of NC_092133.1, from coordinate 86,187,481 downwards.
CTGTGTTGTGTTTCAGAACACACACACACACACACACACACACACACACACACACATGCAAAAAAAAAAGAGAGAGAGAAACAACATACAATAAAAACAGACCCATAGTTGATTCAGGAACCAGAATATATACTTTGGAAGAACTATGCTTACTTTGCTCAAAGAAATAAAAGATAAAACTGTGAACATTGGTAGAGAATTGGAAAGTATAAAAAAGAATTAAGAAAATCATTCTTGTGATAAATTTCAATCACATGAAAATTATAGAGTACCAGAAGGAGAGGATAGACAGTATTAAACAGAAATGATATTTTAAAGATAATGGCTGAGAATTTTCTTTAACTAACAAAAAAATTAAAGTTTCATGTTTAAGAAGTCTTGAAAACTCCAAGCAGGATAAATCAAAAGAAAATTATACTTGCGCACATCAGAGTAAAATTGCTGAAAATGAAAGACAAATAAAAAGATTAAAGGTAGACAGAAAAAGAAGAAAAATAATCTATGAAGGGGCAAAAATAAGAGGCTGCCAGAGATACATTTTGGTGATAGCAATGAGGCTTAAACTTCAGTGTTCTTCACTTACATGGGACCTTCTTGGGCATTTGCTTATGTGGTCAAAAGCTCTTATAAAATTTACTAGTAAGAAAGTTTAACTCTAACTGTTAAGACCACTCCTTTTCCATTCCAAGTTCCCTGCATGTACTAATCACTGTGATGGGTGGTGTTAGAGAAGTTCTAGGAGTTTTGGGAATCAGGCAGATGTGAAGGTGAGTTGGGGATTTATTTAGTTTTGGTTTAATGGGATATAGTTGTGTGGTTCTTGGTTACTTTCACATATATCCTTATGGTTTAGAAACAGTTCTCAGTACCACACAGAGGTATAAGGTCAAAGGTTGCATCAAAGTCTGCATGTGCCTTGTAATGGTTGGCAGTGGAAGAATGTGGATAGTAGAGAAAAACAAAAAAAAGGAATGAGCAAACACAAGGTTTGGAACATACAGAAGCAGAATCTAGTCAATGGAAAATTCTTCCACATCTTATATCTAATATGTGAGAGAAAATTGATAAGGGTTTCCCCAATTTTGGCAACAATCATAAACATTTTTTTTTCTACGTTACCAGTAAGAGTGGCACTAAAGAAACTGCTATAAACAATCAGTAACAAAAAATAAATTCCAATCATGTTAGAAGAACTTTCCAAACTCTTTATAAAAGATAGTTATACGAAGATACACAAAAAATATGTAGCAAAAAAAAAACAAAAAAAAACAAAAAAAAACGGAGAAAATGTATTCTAGTCTTTTTAGGCAGTTAATTAATAAAATATTATTTTGCCTTTTTAAGATTTTTGATATTTGTATTATTTTTAGTTTTTTATAAATTTGTAATTTTTTGTGATTTATTCTCTCATTCTAAATAAATATTCACTTTTGAACCAAAGTTTATGTTCCTTTTCTTAAATTAGCTTTCCCACATTTTGTAATCTTTAGACTACACAATACCTGGATCTGCTACTGTAGATAGCTGTCTTTAAAAATTATGTTTTTGTTTAACAACACATAGACAACAGATTGGGGCATTTTATAAATTTTCATATAAGTTGTTTTATACATTTTAATAGTTTTATAATTATGAGGTGTCCCCATAAACAAAAAAAGGCAATAAAACAATATTTTCAAAATGATAAAGAAAAATTATTGCCTCTGTTTAATTCTGCTGATATCTAGCAAAAAATATCTCATGCAAATGAAAGTGATAAAGGCTTTTTTGGAAAAATACAGAATTTGTCCACTTCAGACTCACATTGAAAAATATACAAAGGTATTCTTCAGGCAGAAGGAAAATGCTCGCAGATGGAAGTTTCGAGATGTGGGAAGGAATGAAGAGCAATGAAAAAAATACATTACTATACAAAAGAATCATCATCATCTAATAATAATAATCTCATCATAATAATCTCATTATTCTCACCATCACCTAGTAGGGGTTAGCATCTAGTAGGGCAAGGTACCCTCCACCAACAACCCTCATTCCTACCTCACACTCAGTCTCTTTTTTAAAAACATCTTAGCTATTCTTCAACTTGTGTTGATCTATATAAGGTTTAAAATCAGCATATGAAGCTCCTAAACATTCCCCTGGAATTCTTATTGTCATTATATCTAAACTATGCATTTCAGACAGCTATCATCTTTAGAATGTTAAATTGTCCCTAATATAAATGTGATGTTCTTTGCATTTATTCAAGTCTTCTTTAATGTCATTCATTGGAGATTTATGTCTCTACAAATGACTTGTGCATTCTTCATTAAATTTCCAGATAGTATAAAATTTGTTACTATTGAGCCTGATGTCTTAATATTTGAAAATATTTTTGAATTTATTTTTGGTGTCTTAAAAGAAAGCTATTGCTTTATATGGTTGCTTTGTGTTCAAATATCTAGCTTAGCTTCTTTATTAGTTTTTATAATTGTATATTAATGCTGTGGAGATTTCTATTCAGATAATTGTTTCATCTGGAAGTAATGGCAATTTCATTTCTTCTTTTGCAACATCAAGAACTCTTTTTGTTTTTAAAAATGATAAACAGGTTTTGAACTTTATTAAATGTACTTTCTGCATCTATTCAGAAAATTATATAACTTTTTGCCTTTGATCTACAGATATAGTGAACTACATTGATTGACTTTCTGATTTCAAACCATTCTTGAATTTCTGAAACAAACTTTTTTGGTATAGTTTATTAGTTGTCTTAAATAAGCAGTAGAATTGTATTGGTTAATATAAAAATATATATATTCATATGTGAATATCTTTGTTTGTTCTTCTCTTATCTGGTTTTGACACCCAGCTGGTAAGAGCTTTTATTAAAAATAAGTTGAATAGGTTTTACTTTTTTTTACTGTAGAAATTTCTGTAAGAATGATTTGTTCCTGTAAAATTTGGTAGAGAATAATTATAAGGCTCATCTAAACATGGACTTTTTAAAGGAAGAATGTCTTTGATTACCTTTTCAATTTTTAATGGCTTTTGTATCTTTAAATTATCTATTTTTTCTCATTTTAATTTTGACATTTTATATTTTTACAAATTTTTGTCCATTTCTTTAAGGTTCTTAATTTTATTGTTGTAAATCTTTATAAAATTATATTTTAAACTATTGGTATCTTATTTATTTATTTATACATTATTTCTTCTTTCCCCATTGTAAGTCTTGCTAGATGTCCATTGTGTTAGTCTTTGTAAATAACCAGTGTTTTGTTAATCATTCCTGTTGTGGGTCTCCTTTCTCCTCTATTAACCTCAGTAACAAATCTCTCAGCTTTACATAGGACATGTGAGTGAAAGATAACATTTCCCAACTTCTTTGCAGTTAGGTACAATTATATTACAAAGTTCTTGTCAATGAGATGTAAGAGGAAATCATGAGTCATAAGACTTGTATTCTCTCTTTGTTGAGTATAAATGTATTAGTATGACCTTATTTATAGTGTTAATCAAATTGTCCAACTTCTGTTTATTTTGTCTACTTGATCTCTCAGTTTTAGAAATAGATGTATGACATTCTCCAGCTAAACCTGTTTATTTCTCCCTATGGTTCTTTCCGTTATTGCCTTATGTATTTGAGATTACTTTTAAGGTGCCTACATGTGCCTGATCCTTATATTTTCTTTACTTATGTATGTATAATATTCATATGTATAATATTCAATATGTGTAATATTCAATTCATCTTTCCTCATGTAACATGCACCTTAAATTGTGTTTTATCCCATATTAAAACTTCCACCTTGTTTTTATATGTGTCTGTTACATTTGTTGTTCCTTATCGTCATCTTTTATGAATGTCTTTAAAAAATATATCTCTGTTTAACAACACATGGACAATAGATTGGGGCATTTTATAAATTTTCATGTAAGTTGTTTTATAAATTTTTAATAGTTTTATAATCATGAGGTGTCTCCATTTATATATTTCAATTTTTATTGAAGTTCAGTACACATGCAGGGAATGCATATTCAATATACATGCAGGGAATGTATACACACAGGTACATACCAGAAGAATTTTCACAAAAGAGTACACTGCGTAGAGCTCCCAGTTCATTACCAGTACCCCAGATCTCCTGTGCTCCCTCTCAATCACTCCCACCCCAGCAGAAAGCCTATCCTGGCTTTTCAGTGCAGAAATTAATTCGACCTCCTTTTGTACTTTACGTAACCTATCTGACTTCTTTTGCTTGAACAGTATTATATTAGTGAGACCCATCTATGTTGTTGTGTAAAGATGTTGGTTGTGCCTGTCTGTTACTATACAGAATTCAATTGCGTAAATATATAATTTATTTACCTACTTAATTATTAGGCATTGTGATGATTTCCAGATTTTTGCTATTTCTGTTTGGGCTATGAACATTCTAATACGTTTCTTCTGGTGAACATACACATGCACACATTTCTCTTGGGTATATACATAGAAGTGGAATTGCTGGGTCAGTGTGTGTGTGTGTGTGTGTGTGTTTGTGTGTGTGTATTTAACCTTCATGCATATTGCCAAATATTTTAGTGATTGTACCAATTTACCCTCCTACCAGCAGTATATGAGCGATGTGTTTGCTTGACATTTTCACCAACCGTTGGAATTTTCTGTTTTTGTCCTTTTAGCTATTCTGGTAGGTATACAGCAGCATCATATTGTAATTTTAATTTGCATTTCCCTGCTAACAAATGAAATTGAGCACTTTTTCATATATTTTTTGGCCATTTGGATGTCTTTGTGTGTGTGTGCGTGTGTGTGTGTGTGCGTGTGTGTGTGTGTGAAGTGCCTCCTCAAGTGCTCTGCCTATTTTTCTATTGAGTTGCTTGTCTTGTTTTATTGATTCCCGGGAATATTTGCTATATTCTCCCTACATATATATTCTGGAGATGAGGCCTGGGTCAAATACATGCATTATAAATGCCTTCTCCCACTCTGGGTTTTATTTTTACTCTTAATGATGTTTTTTGATGCACAAAATTTCTTAATTTTAATGAGGTGCAATTTATCAGTTTTCTCTGTTAGGTATTTTAGATCTTACTTAGGAATTCTTTATCTACTCCAAAGTCACGAAAATATTCTTTCCATTCATATTTATTTTACTTATTTTATAATCATTTCATAATTTACTTTTGTAGTATTCTTTTATTTTTCCCTTTACTATGCTTTTTGTCATTTGTTCTTTTTCTCTTTTCTTAGGTTTCCTTGGACAGGCTGAGTTTTCTTTTGTTCGTTTAAAACTTAAGCAGTCTGGGCGCAGTGGCTCAAGCCTGTAATCCCAGCACTTTGGGAGGCCGAGGCGGGCGGATCACAAGGTCAGGAGATCGAGACCATCCTGGCTAACACAGTGAAACCCCGTCTCTACTAAAAACACAAAAAACTAGCCGGGCGAGGTGGCGGGCGCCTGTAGTCCCAGCTACTCGGGAAGCTGAGGCAGGAGAATGGCGTAAACCCAGGAGGCGGAGCTTGCAGTGAGCTGAGATCCGGCCACTGCACTCCAGCCTGGGGGACAGAGCAAGACTCCGTCTCAAAAAAAAAAAAAAAAAAAAAAAAAAAAACCAAAAAAAAAAAAACTTAAGCAGTCCATTTTTGATTCTGATGTTTATCCCTAGCCTATTATAATCCATCCAGATGTTTTTCTCCCCATTAATTTATTGAGTTTTGCAATATCTGTGTCTTTATTGGAATAAGATAAATTCATTAGCATAAATTAACTTCCATCTGACATCCTATCTTCACCTCCATGTTAATATCATATAGAATTTTAATTCTTGAAATATGTGTATGTGTATGTCCATAATTATTTTAAAAGTGAAAACAGTGGGGAAAATGAAAATGGAGAAAAGAGGGATTTTATAAAAAGCATACAAATTTTGCCTATTTGTTTGGTAATTCCACATTTGGGCAATAGACTTGAAATTTTTGTTTTTGTTTTTGTTTTAACACTAATTTCTAGTATCTTTCTTTGGCTTCTTAAATTTTTCTTTTCTGGTGAAGTATTTCTTCTGAGTCCTTTCAAAGAGATCCTGACATTTTGCATGACTGAGACTGTATTTTATCTTTGCATTTAAATGAGAGTGTGGCCAGATATAAAATTTTTGGTTTTAAGTTCTTTTACTTTAACTCTCCATTTTATGGACACATTCATTTTCCCTTGTCAGTGATGTTCATTTTCTCTCTTAAAAGTCTTAGAATGTTCTTTTTTTCTTTTCTGTGATGTTATTACATTTTAGTAAAACACACATAGATGTTTTCCTTCCTTATATATCCTTTTTAACATTCTTTGAGCCATTTCTATGATAAATTAAATTTATTATTTATTCAAATATCCTTCATGCTCTTAACTTTTTTATCTTTTTCTAATTCTCCATGTATTTCAATGTTGACACTTTTACTCCAAGCTTCTTCTTCTTTTTTTTTTTTTTTTTTTTTTTTGAGATGGGGTCTCATCCTGTTGCTTAGGCTGGAGTGTAATGGCTCAATCTTGGCTCACTGCAACCTCCGACTCCCAGGTTCAAGCAATTCTCCTGCCTCAGTCTCCCAAGTAGCTGGGATTACAGGCATGTGCCACCAAGTCCGGATAATTTTTTGTATCTTTAGTAGAGATGGGGTTTCACCATGTTGGCCAGGCTGGTCTCAAACCCCTGACCTCGTGATCCACCCTCTTCTTGATATTTATTTTATTCTTTCCATTCTCTTATTCTTCTTTCTGGTGTTTTCTGAGAGATTTCAGGAAAACCTGAACTTTGAGAACTCAGTAATGAATTTTCTGCTATGTTCTTTCTTCTATCTCCTCCATTGCGTTCCTTATTTACATACTTTCATACTCAGTGACTCTAATTATTTTTTATGACTGCTCATTCCTGCTCAATGTTTCCAACAGTCTCTCTTCTCCTTGCGTATTTTTATGTGCTTATGTTAAATTACTTGTTTTACTACCCATTCCATTAACTGTAATTCATCGTGATCTGTTTAGTTTTTCACTTTTCACTTCAGATGCCCCGTTACCTTCTGTGTGAACTCATATTATTTTAGGACCATCGGCTGTGCTGGTTGGTGATCCGCACTAAAGGACCAGCACCCTCTCGGCTCCACTGGTGCCTTGTTAAGGGAGTTGAGAGCATGTTGAGTGTCATTCCTCTGGTTTTAGGATCTGGGTTCAGACACTCCTTATTTGGACACCTAAGCCCACCCGCTAAGGCTTAAAGTTTATCTCTTTTCATGGGGCTGCTCAGAAACTCCACGTGGCCCTGCTCTCAGTTATTATTTCTTTGCAGCAGCGCTGTGGACGTGCATGCCCTGAGAGTGTGGCAAGATGGAGGCAGTGTCAAAAAAGGCTCCGGGACTGGCCAGTCGGCTTTCACCTGTTGGTATTGGTCTCCTCTACTCTGGTGTCTTCCTGCTGTGAACACGTCACCTCCACCTGGCATTGGGCTGCCCTGCTATTCTTTTGCTTCCTCCAGGCAATTGGGGTGAGAGTAGGTCAAGTAGAGGACTTCCCACCAGCCTGAACCTGGTGCAGGGTGCCTGGCCTCTTCTGCTCCTGGCTGCCAATTCCTACCGCGCACACTGATGCCCAGCTGCCTCTGTCTTCTCAAGAGTTTCTCATGGTTTTCAGTTTAGATCCTAGGGTTTCATCCATTTTCTCACTTCTCCGAGAGAAGCCCTGTGCTGGTCTACCAGGGACCCTATGCCTGTCCATTCAGGAACCTGTGATAAGTGTCCATTTATTTAAGTCATCCATTATATCTCCCAGTATAGATTTGTCGTGTTCATCTTATAGGTCACTCAAAATTGAGCTAGCTTTTGTAAATCAACATTGCAAAAAACAACAACAATAGCATTGACAACACACACTTAAATTTACTATGTGTTAGTCGATGTTCAGAACTATTAATTCACTTTATCCTCATAACAACCCTATGAGCACATTTTCATTTCTGTTTTACAAATGAAGAAACAAAGACAAAGATTAGTTCTAGGGTCAAAGTCATCTGGCCCCTGAGTCTGTGCTCTTAATCACTACCTTACAGCTGACTCTGAATTTCCTTTTTAAAAGCCTCACTTAACCCCAAGACCGTTTCTCTGTCCTACATTTGTTTATTCTTTTCCATCCCAAGTCTTACTACTTAGTAAACAATATATCCTGATATGACTATTAACCAAGTAGATAGGTCTTTGAGATTGTGTAAGTAAGAGGACATTTTTCATGTAGGTGCATTTTCAGAATTTTTACCTATAAGATGACACTTTTTAATACAAAGTAAATTGTTGTCTATACTTAATTCTTGTGATTCCAGAGCTGAATCCCAACCAAATTGAGAATTTGTCATTGACTTGAGGCTCACTTCCTAGGCAGAGAGGTCAAGAAACATGCTTATTACTCCTGAGCAAATGGGGTGTGGGATCCCCAATATTTGGTAGTGTTCTCAAAGATGCTTCCTGCATGATATAAGATGGCCAGATATCAGGACCTCTTTTACTCACGGTTGAGATAAAGAAACAAGGCCTCTGGGTGGCTTGGTATTTTTGCTGTTCTTCAAACTCGATAAATGCAAACTTTTGCAACGTTCTAAGAGATAGGGGCTGAGAATGAAGGTCCTCTTTTCAACAGTGAGGAAAATACTGTATGGGCCATAGTTTCCTAATTTCACACAGCCTTCAGGTAGCCAAATATGGATGAAATTGGATGCCCAGCTTGAAAGAGCTGCTCTGTCCTCCAGCATCCCTTTGAGCTGGGCTCACAGAAAGCCATGCCTTGGTTTCCTTGGCTGGGAGGCCCGGGCCCAGTCTCCTAGGCTTTAACTCTTTGTATTTTCGAACATGGCTTTGGTCCATGGCTTCCCCAAAGTCCATTCAGTGGCTCACCGGCTCCTTGGCTCCTATGAGGCATTGGAAAAAAAACTGAGGGTGAAAGTTGCCCATGGGTTTTGGTGATGTCATTGTTTCAGAATTGATTATGTTAACAATGAAATTTACATTTGTACTTTAATGGACTTTATGCTTTTTTACCATGACCTGGACATATTTGGGAAAATTTAGAACCACAGTATTATTCTTGGGTTAGCAACAGAAGTGTGCATAGCCATACCGAGATAGGGAAAGAAATGAAGCCATGTGTATGTAAAAGCTAAGAGAGAATTTTTATAATCAGGAAAGAGTATTAAAACAGTACAGGCCGGGCGTGGTGGCTCAGGCCTGTTATCCCAGCATTTGGGGAGGCCCAGACGGGCGGATCATGAGGTCAGGAGATGGAGACCATCCTGGCTAGCACGGTGAAACCCTGTCTCTACTAAAAACCCAAAAAAATTAGACAGGCGTGGTGCCGGGCACCTGTAGTCCCAGCTACTCGGGAGGCTGAGGCAGGAGAATGGCGTGAATCTGGGAGGCGGAGCTTGCAGTGAGCCGAAAACGCGCTACTGCACTCCAGCCTGGGCGACTGAAAGAGACTCCGTCTCCAAACAAAAAAAAAGCAACACATACATGTGTATTTATGGTAAAATTGGGTCATATTTATGTGTATGATTCCCTCTAGACTCCCCCTAAATGCACACATATTCTTATTTTTAAGTCATATCTTCTACTAACTATGGGCCAAGGTGATATGGTTTGGCTGTGTCCCCAAACCGTCTTGAATTGTAGTTCCCATAATCCTCACGTGCCATGGGAGGGACCCGGTGGGAGGTAATAGAATCATAGAGGTGGTTACCTCCATGGTGTTCTTGTGATAGTGAGTTCTCACTAGATCTGATGCTTTCATAAGGAGCTTTTCCCCACCTTTGTTCTGCACTTCTCCTTGCTACTGCCATGTGAAGAAGGACGTGTTTGTGTCCCCTGCTGCTGTAATGGTAAGTTTCCTGAGGCCTCCCCAGCCATCCCGAACTGTGAGTCAATTAACTCTCTTTCCTTTATAAGTTACCCAGTCTCAGGTATGTCTTTATCAGCAGCATGAGAACGAACTTATACACAAGGTAACACTGTTCTTTAATTGCAAAAGTTCTTGCACAGATGGGCTGCAGCCATTGACCTTGTCTGCTTCCAATCTTCAGCTTTCTTTCCCTGAAAGCAGGTATCCACACCCATTTGGTTACTGGAAGTCAGACGAGGTGGTAATGAGAAAGGAACTCTCATTTCCTGGTGAACACGCTTTTGCTTGGTTACCATTGTGTCAGATGTGTGCTAATTTTTGTTGTTTCCTGTCTTTCACTTGTTGTTTTGACTTTCAATTTCAAATAATTCGGTAGTGAGCATCCTTACATATCCATTCATATACTTTTGTTCAGTTATTTCCTTGAACTATGTCCCTTAAAGTAGAATTAATGGGACAAAATTGGGGTAAATTTTTAAAGCTAGAACTGCTAATTGCTAGAATGAGTGAAACCGTTACAATGTCTATCAACACAACCTTGCTGGAATTAATATTTGTTTTAGTTACTTCTTAATTATGCAATCTTCAATAAACATCAAATTTTCCATAATATATGTAGGTTTTGAATAAGGACCTTTGCCAGACCTTTGAGAGTGAAAGGGGATGCTATTATTATTGTATTAAGATAGTGGGCATAAACCAGGACTTTAGGAAAAACTCAGAGTCTGACCTTCCTACTAACAAAACAAATACCCATGCACCTACCTCACGGTTAAAGAGCCAGACCATTACCTCTGCGTCTTACTGTGTGTTCCTTCCTCTCCCCTCCCTCTGCCTTGCTCTGAGAGATTAATCTCTCCGTAATGTTGTGTTTATCATTTTCTAGATTTTTAAAAATACTGTTTAATGAAGAATATATATATATCTCTAGGTTCTTTATTGTATAGTTTTGCTTGGTACCGGGCTTCATAAAATTAATGTAATTCTGTTTATCCTCTTTCACAATTTGATTTTTCATGTAATGCTGTTTTTAAGACTTATCCAAATTGTCCTAGGTGGCTGTCATTTATTCATTTTATAGCTATATGCTATTCCATTATAAAAATGTATCATAAATTATTCATCCATTTTCCTGTTGATAGATTTCATGGTTCCTCTAAGGTCTTTTTTGCTGTGACCAATTATGCTCTATGAATGTTCTTTTCTATGTCTCTGAATGTACAAGTGTGAGAGAGTCCCTGGGCATATATTCAGGAGGAGTACTGTTGAATCACAGGATACACTAATCTTCAACTTTACCAAAGAATAAAAAATTGCTGATGTTACACCATATATGTTCACATCCTCATTTACGTTTAATATTACCCAAGATTTTTATTATTGCCAGTCTGAAAGTGTAAAATGGCGTCTCACTGTGGTCCTCATTTCATTTCTCTGACTACTAATGAAGTTGACTGGAATATGGTATTGACACCGTAGATTCATTTGAGAAAATGAAAATCCCCAACTTAAGGATTTTTGAGTTTTTCTATCCATGGTGACACACTTTTTGCTTACTTAGATCCTCTTTAATGCTGTGCACTAGTGTTTTCTCCATGTGTCTTGAGCAACTTTTGTTAGATTCATTATTCATATATATAAAACAAATGTATTATTATATATTTATTATATTCCTTAAATATGTGTATATATTATTTTGGTCATGTGGTCTAATTATTATTATTAGCATTTATGTATTTATTTAATTAACAAAATTGTGTGTATTTATCAGATACATGTTATTTAAAAATATGTATATATTATGGAATAGTGGTTGTGTAATTTTATATTTTTAAAATATTTTTATATTTTTAATAACTTGTTTTCTTTTTGTTACTGGTATATACAAATTAAATTGCTTTTAAAAAATATTGACCTTGTATTAAGCCATATTATTATTTTTAACAATTAGTCTTGGAGTCTTAAAGGCTTTCTGTGTAGACAAACATATCAACATTCTTCTTCCTTCCCAATCCTCATTATTTGTATTTCTTTTTTTAAAAAAATTGTACTAGCTAGACCTTAGACAGTTTTGAATAGAAATAGTGATAAAGGGCATCTTGTTCCTAATTTTAAAGAGATTGCCTCCGTGTGGTTCACCATAATGATGACGCTTGCTGTTATATTTTAGCAGATAATTTTTCATTAGATTAAAAAAGCTTTTTTCTATTTCTAGTTTATTAGGAGCTTTTATCATGAATGGATGATGGATTTTATCAAATGTTTTTCTGTATGTATTAAGTTAATTTAACTTATTTTCTGTTTAAATCCATTAAAGTGGTGAATGACTTGGTCATAATAGTTTATCCTTTATATGTACATATACATCACTACATTTGATTTGGTAATTTTTAAAAGGATTTTGGCCTCTATGTTATTTACTGGGATTGGGATATACTTTTATTTTCTTGCTTTCTTCTTGCCTGGTTTTGGTAAAAAGATTATGCTAGGCTCACAGAACTGTCAGAGAATTCTCATTTTATTTCTATTATCTGAACTAATTTGTTAAAATTGTAATTTCCTAGTCCTTAAAGTTTCTAAAATTTTTGTAAAATTCTGTAAAATAGTTTGGAATGATATTTTCTTTGTGGCAAGATTTTTAACTATCTGATTCAATTTTCTGAAAGGCATCTAGACTCTTCTGTCTTGCTGTTTTTGTCTATTGCATTTCAGTAAGCTACATTTTCCTGAGATTGTGTCCATTTCATCAAAGTTTTCAAATTCATTGGCATAAGATTGCTAATAATGCCATTATTGCTACCTTTTTGGACTTATTTATTCTTAATATTATTTATTTTTGTCTTCTCTTTTATTTTAATCCATTCTGTGAGGAATTTTTCACATTATTAGTTTTTTCAGAAAAAACTTTTAAGATGTGTTGATCCTCCCCATTGTATCTTTGCTTGCTTGTGGTTCATTCATTTTTGCTCTCATATTTATTGCTTCCTTTCTTCTGCCTTTTTTTCTGGGCTTTTTTTTTTTTTTCCCCTCAAACTCCTCAGACTGGATGGTTATCTCATTCCTTTTTCAGTTCTTCTTTTCTAAGTATTTGCATCTATGCATTTCCTTTTAATTATTACCTGGCTTGCATTCTAGAAAATCAGATGTGCAACATTTTCATTATCATTCACTTCCAGCTATTTGTAATTTTCATTTTCATTCACTTCCAGCTATTTGTAATTTTCATTGTAATTTTTTCTTCATCTATGAGTTACTTAGAAATGTTTTAAAATTTCCAAGCCGATGGAAATTTCTATCATGTATTTTTGTTTCTGTCATTTAATTCAATTACATTGTGGTAAGAAAATATGGTCTATATGTCACCTTTTCTTTGAAATTTTTGAGACTTATATTATGGTCCAGTGTGTGACCATTTGGGGGTTATAAATGTTGCATGCATGCTGAAAAGAATGGCTATTTTCTGTTGGGTGCACGGTTCTATGTATGGCCAATAAACAAATTCATGTGTCGAATCCTCCCTATCTTCAAATTTTTAAAAATTTTGCGTAATGATGGAGTTTGGCAGTTTCTTGTGACTTGCACTAAAGGCATTCACGTGAGGAGTGAATCCCGCGAACTCCCTGGCTGGTCCTGAGGGTGCAGTGTTAAGGATAGAAGAGTCCCAGGCTTGGTGACCTTGGAGGAGGCCCCGCACCCGAGTGAGGAACAGGACATCAGAGCTGCTGGAGTGGGGCTCATTTTTTCTGATTGGCAGTACAGTGACCTTCCTCACCTAGATGACCTGGAAAACATTCCTGCCAGGTGGGCTGGAGACTGGGCCAGCTGAGCATGAGATAAGAAAGTGAATTAAAGTGACTTCTTTCTTTTTTTTTTTTTTTTTTGAGACAGAGTTTCACTCTTGTCACCCAGGCTGGAGCGCAGTGGCTCAATCTTGGCTCACTGTAACCTCTGCCTCCCGGGTTCAGGTGATTCTCCTGCCTCAGCCTCCTAAGTAGATGGGTGAATTGAATTCTTCATTCAACAAACACCGCTGGGAGCCTGCGCTGTGTCAGGTGCTAGGCCAGGTGCTCTGGGCCCTGCCCTCACAAGCTCCCAAGTCAGTGCTACCATCCTACACCAGTGACAGGAGCAGCCTCACGGTCAGAACTGGGCGTTCATTACAGGGGTACGGGGTGGGGTACCCGCTCCTCTGGGTGCATCGTGTCATACCGAGAAGACACACAACCATCTTGCCAAGGTGCCGCAGCTGGGTGCCAGGGCATCTCATGAGATTCTAGCTTATGGGGTGTTTTGAGCCTCTGCCTGTCCGAGCAGGGAGCAGACTGCATTTTCCAGACTCGGAGGCTATGGCAGAGTGAAAGCAGAAGTAGCTGCAGATGCTTCCCCTCCTGAGAGTATGTAGGATGGGTTGAGCTCCCAAGGACATTTGGAGAGGTGTTTGGGAGCAGAAGTTCACGCTAGTGTTTAGATCGACTTACCCCATGCAAAAGTATTTTCTTTTTTTTTTTTTTTTTTTTTTGAGACGGAGTCTCGCTCTGTCGCCCAGGCTGGAGTGCAGTGGCGCGATCTCGGCTCACTGCAAGCTCCGCCTCCCGGGTTCACGCCATTCTCCTGCCTCAGCCTCCCGAGTAGCTGGGACTACAGGCGCCCACAACCGCGCCCGGCTAATTTTTTTGTATTTTTAGTAGAGACGGGGTTTCACCGTGGTCTCGATCTCCTGACCTTGTGATCCGCCCGCCTCGGCCTCCCAAAGTGCTGGGATTACAGGCGTGAGCCACCGCGCCCGGCGCAAAAGTATTTTCAAATCAGTTTCTGACGACATTTGAATCTTAGTGATTTCACATAAAAATGGACCTGCCTGGTGTGGCTAGAAGCCCTGGGCCTGGCCTGAATGTAGCTCTGCTGTCTCCAGCCACTGTCTACAGATCATTGGGTCTGCACTGGCATTTTCTTTCAATACACTTAGAGGAAAGTGACATATTTTTCTTACACATGTTCTCATGAACTGAGGCAAAATTAAGAAAACTCCACATATTCCAGGAGAAATAAGAGAGTATGTTTCTTGGTGCAGCTGGAGACTGATCTTAATTTCATGAAATAAAGTGTGGACAGATGGAACTTGAAGGCACCCAAATGAAGCCAATTGCTTCTCTCATGACCAGCCTTCTCCACTCATGTCCATTATTTATGTGAAACTCAGAAGGAACCAGAGCAGCCATGTAGAAGGACTCAGGGGGCATCTGTGGCAGCAGGGCAATCAGACTGCCTCTGGCTGGACCTCGGCAGGGGGTGTGCTTGTGCACGGAGGGCACATGCAGCCTGAGGGGGCGTAGGCTGCCAGCCAAAGGCCTGGGTTTCAAGTCCAGCTCTCACATTTACTGCTGCGTGGACTCGGACAGGTCACATGCTAGGATGGCATTGGGCACAGTGGCAAGTGCTCATGGTGTTGGCTGCTGCTGTCAGGGATTTGACTGAGGGAGCCCAAGAATGAAAAGAGCTCAATTTCTGCCAGCTCAGTTGGGTGGGGGACTCAAGATTTGTCATTAAGTTGATTTATATTTTAAAAAGTGACATTTCCTGCGCATTTGAGTTGGTGGCTGAACAGCTAAGCATTGTGACAACGTGTAGATATAAAGGAGTACAGGAGCACGTGGCCCTCAGTCTGCTGGCTGAGCCTGTGTGACTACCAAGGTTCCTCCAGGCTAGGGACCTGGACGTGGGGCCTGTAAACTTGGATGGGAAAAACATTACATCTCTGTTCTCTAACCTCTAAGGAACATTTAGCATCTTCTTCTAATAGTAGTGTGGTGAAAGAACCACAGCAATATTACCACCCAGTAACTTTATTCCTGGTAGGAATCACAGGTCTTTCCATCCACATTCCAGCTGTTACAGGTATCTCTCAATATCGATTCCATTTATCACCATGTCGAGATGGTGGTAGCTGTTTCATCTGCTGCCAGATCTTGCTATTTACTGTGTGGGTAAAGAAGCATGTATATTTCTATGTTGCAAGTTTAACAAAATATTTTGATAACTATGTGTTAATACTACTAATTTCTGTTATGATCCTTATCTATTTTAGTTTGGGGATTTAAAAATCTTATTCTGAGAAGAGAGTGATAGGCATTCCTAGACTCAGAAGCGCCCATGGCACAAAAACAGTGACCAAGCTGGACTATTGGCTGGAGGGGCATTTCCTGTTCCTGCTCCAACGCAGAGGCTACTGCAAGGTCTGGACTGCAGGGCAGATCGGCTTTGCCCACATTCCTCTCTGAGACTTACTAGCATGGGTCGTTGGGCAAGAAACCGCACCTTACTGTGCTTTGTTCCCACACTCTGTGGGGAGGTTTACAGGAGAGAACACTGGGTATAATACCCCAGCGTGTGCAGTGGGCCTAATCACAGCCAGCTTCTGGTGGAGGCCAGGACGACAGGGGCTTCCTTCAGCCCTGTATTCAGAGAGGCTGAGAGGAACTGAACAGCCTGCTGGCTGTGGCAGCGGTTTCCTTCCCCATCAGTCACGTGGGCCTTGTCCTGTCCCCGGAGCCTTGGGTCACATGGCTCATTGTGCCTGCGTTGCCAGGAGCCAGGAGTCAGGAGCAGAGCAGAGCGCCAACATGAACTTGGGGGTCAGCATGCTGAGGATCCTCTTCCTCCTGGGTAAGTGGGGATTGTGGGGATCTCTGGACTGGGGGACCTCAGTAGGCAGAAAAGTGGGAGAGCCTTAGCTCACTGGGGCTTGATTCCTAAAGCATAACTCTGTCCCTTTACACAGATGACGTTTCTCACTTTGATCTGGTAGTAGGCAATGATCTTGTTTGTCTTATTCCAGCTGCAACTTACAAATGCTTCTGGGCTAAAGGAGAATAGGAAGGGTCATGGCAGACGGAGCTTCAGGCTTGCGATCTAGAAACATCTGGGTGTAAACTGTGGCTCCGTTGCCAATAAACTGGAATAAGCTTCCGAAACACTCTAACTTTCTGAACCAATGAGATAGGAGATAATCATGTTTACTTTTTGGGATTGTGAGATAATTAAGTTAAATTTAATTAAGTCAAATCAAAATACTGACATAGAATGAGAACATGCAGGCCTGTAGATGCTGCTATACAGTTAACGTTGAACCAGAACTCTCATGCAGTGAAGCAGACTCTTTGCTACTCAGAGGTATCTTTGTTTTTAAAAATTATATTTAATGCATTCATTGAAAGGAGAAAGGAGAGAGGCAAAGATAAAAGAAAATTAGGGCCAAATGAAGAGAGAGAAATATAAAGTCAGAGAAGTAGACAGAGAGGAAGAAACTCAGGCAGAGAGAGAGAGAGAGAGAGAGAGAGAGAGAGAGAGAGATGTAGAGAGATGGCTGGAAATATGCATAGATGGAGACAGACAGAGTTGGAGAGAGACATGTGGCTTTACAAAATCCCCTCTGACATTAACTGTTGTTTCCTAAAAAGGCAGCACATGTCCCTCATATATACAAAGATGTTCCTTCGCAGAACTTGCACTGGGCCAAGACTCGATGGGAAGCAGTCTGTCTCCAGATTAAATCTTGTGTCTCCAGACCAATAGGTTGTATCCTGAATGTGGGCAAAGTTAGTGCTGTGGGCAGGTTTCCATCTAAAGTCCGCACTAAGCAGGGGATAGCAAAGGCTTTGGCCTCTGGGAGTCAGCATGTCAGACAGACAGACAGACAATCACAACATCCATCATTTTACACATGGAAACGGGCCCTTGGCAGTGACTGTGAGGGGATGGCAGGAACCAGCAAGAAGCAATTAAGAGTGTGCATGGTGGTTAGACGCAGTGTGCCTGCCTGGAGATGTGGTGGAAGGTAAGAGAAGTTGTAACTCTTATTTCTGCTTTTGACCTATCTAGATAAACAAACTAGTCTGCCCTGGTAGAAGAAAAGGAAGTTAAATTTAAGAAATCCAGTGAAAAATGTGCAAATTATATAAACAGGCAATTCATTGAAGAATTACAGACAATGAAACTTAAAAATGTCCAGTCTCACAAATAATAATAGAACTAACAACACCTTGCATTTTTTAGTGTGTCAATGTGCTGGGTGCTCTGCTAAAGATGTTGCATGAGCTCATTTGGTCCCCACAGCAACTCTGTGCAATAGGTGCCACAGTTACCTGCATTTTATAGGTAAGGTTTTAATCACTGGGCCAAGGCATCACAGCACGTTTGTGTTTTCATATACTATTGGTGGAGGTACACAGTGGTTAGGAGCGGGTATCCAGTGCTAGACTCCCTGAATGTTCATCCCTGTTCTGTTATTTACCAGCCTGGAAAACTTGGACAAAGAATTCATCCTCTCTGTGTTCAGTTTTCTCATCTGTAGGATGGGGACACGTCATCGGACTATTGGGAAAATGAAATCTATTACCACATTTAAAACACTTAGCATGGGATATGAAGCGTGGTGAGCACTCACTATTGGATATGAGGAAACTCATTTATTCACTCTCTCCAGAGGGCAATTTGGCAAAATTTGGGTGTCAATGTAAGCAAAATGTAAGATGTTCATAGCCCTTCACCCAGAAATTCCACCTCCAGGAATATAACCTAATGAAATAATAGGGTAAAAGCCTCCCAAAATATTTCACAGGATATTATTCAACACTGCTGAAACCGTAGTGAAAACCAGAAACAAGTGACTATCAGTAGGAATTTGACTAAGTTAATTATGCTTCAGTATTTCCAACAATACCCAATATATTTAGTTGAAAGACATGCCTTTCTATGAACTGACATGGATGAAACAGAAGTGATGAAGTGATAGTTACAGGTTAGAGTTCCGTAGTAATAATTTGCATGTGTTTAGTTATCTATCCAAAAACTGACTGGAAAGAAATAAAGCAAATGGTTCCTAGTATCCCTCCTCCTCCTCGTCCTCCTCCTCCTCCTCGTCCTCCTCCTCCTCCTCCTTCTTCTTCTTCTTCTTCAGATGGAATTTCAAGTGACTCTCCTGCCTCAGCCTCCCTAGTAGCTGGGATTACAGGCGTGTGCCTCCACACCCGGCTAATTTTGTGTTTTTAGTAGAGATGGGGTTTCTCCACGTTGGCCAGGCTGGTCTTGAACTCTTGACCTCAGGGGATCCGCACACCTCGGCCTCCAAAAGTGCTGGGATTACAGGCGTGAGTCACCGCACCCGGCTATCTTTTACTATTCTTAGGAAAAAGAGTTATATAGCATCTTAGTTTCTCTGTATTGGTATTTTTCATAATGATTGTACATGTTGTTAATTCCAGTAAGTAAATGTTTGTGAACAAAAAGCAAACATGACAGCCTGTTGAAAGCAAATGAATAAAATGTTGGGCTTCCCCTTTATTCACTGGAGAAGGGCCTAGAGCACTGTTTAGTGCAATCTGCCGGCAGATGGGGGTCTTTGAAGGTGGGTGACCAGGCCAGTCATCCAGGGTGTATGAGGACTGTGCCTCAGGGGCCTTGGGGGGCATGGGGCACTCTCTCTCTAGTCCCTCTATGACATCCAGGATCCCAAGTATGACGGGGGGGGGGGGGGGGACCCTGGGATGAGAAGCCAGGTCACTCTTTCCCACACAGAGTAGGTAGAAAGTTTTTAAAGAAACAGTGTTTGAGTATTCTTTAAATATTTTTCAAACATGTAGATTAATGTAACAGACATTTATGGAGCCAACACCCTGAATTACCAAATGTTAAGTTTTTTTCTAGATATATATTTAAAGGTAAGTAGCTAAATCAATGTATCCATCAGAGAAATAGAACATAAGAGATGGAGTTCGGCTCTCTTCCTCCTCCTGTTTTTCTCCCTCCCTCGAAGGGAGAGGCACCCCAGGCTTGGCTATGCTTCCTTCCTGGGTTGCTTTTCAGGTATTAAAACCTTTGCAAGAATCTGCCATAGCATAGTTAATAAGTTGCATTATCTACCCATTCTGATAATATGGGTCAAATGCATTCATCCCAAATACTCTACAAGTTTCCACAGAAACACTGTCATTTATCTGTTTATTTATCCATTCCCATACTGTCAGAATTTAGGTTGTCTCTAACTTGCAGCCTGATGGCTGATGCTTCGATGAGCCCTCTCGCCCTGCCTCGTGGAACCCACCTGCAGCTATTTTTATAGCAGACACCCCTGGCAAAGGAAATGTGTCAATTCTCCTTTTATCAGATATGGCCAAATTGCTCTCCAACACGGGGTTGTGGGCATATCTGTTTCCTTACATACTCAGTAATACTTGATACTGCCCAACTTCTCAATTCTTGACATATCAGAGAGGTATAAAATTTTATCTCAAAGTTTTTATTTTAGTTTGTGTGTTCCTAATTACTACTGAGAATAACTACTTTCTCTACATTATCAGACAGCCCATTCTCCTTTTCTGTAGATATCTCATTTTATATACCCTTCTTCCAAGTTGTATTTGATTATTGGTCTTTCATGTAGTATTCTGGATATTAATTATTTGTATGTTTCATGTGTTGCAAATATCTTCTCTCAGTATGTTGCTTATCTTTTATCTTTGTGGCATCCTTTGCCGTGAGAAGTCTTTCAATGTGATATAATCAAATGTATTGGTCTTTTCCTTTTTGTGTGTTTGGTTTTTCTGTGTTAAGAAACATTTAAAAAATTATTTTTACTTTAAAATGGTTGCATTTTTTATGATTAGGTCTTTAATTTATTTGGAATTTATTTTTATTTATGGCCTAAAGAAAGGATCTAATTTTAATGTTTTCCATATGGGACATCAGTTGTTGCAATATCACCTGTGTAATAATCTTTCTTTTCTTTGCTTTGCAATGATTCTATATTGCAAACATATTCTATGTCTATTCTGTACCCATTTAATATGTCTGAACCATTAATGGCCTTCATCTTCTGTGCCACTTTTTGCATCTGTCTCTCTTTGAATCATGCCACACTGTTTTATTTGCTATAACTGACTAATCTTGATAGCTTGCAGGTGAAATATCTACTGCTTGTCAGTGTTGTTGCTAGAATCATTTTGGCCTTTAATTCACTTCCTCTTACATGTAACACTCCTTCCTTGAAAGTGTGATAAAATTTCACTCCCTGAGAGCCGACCATGGGCCAGGGCTGCTCTCAGCACTCCCATGTGGACCCTGTTCATTTCTCAGCCCCAAGGCAGATACTTTTATCGTAGTCATGTCCATTTTTCCAGACAAGGAAACTGAGGCACTGATAGGTTAAAGCAGCAGGTGAGTGGCCCAGCTGGGATTCAAACTGAGGCATTTTAATGCTCCAAAGCTGAATTTTTAGCTCTAATGCCAAACTGACTCTTAGTCAAGAATAAAAAGGACATTGAAAAAACTGAAGTGACTTTTTAACTTTTAAAAAAATTTTTTCATTTCAAAATAATTCAAACTCTCAAGAAAAGTATAAGAATAAAAATAGTACAAAGAACACCCATATGACTGCCTATTTTAAATAATTTATCTTATTTGCTTGATAATATATTGCCTCTTTCTCTTTCTCTCTCTCCACATACACACACGCACACACACGATTTGTTTCCTGAAACAATTGAGGTAAATTGTGTATACCATGGGGTTTCCTTTAACCCTTAAATGCATCAGTGTTTATTTCTTAAGAACAGAGATACTCTCTTATATACCACAGTATAATCATCAACTTTAGGAAATTTACTGTTGACAAAATACTTTTATATAATCTATTTATCATATTCTAATATTTTCAATGGATCCAGTAATGTCCCTTCCAGTCTTGGTTTTGCCTCCAGGCCAGGACCCAATCTAGGAGGGGTATGGCAGGGGTGACCGACTGTGTCACATTAGCCTTCCTTAATCTGGTACAGCCCCCAGCCTCTGTTTGTCTTTTATGATAAAGATATTTTTGAAGCACACAGCTTTCGAACCCCACTTTTTTCCTCACAGAACATTCCTCATCGTGGGGTTTGCCTGATAGCCCCTGGTGATTCGATTCAGATTATCCACTCCCTTCCAGAAGACTGCATGGCTAACGCTGTCCTTCTCAGGTGTCCACACTTGGAGGCACGGGATGCCTGAGGAAGGCTGATGTATTTTTGCTATCATGATTAAAAAAACTTAAAACTAGGTTTTGGATTATGGTTGTCACAATTCTAAATAAATTGCTACTTAAATATCAACCAATCAATATTTTTAAATTTTGCTAAAATATTGATCTAAGACTAGCTATTGAAAATATCTGGTGAAATTTCTAGGCATTTTATTAGAGGTCTGCATCTTCCTTTTACAAAAGCTGTCATATAAAATATTCCTGTGAACTCTAATTCCATCTAAAATGTCAGCCATCTATCTCCGTTTTAATTCTGTTGGCAAGCATCTGCTGAAATCTATGTATTATTATAATCTTGATAATAAGAGAAATGCAATATCACTTTAATTACATTCCAGGGCCTAAAACATTCTTCACTGAAGGAGCCAGAGTTATTGAAGGGAGCAGAGTCTTTTTTTCCTCCCTTAATTTATAATGAAAAGATGGAAGAGGCCAGGGTAAGGAGAATTAAATTCGTTTTTATCTTACAAGTCAAAGTCATCACTTTATTCCTTGGGTCTGAATCCCTGAGATCTTTGTAAAAATCTTTCCTGACAGCTTTTCCCCTGTTCCAAGTTCCTGCCAAGACAATGGTTCAGAATCATGTGGTGTGTGAATTTTAGTGAGGAAGAATCTTTGGTATATTCATTTTATTTTGCGCAAAACAAATCTCTACAAATGTAACAAAAAACGAATACACCAGGGTCTGTTGCAAGTCAGCAGAAGGTCAAGGAAAAGGCTGAAACCTCAGGTAGGCAAGAGACATTTCCTGATAGGGCAAGAATTCCCCTAATGACTTCTGCCCATTTTCTAAATGAATTGCTTACTTTTTTCTTTTACTGTTGAATTTTAAGAGTTCTTTATATACTCTAGATATGAGTCATTTGTCAAATACGTGGCCTGCAAATATTTTCGTAGTCTATAGTTTGTCTTTTCACTCTCTTAACAGGGTCTTTTACAGAACAAAAATGTTTAATTTTAATTGCCTAACTTACTAATCTTCTTTTTTCATGGATTGTGCTTTTGATAGCATGTCTGAGAAGTTTGCACCAAACCCTAAGTTCTCAAGATTTCCCCCTAAAATTTACATAGTTTTATGTTTTATATTGAAATCTATGATCCATTTTGAGCTCTTTTTTGTATAAAGTATGAATTTAATCAAGGTAATTTTTTAACCTATGGATATCTAATTGGTCCAGCACTATTGGTTGAAAAAATGATCCTTCCTCTATTGAACATACTTTGCTCCTTTGTCAAAACCCAGTTGGTCATACTTGGGTGGGGCTAATTTGGGGTTCTCTTTTCTTTTCCATTGATGTGTCTGTCCTTCTGCCAATCCCACACAGTCTTGATTTCTGTAAATACATTAAGTCTCAAGGGAGTAGAGTGATTCCTTCTACTTTATTCTTCCTTTTCAAAAAAGATTTTTCGCAATTCTCTTTCCATTATCTTTCCATGTGAATTTTAAAATAATCTTTTGTACATCTACAAAAACAGTCTTCCTGGGCTTTTGATGAGAATTACATTAAACCTATAGATCAATCTGGGGAGATTTGACATCTTTATCATGTTGTATTTTTCCATGAACTCGGTACGTGCCTCCATTTATTAAGATCATTTTGGATTTTTTTCTTCAGTGTTGTGTTATTAGACTCACACCTGCATAATTTTTGAGTGATCGTAAGCTGTGTTGTATTTAAAGTATTTCTTTCCGTGTATAATTTTGAGCATACGGAGACATCATTGATTTGCATATGTTAATCTTACTATATCCAACCACCTTGCTGAACTCACATATTCTAAAGAGAGTTATTTTTCAGATCCCTTGAGATTTTCTATGTTGACCGTCATGTTCTCTGCAAATAGGGTTGGTCTTATTTTTTCCTTCCTGAAAGGTGTGCCTTTATTTCCTCTCCTTGTCTTACTAGGCCGACAAGAACGTTAGTACTAGGTTGAACAGGTGTGGCGACGGCAGACATCCTTACTTTGTTCCTGATCTCAGTAGAAAAGTATTTTGTTTCTCACCATGAAGTTTGATTTTAGCTGTAGGTGCTTTTGCAGATATTCTTTGTGACATTGAGGAAGTTTTCACAATTCATCATGGAAGCGTTTTTATGGCTACTTTGACATCTCTGTCAGATGACTCTAAATCTGTGTCATCTAGGTGATAGCATCTGTTGATTTTTTTTTTCTCATTCAAATAGAGATTGTCCTCATTCTTGCTTTGACAAATAATTTTCCACTGAAACCTGAACATTTTGGATTTGATGTTATGAAACTCTGAAACTTATTGAAATCTTC
The DNA here is from genome assembly GCF_043159975.1 of Macaca nemestrina. Classification (NCBI taxonomy): domain Eukaryota; kingdom Metazoa; phylum Chordata; class Mammalia; order Primates; family Cercopithecidae; genus Macaca; species Macaca nemestrina. Next base: position 86,163,226 of record NC_092133.1, on the reverse strand, counting down.
AATTTTAACAGGCCTCCTCAGATATCATTCCGTCAGGAGAAAAGAGGCATTTCCTCATAATTGCTAGAGGGTTGGAGCTTGACATCGTCTCTGGCCGCCATTGACACCTGGTGGGAGAAGGGCTCTGTGTTACTGTGGGGTGGGGTGCAGGCTAGGTTCTAGGCCATCACTCTAGAACCTGCTCAGTAATTAACACTTGTTTGAGTCAATTATTGCCCTAAGTGGAACGTCAGCCTTGGGCTTGTGCGGGCCTCCCCTTTGGCCCTCGCAGATAGCACCTGGCTGGGAGTGCCCAGGCTCATCACTGTTCTCCATGTGTCCCTTGCTGACACTGTGGGGCGGGGATAGCCTCGTGGTGGCTGGGCAGTGGAGGACGTCCTGACTCTTTCCTAACTGGCGCAAGGTGCCTAGAGGTGCCTTGTCACTGCCAGGAGGGGGTGGAAGTGCAGGATCCCACAGGGTCTCCACTGACACCCCTGGGGGCAGGGACTTTTTCATTCATTGGGCACGAAAGCCTCTCTTCCCCATGTGACCCTCTGACACCACCCTCGTTGGGGAGCGGGGGCTCCTTATAACTGACCAATGAGCGTGGAAGTCCAGGTCTCCACTTGGCCTCTGTTGATGAGGGTGGGGCTTGGGGTGAGGGCACAGTTTTTTCTGTGCTGTTTGACCGTTGTGGAGTGGTTATCACCTAAAAGTCTTGTCTTCCTAGGCTGAGCCTTTCCCAGTCTTTGGCTCATGGGAGCTGGCTTTTCTTGGGGCTTCTGTGTCTGTGCCCAGTGTCATTACAGGGTTGCCAGCTTCTCCCGTTCCCATCTGAGACACCTGAGGCAAAAAGAAAACTCAGAAATTCACCGCCCTGTTATTCCTGGGCTCCAAAGGTCCCTAGCCAGTCGGCCTTCTTCTCTCCATTTTTGGGGGTCTTTTTATATTTGTTTTTTAATATAATATTTAGGGGTTTTAGCTGTACTTAGAGGAATAGGGAAAAGTAGACCTATTTCATCTTTCCAGAAAAGTAAGTCTGAAATGAGTTCTGGGGGATAGGTGATTTGGAGTAATGCTCTTTGGGGAGGGGCCCTGGGCTGGCAAACCTCTCTCAGACACACAGTCTTGATTCTAGAGGCCCTTGAGGGGGTCTTCCCCATCGGGTGAAGGAAGGAGTGGGGATGTAGGCAGAGTGCCTGCTGGGGAGTCTCTGCTCCTCAGTCCCTGATGAGGGCCACAGCTGGGCGGCTGCAAAGCCGAGCCCCCCAGGCCAACACATGCTCAGCAGACCTTTTCGCTAGCTCCCAAATTAAACATCTCCACTTCCTCTTTAAAGTCACTATAAGCATTGTTGTCACACCTAGACCCTTGTTTATCCACCAACAATTGCTTGAACTGCTCCCTTTATTAAATTTCATTCCATGAAATAACTGGATAATGGTTCTTAGTGAGATGGACTGGGCTTACTCTCCCCTGCTTGTCTGAGGGAAGCAGATGGTCAGGCAGGGAGCTCCTGCCTGAACCCCAGCTGCAGCCAAGTTCTGCTCCCACCTTTGCAAACTCTCTGACCATGTAATCAAGAAGTCACTCTTCAGGGCAAGAGGTGAAGGACCTGGAGTTGGACCCACAGGCTGTTTCGGAGGACTGGGACTCACAGACACCCAGAGCTTTCTCTTTGATTAAGCAAATATTGATTTTCACCAAAGTCTACTGGCACATGAAGATAAGTAAGTCAGGCTCCAACCTGAGGAGTTGACAGTCTTAGGGGGACAGTTGCAATGCAGTGTGTTAAATACTGAGATGAAGGATGCACAGAAGAAAAAGGAGAAGCTCTTGATCCAAACTGGAGTATTCAGGAAGGCTTCCTGGAGGAAGAGTCTTGTTGAATGCTAATTGCTTACATCTCTACCTAAGTGAAATCCTTCAGCAGCTTCCCATTGCTGCCAGCACATACTCAAGTGTTTACTGTGTCACTGGCCTCCCAGCCAGCCCTGTCACAAGCCATCCCCTGTTGTGCCTGCTCCCTGGTCTCGGGGAACATCCATCAGGTTACTGTCCAGCCTCCTCGCATGTCGTCTCTTTTGCATGGGATGATGTTGTTCCCCTCCAGGGCCATAGAGATACTCCCACTCCCCTCTGTACTATCACCACCGTCAGGGGAGAGATCTGGTCTTGCTGGGCCATCACTCTAGAACCTGCTCAGTAATTAACACTTGTTTGAGTCAATTATTGCCCGAAGTGAAACATCAGCCTCCGGGAGCCTATCTGCAAGAAAGGGACAGGTGGTGTGGCTTCCTGAGAAGAGAGGACAGCCTCTGCTGAGGCCCCGGGCAAGGGCATCACGGAATGCTGGGGTTATGCAAGAGGGGAGAACAAGAGGTGACATGGGCCAGCAAAAGAGGAGGGCTTGATGAGCCCTGGGAGGACATTGGGCCTCATTCTGCAGGATTTTAAACAGCCTTACAGGACGAGTGCCTGGCTGCAGTGCCCCAGATGGGTTGGAGGCAGGGAGACTTACTAGGAGAAGGCAAATGGATAGTCCAGGAGAGGGGAGGCTGGCTGGATTAGTCCCAGGCCATGCCAGCAGGATCATGTTGGCTTCTGAGGCCCCAGGGCACCCATCTCTCACAGTACTTCCCCGAGGCAAGCAGTGTGTGGCCTGAGGTCAAGGTGTGTGGCTGAGTACACTGGTGTCCATCCTAGTTCCTGGCCAGCCCATGCTTAGCCCCACCGGCAGACAGTGTTGGACAGGCCAGGCCAGGGCTGTGTGGCAACAGCCCTGAGTAGCTGAGCAGACCCAGGCGGGGCTCCCTGAGCCAACCCTAGAGTCCTAAGGAACAGAGATCCTCCCAAACTGCAGATGAGCCCTGATTGTTGAGTCACATGTGACACATTAAGACACTTTGGTCAATTTGTAATGACTGTTCACCCTCCATGCTGCTGTGAGACTCTTCCTCGGACCCAGTAACTCAGGCTCAGGCATGCGAGTCTGAAGAGGCCATGTCAGTTCCTGGGGCTTTCCCATGAAAAGAGGCCACTGTCCCCAAGAGAGGCCTTTGTCCTGACACTGGCTCTAGGACCCCACATACACACATATATGCAAATGCAAAGACAATTTTTTCTTTTTTATCTTGTCAGGAAATGTTTTGAGAGTTTAGGAACCAGGTCAGCACTCGGGCAAAGAGAGAGGGATGTGTGTGTGCAACGGCTCAGTGCAGCTAAAAGTGAGAACCCGAGTCGGGGAAACCACAGCTTGTGGCTGCCCTGGGAACTAGAGAGGGAGGGAGGAACTGCTTTTATTTCAATTTCCAAAAGACCAGATTCCCAGATAACAGCACTTCCCCCCTCCACCTGGTGGTTTCCTTTGGGGACTGAGCATTGCCCAGAGCTCTAGGAGAAAAGCCAGGGCTTGGGTAAGGGAACTTGCTGGTGAGTCTGATGACTCAGACCCCATCCTTGGTCCTGGAGGGTCTGTGGTTCCAGGTGGCCCAGGCCAGGCCTGGCTTCCTTCTGCTTTACCCATCTGACCCTGCTTCCCCTGGGGGCAGGCAGCAGGGCTGCACCTCCCCCTCTGGAAGGGACCCTTGAAGAGTGGACTGCAGGGCCCTGGGGTCAGGGGGACTTTGGCTGGACTGTGCATGGGGCTTGATTTATAACTTAAATCTTTAGACATGTGGCATGCTCTAGGCTCTGCAAATGTCAGGAATTGCCTTAAAAACTAACTAGAGTGGAGATTCCTAACATGGATGCTAGTGCCCCGCAGGGCTCACAAATGGCCTGTCATGGTAAGTGGAGGCCGATGGGTTTACTAAGGGGCTCCAGTTTAGGCTATGTGCTGCTGTTTCCTCTGCAGCATCATGGCCCCTTCCCTGTGGTGCAGGACAGCTGTCATCCCACAGCTCTGCTCCCTGGACATGCACTCCCCTCGGTCAGGTCCCTCAGGACTCCAGAGCAATGTTTCCCAGAGGCTGAAGAGCACAGTATGAATATTGCATGAATAATAATAACCCCACCACTTAGCGGTTATGCAACGCTTTCCTCTTCCACAATACTTTACCATCATTAATTAGTTATTCTGCACGGCTTCCAGCCTCCCCTGCTCTCTATGCAAGGCATGCCCTGAGAATTGATCCTGCAAACAGGCCTGTCCTGGTCTGAAGCACCAACATCAAGTGGCCAGGCCCCTCTTCGCTGGGATTGTACAGGCTTTGGGAGGCCTTGGCTTGGCCACTTCTCATAACAGCAGAGACCTGTGCCCTTGCTGGGGAGCACTACCTCCTTTCTGACCTGAGCACCTTCCCAGAGTGCCTCTCGGTGTGCTTGGCTCCCTGTTTCACTCACGGCCCTTAGGAAAGTGGCAGACGCCGGTCTTAGGTGGTGGCGTGCTTGCGTGTGGAAGGGCAGCTGCCGCCTGCACCTCACTCTGTGCACACACTCCTTCCAGGGACTTGTCCAGCCATGCTCTGTGTGCAATGGGGCCACTGAGCTGGGAGCTGTGTTGTGTCTGGTCCAAGGCCACTGGCTGAGCAATGGGTAGCAGAATGGGGACTCAGATATCTTGGTTTCAAATACCCTTCCCTCCTACCCGCCATGGGGGTCATGATGAGGTTTCAGATCCCCACAGAGAGGCTCAAAGGTGGGGCAAGCCCTTTCCCCAGTGAATAGGGTCACTTAGGTGTCCGGCTGTGAGGCTTCTGATCTGGCCCTCCCTGGATACCACTGTCCACCCAATCATGACAGCCTCAAGTTCCTCCTTGTTCCAGAAATCCATGTCTTCCTCAAGGCTTCAGCAGCCCCTTCCCAGGTGTGGCTCAGTGCTCACATGTGTCACCACACCTGGTCAGAATGGACCCGGGACACCCGGGGGGCCCTACCCCCTTGGAGGAGCTCCTAGCCCTGGTTAAGGCCCAGGCCAACTCCCCGCCTCCACCCCTCCATTAGCCTGAAAAGTTATTGATCAGTTTGTCTTCTGTAAGCTGAGTGTTTTAATCCCACTGTGTGAATCTTTAAGAATTAATTAGGAAAGATTGCTCAAGAAAAACAAAGCGGGCACCAGTTTTGATACCTCCTGGTCACCGACTGTTATTGTTTCCCTCTTAATTATGATGCTATTTCTGGAAGCTAGAGGCAAGCTCCCTGGTGCATCTCAGCCTGGGGTGGCTTCTGTGTGGCCCTCCGTGGCCTCCTGCTTCTAGTTTCTGCCCAGGGTGGCGTGTGTCGAGGAGAAAAGGCACAGGGGCATTGTAGCAGGCAAGATATGAGTGGCCAAGCACTCCCACCTCTGGGAGCAGAGTGGCCACGGGACTCTCCTCTCTGCTCGTCTGAAAACCTTATCTGTCCACAATGCCAGCCACATCTTACGCCAGTATCCCCAGCTGTTCTGTCCCTGCTCAGCTTCTTTCTTTAGCTCTCAAGCCCTCTGTACCTTCTTGAATCACCTGACCTTTGCTTGTACCTTGTCCTCTGCTTGGTCACAATCCCTGTCTGGGTACGTTCCATTCCAGTCCCTGCTACCACCTCACTGAGACTTTATTAGCTCTAACTGGTCCTTTTGTTTTTAATTTAAATAATGATATCTCCAGGGGAGCTTCTGTGACACCCCTAGGCTGGGTTAGGTGCCTGCCTTGGCCCACCTGGCTGGCTAATCATTGTACTTTCATGCATTAGCAGGGACTGCCGTGTGTGGAATTCCTCAATCACTGCCTGTCTTCCAGAAACCTTAGCATCAGGGGCTCAGGGGTCCTGAGCTGGAGTTGCCAAGCAAGTGGTCTGCTCTGACTCCAGGCTTCTTGTCTTTCTGTGGATGGGGGAGCAGTCCATGGAAATCAAGGAGTTGTCTGAAAGCTCCCAGAGTCCCCCTCGCCTCCCCCCACCCCACCACTGCTTTGCACTCCCTTTTCCTGTGTGTCCTTTTTGTACAGCTCTGCCAGGTAGGTTTGGGTTCTGCTCAAGCCTAGTTCCTTTCACAGAAAGCAAGGACCACAAACAGGCATGGGAGGGGTCGGCCGACGTCCTGTTTAGAGTCATGCTCTGATAAGACTGGAGGGTGATTGAGGAAGAGAAATCTCAGGTGGTTCCGGGGTTTGAGATGGAAACTCTGAGATTTCTGCAAGTCTTGATCTAGAAGGCTCTAGACTCTGGCAGAAGCCAAGTGATGCTGGAAGTAGGAGGACTGTGTAGCCAAGGCCCACACACCTATGCCCCTGCATTCTGCTTGAGAGAGGGCTGAACAGGTGCTATTGCACTCGGGGTAGGTGTGCTTCATTTCCACTTTCAAACAGCCCCACGGAGTGCCTGAGAAGCGGACCCATTTGTGAGCCCTGAGGCAGGGGCAGGGCCTGCCAGCACCCACACCACCCAAGAGAGCTAAATTTAAAAAAGTATACCTTGTGTTTCAGTCTGACCCCAGGGTCCACTGACATTGCAGGGTGTCACAGGATAAATGAACAGAAAGGCAGGATTTGTCTCTGGCGAGTCTTCTATATGTCAGGGTCCTGCATCCCCATTTTCAGATGAAAAAAGGGAAGCCCAGGATCAATCTGCTGTGTGAAGCATAGCTGGGCTGTCTCCCTTGACTCTACACATCCGGTTTCTTTTCTGAGCCTCTTGGGTGCCATGAGGTGCCAGCCGGGCCTCCAAGGCTCACAGCGGGCTGAAAGATGGAACCATCATAGTGTACATGGTCTCAGAGCAACAGAGGAAATGCTATTGCCCCCGTTGTCTCTCTGTGGCTGAACTGTACTTGGATCCTAAGCTCCGTACCACTCAGTACTTACACTAGATCTTATCTCTTCAAGCCACTTTTGGTTTAATACTCAGTTCAGACTTCTCCCATCCACCTCTCCCGGCATCCCCCAGGAGAAGAGTCTAGTTCTCACGCATCATCTTGCTCTTGGGAGAAACAGCTTCCCCTGGGTTTTTTGTGGCCTTCATGCCATAGAGCAAGCTGCAGACTGGGGCCAACAGTGCAGGGGAGAAGTGTGATGCATGGAAGGGGTGATCCTGGACCAATGAGAGCAAGGGGGACTTTCAGAGGAGTGGCTTTGAAGGATAAATAAGCACTTTCCACAGGGATGAGGGAAAGGCATTGCAGCAAAGAGAGCAGCAGCCTGTGCAGAGGCTTGGAGCCATGCATGTTGCATGACTCGCAGGTCCCAGGCCGGCTTGTGTGGGACTGTGTGGCATAGCTCCGCCTTCACAGCCAGCCTTCTCTGCTCCCATCTCCCAGTCTCCAGTGATGCCCTCTCAGGACCCATCACCAGAGTCATTAGGATTCCTCTGATTGCAGATGACAATTACTGAGCTCACATAAGAGTAAGAAAAAGAAGCAATTTCCTTACTGAGGTGACTCAAAAGTCCAGGGAGAAGTGCTTCAGGCACAGCTGGATTCAGAGGCTTCAAAGTATCTTTAGGACTTGGTCTGGGCTCAACCTTCTTCAGCAGGGACTTCAGTCTGCAGGTTCCCTGCAGTGGGCAAACTCAGGCCTCCCTCGGCCCCATAGCTCTCAGCTCCAGAAGACATTCTTGCTTCTCAGTTTCCCCTGAGGCCCTGAGTTGGGTGTCACTGATCTGAATTGGATCATCTGCCCCACCTGTCGACCAATCACAGTTGACAGGAAGAAGAAATATGCTAATTGGTCAGGCAGGGTTCACACATTCCCCTGGAGCCAGTCCTATGGGAGTCACGTGGAGTGCCTCCCAGTGTGCTTGGCTCCCCACTTTGACCACGGCCCCTAGGAAAGTGGCAGATGCCCATCTCAGGTGGTGGCATGCTTGTTTGTGGAAGGACAGCTGTTGCTTGCACCTCACTCTGTGCACACACTCCTTCCGAGGACTTGTCCAGCCATGCTCTGTGTGCAATGGGGCCACTGAGCTGGGAGCCATGTTGTGTCTGGTCCAAGGCCACTGGCTGAGCAATGGGTGGCAGAATGGGGACTCAGATCTCCTGGTTCCAAATATCCTTCCCTCCTACCCATCGTGGGGTCATAGTGAAGTTTCAGATCCCCACAGAGAGGCTCGAAGGTGGAGCAAGCCCTTTCCCCAGTGAATAGGGTTGGCTGGAGTTCTGGTTGTGGGGCCTCTGGTTGCTCAGAGGAAAACCGAGGTGCTAGTCAGGGGAGGAAGGCAGGCCATGTACCAGTGTCCACCCTGCACTCTGTTCCCACTTCCTCCAGCTTGTGAGACTGAGGCTTGGGGAAGGTGCTGAGCTTTGCCTGTGACACTCTGATCTTTTCTTCAGTGTAAATCTTGTCTCCCTGGTCACTCTGTGAGCTCCTTCATGGGGGACTTAGGTCTTTGGTTGCTCTTTGATTTCTCCTAGGCCCTGGGGCCCCAGGGAACACCCTGCAGGCTCTTTATTTACATGTGTGAGCCCTGTTAAGAGACTAGGAAGCCTATCCTAGACATTTGAAGCCACTTCCTCTAGCTGAGAATGTTGGAATTCATGAGCTCTAAAGTTAGGAGCCATTCAGCAACATTTAAGTCCCAAGATGACTATGGGCAGGCATCATTGACAAATACTTAGGGCAGCCTCTCCCTATTTTTAGTTCAAATACTTATAGAACGACATCTGAGTGCACGCACGCCTACTGGCCCACAACTGGGAATCCCACAGCCCGATTCTGCCCAAATAAGGGTGGCAAAGAGTGCCAGTCCCCCATCGAGGGTGGACCCAACAGGTGGACAGCTCAGAGAGGCCTGGATGCTGGGGATGGGCTCTCAGCAGGTCAGATTCCAAGTGAGATGGGGCAAAGCTAGGCCGTGCCTTCAGCGCTCTCCAAAATAGCTCATCTCAGCTTGTATAGAGCAGCCCTGCCATCTTCCTCCCCAGGAACTGGGGTGGCTGCCCTCCCATGTTTCTGGGGGTCCATAAGACAGAGGGCCATCCACTCTTGCAGAGGGCTCCTTGCTGTTGGGAGAGCCACTTACAGAGCAATCTGTGTGATGCATGCCTGAGATGGGAATAGCAGCTGTGAGGGGGCTGGAGCCCACTATTTTGTCAGGGAGGCACAGAGTACCAGGTCCACATGGGGCACCAGGGAGAAAGCAGAAACTCTAGAATCTAGAGCCCTTAGAGTGGCCTTGTGCAAATTAGGAAAAGCTCCCATGGTCAGTGGCTGATCTGACCACACATGGAAGCTACACAGGTGGAGGCTATGGAAAGCCCCTGCATCTCAGCAAGCCCTCTGGAGGTAGCCCTCTGCCTTCTGCTCTGTGCTTTAGGCAGCAGCAAGGGCTGTGTTCTGGCTCTCTGACCCTATACAGTGTGGACAGTTCAAGGGAGGCAGCCAGCCAGACTCGTGCAGTTGGTGGTAGCAGTCAGAGGGGGTCAAGCCAGATTTGGCCAGAACTTTGCCTATTATGGCCTCAGCAAATCTACAGGTTGGAAGGGGGCCTGCCCCACACAGCCCCACCTCAGCCCCGTGTGACTCTCCTGTGGGTGCCAAGCTTCCCCCTCCTTGCATGAGATCCCGGAGAATTCCTGCAGAGAAAGTGTAGTGCAGCACCTGCTGGTCCTTGTGGGCTTCCTCCTGGGGTCTCCCACAGATCTAAATGTAGCCAAGGCACTCCAGAGACCTCTGGCTGTGATATCGAAGCAGGCCTGCTAGGGCCAGCCATCCTCCAGCTACTTTGCAGAGCCAGGGGACAACAGCCAGTGCTGGAGGCTTGCAGTGGGTCTACGGCCCAGGGGGCCCTCCCCAGCTCATGACCCTAGCAGGAAGCAGGGGCAGGGCCGGCCAGGCTGCTGTCCTGAGCATGCACCCTCACCCAAGGGCTCATGAGTGTGTGCAGTCACAGCTCCAAGCACAGGAGGGCTGCATGGAGGGATTTCCCTCCCTGAGGAGGGGAAAGGCTGCCGCCGAGTGGCCGAGGGGCTGGCTCGCAGGAAGGGCTGGGCCTTTGGCTGTTTTGAGTGCACAGCTGGGTTCTCCGCCCACGTTGGTCTCCCTGCAAGTGACTCAAGGTAGTGGTGGAGTTGGGGTGGTGGTGGGAATTCACTCAGTCCCAAAGTCAGACCCCAGGGAGGAGAGTCTCTTTGGGGTCAGGGATTAGGGGAAGCCTCACAGCTTGGAGGGGACACAGGATGAGACATAGAGGATGGTGTCTAAGGGACTGGCCTCTGTTGGGGGCTGAGCTGAGGCTCAGCCAGGGGTCCCAGCCACAGAAAGGGGCAGAAGGAGCCGAGGTTTCAGGGCAACACATTTGGGGAGTGAAGCCGATGAGGAAGGATGCGGGACAGCCTGGCGAGAATGGAAACTGTGATGCTGCTGGGGAGACCAAGGCCAGGATTGGGGCCTTTTGACGTTAGGGTTTTCTCCTCTTCCTTTCTCTTCCCTCCCGTTGATGGTCTGAGTGACTCAAGCACAGCCTGAGTGTGTCTCTTGAGCGTCTCTGTGTGTACCTCTCTGTATTTCTCGCCCTTTCTAACCTGTGTCCTTCCTTCCTCTCTGCTCAGATTTCATCTCAGGCTAGCATGAATTTTCCATGCCAATGCTGCAGATGAGAGCAATGCCTACCAAGGGAGGACCGGAGGGGGAATCAAGCAACATGCTAGCATGGCAGGGGGAGGGTGTGGGGTGAGGCTGCGGCTCAGGGGCCTGGCCCCACCCACTGAGGCCCTGCCCTCTGCTGTCCTCCTGCCTTCTGCCCACTAAAGACAGAGAGAGATCAGAGGTGTCAGAAAGGGTCCTGTCCCAGGAAAGGGTGAGGACATAGCACACACAGCTCTGGGTTGGGAGTATTAATCTGGAAATGTGCTCCCACCCACTGCCTTCCATTGAATATAAACCTTTGCCCCATGTCCGGAATGATGTTCAACCTAGCTGGAGCAGCAGGACTGATTTAAAGAAATGATAAGACAATGGAATGAAGCTGATTGGGGCTTCAGAGAACAGACAAAATCAGGGTCATATTGTGTGCGATGGTGTCTGTGTGTGTGAGCAGATGTGCTCACATGGGGCTTGTGATCTGTGGGAAAGAGAGAAGAGGTCACTGAATTTCCAAAAATATCTGTGATTAGAACAACGCTGGGAAATTTTGCTTTAGAAAAAACTTGGGGAAGCTTTATCAGTCTACAAAGTTAGGCTGCCAGAAAAATTCTGAACTCTAGTAGGACAATCCCTCTCTCCACCAAACACACAAAGAGCAAAGCTGTCCCTTGCAGAACTCCAACCTACCATGCCACTCTGGGCATCACTGAATGTGGTCAGCAGACAGGGTTGGGTGGAGGATGTCTTTGCTATGATGCTTCCTCCATCATACCATCTGGTCTTTTCCAGTGAAGTCACCGGCTTCCCTTTGTGAGGAACAGGAGTGGTAGCACTCTCTCCTGCTTTTTCCTGGAAGTTTGAAAGTGAGACTCAGGCTTGGATCTCACCATTTGCCCATCCCCAGCCCAAGTCCATGCAGCCCCGCGGCTTGATGGTTTTGGTGGTGTTGTATCTGTTAGTTCCTTGGATTCATGTTCGCGTCTGCAGGCCTCCCTGGGCTCTCAGTGCAGACCTGCCGTTTCCCACTTCTCTTGGCACTTGGGTACATTAGCAAGACCACGATGCCTCCCATTCCTCATTTTGTGAATGGCAATAATAACAGTATTTATCTCACAGAGTTGTTGCTGTGAGTATTAAATATCTGTCTCAAAGTAAGTGGCCAATAAATGTGCACATTTCTCTCCAAGGACCTCACGTCTGAATCGCTCTTCTACGGCCCTGTTTGTGAGCAGTGTCTCCTGTCTTAAGGTTTCAAGGCTTGGCTAGAAGAGTGAGGGACCCTTACAGCATGCTCTCTTTCCTTCTTTCCTTCCTTTTTTTTCCTTCCTTCCTTCCTTCCTTCCTTCCTTCCTTCCTTCCTTCCTTCCTTCCTTCCTTCCTTCCTTCCTTCCTTCCTTCCACCAACGTCTATTAATGCCTCCCGCGGGCCAAGCACTGCATCAAATGCTGGACACTGTACCATGCAGTCCAGGGTGAGACCAGCCAGAAGACGCATTGATGTGTTAATATGTGAGAAGCTTTTAGGATGGTGCCTGGCGCACACTAGTGCCATGTAAATGTTGCTACATATCGACATGGTCAGTTATGGCGGGCAAGCACCACAGCTGTGGAGCACACTGGGGTCAGCTCACTCAGGTCTGGGGAGTCAGGGAGGAAGTGGCATGGAGCCAACACCAGGTAAAGAAGGAGGGAAAGAAGATGGGGCCAGGCAGAGTGTGTGGCTCCAAGGCAGGAGATGCCCTGGCTGTGTGGGGAACTAGAAGCACCAAAGCCCTGCTGGATTAAGGAGGGCCTTGGGAGCCACAGGGGAGCCTGTGGAGCAAGCTTGGGTCAGAGTGCAGGTGTTGGAAACTGCTGAACAGCTGACTGAACTGCATTGGGTGGAGACGCGTTCCTGGTCTGAGTTTTGAGGGAGCTCTGATGTCTCAGCAAGGCTCCAAGATGCTCCATGGCAATTGGGAGCCCGCCTCTGTGCTCCTGGGGTACCTGAGGCAGGCTTTCCCAGGCCTCTGAGACTGGGTGGCTAGGGCCACAGCCAGCTCTGTTCTAACCAGGCTCTGGGGTTTCTTTCTTTGCAGATGTAGGAGGAGCTCAAGTGCTGGCAACAGGCAAGCCCCCTGGGGCTGAAATCGGTAGGTGGCTGCCCATGTTATTCTGTGCACAGGGTCAGGGGCAGGAAGGAGACTCCCACAACACACAAGCAGAGGGCTGCAGTGCTGGAATTGGTTCCCTGCTGTCAGCATAGGGAAAGGGGCACCTCACCTCCAGGCCCTCCCGAGTGGCTGACAGCTTTATTTTGGGGGGCAACACCTTGCATTAAAGCTCATCCACACAGGAGGCATGATACCTCAGGGCCAGAGATGCGTGACTCCAGCACCCACAGAGCCCTATCCTGCAACCATGGGCCCTGAAAGCACGCTCTGCCAGGCTCACAGCCCTCATCGGTGCCTCCCTCCACCTGCGAGCTTCCAGCCTCTCTGCCCCTTAAGGGCCTCATATGCTGGCCAGGCTCAGTCTGCATGCCTCACCCTCTGAGAAGGCTCTGGATGCCCATGATTCCAAGCCAACCCAGCCTCTCCCGTCATGAGCTCCTTCCCTGCCCTCCCCAGCTGACTGCAGGCTCCTCAAAGGCCAGATAGGCCTTATCCATTCTCCTGCATTGCTCACCATAGAGCAGGCAATTAACACACACCCAATAGATGAGTGGATGAATTAACGAAGGGATCGGTGAGGAAGGGCTAGGAGGCTCAGGCGGCCAGAGAAATGAGCAACTCACCATTTGGGGCAGGTAGCCAGGTGAGCTTCAGGGAGCGTTGAAAGGTGGGAACAATTCCCACAGCTGAAGGAACCAGGGATGGTGCTTCTGAAGGAGGGGATGGGGTGCAGGCAGAGGCTGGGAGCAAAGTGACTCCTGGGAGAGTGGAAGGTGAGGCTGGCCTCAGCCAGTGGGAGATGGCGTGTTAAGGGCCACATGCGTGCTTTGGACCTCATCTGGAATGTAGAGGGAGCTGCAGGTGACTGAAACCCGGTGTTCAATTCCTTCCTGAGTTTCAGATTTCAAGTACGCCCTCATCGGGACTGCTGTGGGCATTGCTGTATCTGCCAGCTTCCTGGCCCTGAAGATCTGCATGATCAGGAGGCACTTATTTGACGACGACTCTTCCGACCTGAAAAGCACACCTGGAGGCCTCAATGGTGAGGGATGCGGTGCTCAGGCCTGGCTCTGCCCGACGAAGCCAGGCACCGAGGGCCACTCTGTGATGCTGGCTACAGCAAGAACGAACCCACAGCGCAGAGCCCAACAGGCTGTAAAGGAAGGCAGTGACCTCTCCAGGTTTCTGTCTCTCTTACTATGTCTTTGCCTCTGTTTCTCTTTCTTCTGTCTTTCTCTCTCTGTCTATTTGTGTTCCTTTTTCTGTTTCTCTTTCCATCTCTCTGTCTTTCTGTGACTCTTTCCCTCTGTACCTTTCCTTTCTGTTGCTCTTGGCAGTCCTGAGAATCACATTTCCTGGAGAAAGGTGGGAGAGGAACTAAAATTGGCTTCACACAGAAATTTCTGTTCTCTCATCCAAATGATGAGATCAAATAAACCCAGTGCCAGGAGGCAGTGAGGTTGGTCGTAAGTGTGGGTGGATGGTGGGAGGTTCTGTTGACTGTGTGGGTCACGATGCATTTTTTTTCATAAATTGGGAAAGTCCTTCTCAAAACAGTACTGAGTAGCCCCTCAGATAGAAACTGAGCTGGCTGATGTGCACCCTGGCACAGTCCTCCGCCTCCTTGGCACCCAAAATGCAGTGTTGATTTGCATCCCTTCTCTCAGGGTATCACCCCCAAACTCATCCTCTGTTGTATTAGATGGCTCAGTGCAATGATGGTGCAGTTTTCCACGGGGTGCTTCTGGGGAGAACAGAGCCTCACTGTCTTTCTGGAAGATGTGATTATGATCCGTGAAGATAAACAGAAGGGGCTGGTCTGGGCCAGGAGAGGAGGAGGCTTCCCAAGATGCTGGGGTGTGCATCACCCGAGGGGCTTAATAGGCCATGGGAGTTTGCTTATCCTTGAGTTTGCTTATCCTTGTGTATCCCCACAAATAAGGGGAGGAAACAGCCTCTTCATCACATGGCAGCCAGGCCCCGGATCTCTCGAGGGCATCATGAATGAGAGGACCCAGGAGAGGGAGGTGAAAGTTCTAGGGAACGCTCTGCACCTCTTGTCACAGGACCCCCTTCCTAATGCCCGGCTTTCTCTGTTTAGACACCATCCCGCTAAAGAAGAGAGCCCCAAGGTAAGGTCACTGCCCACATAGTCAGGGAGGGGTATCGTGTTCTCTCCTGTCTTGGCCATGCCACTCCCTTGCCTGTCATCCCCAGCCTTCTCTGCATTCTGGCATGCTTTCTAGGTGACTAGAATTCACCTCATGACACCCTCCTTACACTCTCTCCTCCTCTGGACGAGTGGGCAGGTGTCACAAGAGTGAGGGCCACAGGATACAGTCGTCAAAGGAACTAGGGCTCGCCTCTGCACAGCCTGGATTAGATCCTGTTCCACCTCCACTCAGACCCCTTCAGTGCATACCTCTGACACTCAGAATGAGGCCTCCAGCCCCTGTCACTTGGGAGGTCACATGTGGTTTGTTCCAGGTTTCCAGGCTTCTCTGCTGGCATCAAAGTACCCTGCTCTTCTGCACAGAGCCCATGTCCTCAGGGATGGTCCTGCCTCAGGACCTTTGTATTTGCTGTTTTCTGTCATTGGAATGCTCTTTGCCGGAAAGCTGCAAGCCTCACCTCTCTTTTCATTCAAATCCCTGCTTCAGTGTCACCGCTACATCATAGAGGGCCTATTTAAAGTACAATCCCCTCTCGACTCCAGCCACCATTCTCTTCTCTTTGCTTGGCTTCAGTTTTCTTTATAATTCTCTGCACTAGTTGATGCTATATGATATATTGATTTGTCTATTTTGTATGAATTTCTTTCTAAAATGTAAGCTCCGGGCAGGTAGGGTCTTCCTTTTCACTTCTCTAGCCCAGCACTTAGCACAGTGCCAGGGACGAAGTGGATACTTGCATATGTGTTGAATGAATGAATAAATAAATGAACATGAGGCCATGGGCTAGGTGCTGGGGGTCAAGGAGAGAGAAGTAGGACAATCTCCTTCAGTCTACAGGGGAGACAGGCAGGTCTCAGGTGGTGGCTGCACAGTGAGGGTGGGAGTCCCGGGAGGGCTATGGCAGGCTATGTGTGTGTTGCCTTGTGTCTTGGGGGTGCAGAGGGCTGCATAGCCACTAGGAGGTGCAGGGGAGCCTCAGGTTACATGCGGAAGGACTAAGAGAAGCTCAAGAAGGCAGAGGGAACCCTAGCATATGTAAGCATCATGGGTAAAACCTGCAGCTGACAAACATGCCATGTGGCAGAAGTAAGTGTTTCATGTGACGATGTGGAAGGAAGGGCTGGAGAGATAAGTAGTTTCTACGCATGTACAGTCAGAGGAGCTGGTGCTAAGCAATGGAGTCTGAAATCTATCCTGAAACTTCTGGTCGCCTACTGATGGATTCTAAGCAGGGGAGGGATAGAATAATTTTTTGTTATCTGGTAGCATGGAGGAGGGCCCAGCTGCAGCCAGGAAGATGTGTTGGAAGCCCGGACAAAGACACAGGCCTGGTGCAAAGCCCTGCTGGAGTAAGTCCGGGTGGAGGCAATGGAGAAAATAAAAGATGGGAACAAAGTTAAGGAAGAGCTGGCCCAGGGACCTGGGATGAAGGACTGAGACAGCCACTGGAGGAGAGAAAAGAATCTAGAACAGCTCAGAGTTTTCTCTGAGCTGTTGCCCTTTGGGAAGTTGGTGGGGAGCAGCTTTGGGCAGTGAGCTGATTGAGATGATATTTTTTTTTAACATGGTGAACCGAAGGTTTCTGGACACTTCCACGTAGAGGAGATGTCTAGTAAGTGGCTGGCATTTAGGACAGAGGCCTGGGCTGACACAGGGATAATGGCTTTTAGAAAGTACCCAGAGCCCAGTCTCACCCTCCAGTTCTTCCATGGGACCTGGGACTGGGTAACTTCCAAGCAGTGTCTATTGAAGGAGCAGATGGATTAATGGCTGCATGAGGGATGAACGCATGGTGCACTGTGGCTGCAGGTCATCACTCATCAGCCCTCATGGAGTCATGCCCTTGGGATGAGCTGGACATGGATTGTCTTGAGAAGTTCATTTTTTGTGTGTGCGTGTGAGGATTTCTCCTCCCTCAGATATTGTAGTTTTCAGCAGTGGTTTCTGATTGCGAAGCATTAAAGCAAGTTTCATCAACTCTGTCTCCCAGCATTCCATCTCTCCTTCTGTTTCTGACTCTCACTCTCCTTCTCTCTGTCCCCTCCCATGTCATCCCCCCGACCCCAAGTTTGTGTCAGTCCACTGGGTCCTGGGCTGGAGAAAACAGGGGATATAACTTATCATCCAAGACAGGACTGTGTGAGAGTGAGAAGAGACTCTGTAAAAGTTACACCAGGATGATGGGTGTGAGCCTGGACTGTCCTAGGGAAACAGATGTATGGTCAACTTAGGTTGAGTGGGCCTGTGAAGTCTCCAGGACCTGGTGGCCACACAGCACTCCTCTTGCTGGCCATGTCACATTCTGTGCACTCAGGACATGTAACCAGCTTGAGTGGGTTTTGGAAATGTGTGGTGGAATTGGAGATATTTCAGGTTGAGGGACCAGAGATGCCATGTGTCCCATTTCTCTCTCTCTCTCTCTCTCTCTCTCTCTCTCTCTCTCACACACACACACACACACACACACACACATATTCACACACACCCAGACCCACATTAGCTGAAGTTGTCACATTCCTTTTTATAGAAGAAACATGCCGAACAGCTCCCAGTGCCCCCAAATCCACTGATGTGGGAGAGTGGAGTTCCGTGCTGGCCACCTCTTCACACCCCTCCCTTCCCTTCACCCTAAGAGGCTTTCACCCTGGGGCAGCTCTGTGTTCTTCTAGCCCTAGGGGGGTTGGCACAATCACAGGTTCTCCTGAGCATGCAGCTGTAGCACCTGGCCAGGAGGGTGTCCCAGTCCCCACTGACCCAAGGGCAGCACTCGGATGACTGTGGGTTGGGCGCTGAGTCAGCCTCTCCCACCGTGGAATCAGGGTGGACTGGCCATAATAAGAGTTTTCACACAGGGCTCTTGGAGGACATGAGGAAGCTAGATTGAGTCTGGAAGGGCAAGAAGGATTGACTCCCTAGAACCTTTGTTGCCTTTGTGGGTCCAGGTAGCCTCTGTGGTGAGGAGTACAGGAGGAGTCTCTTTTGAATGGATGGGCTGTGTTGGCCATGGCGAAGACTCTGGCACCACATGGCCTCAGGGGCCCTCTGTTGGGTGCTTAGGTAGCCAGGCGGAGGACACAGGCTGCTGTGGCCAGCTCAGGCCCTGTGGTTAGGAATATTGAAACGTGTGGGGATTCTAGCCCAGTGACCTTCTCACCACAGGGAGGGCTCTAAAGTGCTGGAGCTCCACCCAGCACAGGGACGCTACCTTGACCATCCGAACTCCTGGCACACATTGACGGGGACTTTGAGTTAAGGCACTTTGCTTTGCAAATCGCCAGACCTTGAACCAGACCATGTTTCAGGGACATCTTAGCCGTGGACTTGACATAGAATGAAATTCCACAAAACCTGATCCTTAATCCTGTTGTATGTGTGTGCACACATATGTGTGTGTGTGCATGTAGTGCCTGTGTATATGTGTGTGTATGTGCGTGTAGTCATTCATGATGGACTCTGACACACATACGTCTGTGTGGGAAGATGCTGCTGTGAGCAATACAACACAGACCCATTTGAAAACACTGCTGAATGAGCAGTTACTGTGCTTTTTATGTTCTTTTGCATGATCATCTAAGAAGAGCATCTCTGTTATATGTGTTTTTTGGAAGTTCTGGGTTATTTTGAGCCATCAGGGCTATAGAAGGCATTTTTCATAATCCAGGAAAGACGGCTCCAATAGTTATTCAACAATGAACTTTTTGAAAGCAAAGTTCATGAAAAAACATGAAGGGATGCTAGAGGAAGCAGGTGGGTGAGGGAGGCAAGAAATAAAGGCCAGGAGAGAGCAGGGCTGGGAAGCAATGGCTGGATGGGAGTTCATGCCCCTGATAATACATTGCCCTCACCACGTACAGGGAGCTGTTCTTGGCAGGTATCGTAACAGAGCTCCTCTGCAAATAGAGGGACTTTCAGAGAGAAGCAGGATTCAAGTTTCCAAAACTAACACTAGATGGAGTCAGGCTGAGTCATGAGGCAGTCAGACCCAAAAGAGCAAGCTAATGACAAGCAAGCCACTCTCCTGCAGCAAGCTTTGCACTGTCTTTCTGTCATCTAAGGCTTAGGCAATAAACATACTTTTATTTTCTTTTGCAGGAGAAACCACAATTTCTTCGAAAGGTGAGTTGTAAGAGTGATCACTTGTCTTAAAATGAGGACAGGCAGTCTCTGCCCTGTGGGGCTGCATGGGTTTTCGGCAAGGCCTCTCCCTCACCCTGGCCACGCGGGAGGGGCAATGATGGCCATGGCCAGGAGCCCTCATGCCAGGACAGCTGTGAGACCAGGAATCAGCATCACCTTGGGACGTGCTGGTACTTGGCAAGATTTAAAGTGAAGCTGTGGGGCATTTGCCCAGTTAGAGCTGAGAAAACAGAGTTTTAACAGGATAGGTAAGCTGTTTTTCATTCTCCAAGACCTATCCTATGATAGTGTCCAATCTAATAATTAGCCAATTTAGTCCATTTGGTGAAAAAAATTCCCAGACATCTCTTCGTGTCATTATGCTATCAGTTTGGCTGGGTATTTGCATCTCAGTGCTGCTTTGGGGTCTTGGAGTGGACGAAGCCCGTATGTGGAGGGCCAGTCTGCAGAAGGGGACAGGATCTTGGACCCCTGATTGAATGAGCCTATGAATGAAGACTCCTAGGAATGAAGGCATCTTCACCAGGGTTTTGAGAATCATTATTTCACAATCCACCTTCCCCAGCTTTTTCCTCACTTCATGCGCCATGAATGTGCCAAACCCACTGAGAATTTGCTCCCTGTCTGACCAGCCCAGGATGGTCACACAGTCCTGGGGCGATCTCTTGATCTTTCTCTCACTCTCCTGCTTTATGAAAAAATTTCAAATCCAAAGAAAAGTTGAAAGAACGGGACAATCAAAATATATACACCGTTCACCTAGGGTCACTCATTGACATGGTGCCCCCTTTGCTTTATCTCTGTGAACATAAGCATTTTTGACTGATCTACTTGCAAATTAGTATAGATACCATGATATTTCACCCCTGAATACAGCACCATTGTGTCTCCTATTGTGTGTAATCACAATACAATGACCACTCCTAAGAAAATTAATGCTAATTTAATATCATCTATTATATAGTCCATATTTAAATTTCTCTGGTTATTTCAGAAGTATCTTTTATTGCTCTATTTTTTTGTGCTATTTTCCAATCCAGAAAAAATATTTGTATTTATTTTATCTTTTTAAAAGTCTCTTTCAGTGTTGAACAGCCCCTCTGCTTTTTATCTTTATGACATTGTTGATTGAGAAGTCCCTAAACCCCGTTGTCTTACACAATGTCCCATTTTCTGGATTTGTCTGATTGTTTTCTCCTGAGTGGATTCAGATTGAAGTTTTTGGTCGGAAATACCACAAGGTGATGTTGTGTACATTTCATTGTATTGCATCACTGTTGGTGATGCTTCGTTTGCTTGGTTAAAGGAGTGACCACTAGATTTCTATATTTGTGGAAATTAGAATTTTCCCCTCTGAAATGAATGAATAATACAAAGGGAGGCACTTTGACACTATGTGAATATCCCGACCCCCAACAATTCCTCACCTAATGATTTTACTCTATTCATGATCCTGCTTGAAGCAGTTATTGCCATTGGTGATTACAAAATATTGACTTTCTGATTCCAGCATTTCTTCTATATCTAATAGCTGACATTCATCTAGAAGAAAGCCTTTTTATTCTATCTCCCCTTTCTCCTTTTTCTTTTGTTGAGGATTATTACTGTGAACTTCAATGCATTTTAATCCATTACCATCATGATTCTTTCTGATGCCCAAATTGTTGCAAATTTGGCTTGTGCAAGTCACTTCTTGGAGGCCCCTGTGTCCTTCAGACAGAACCTCATTAGTCTTTGAGCACATGCTAGACTTCTGACAACACAACATCTGAGACTCACCTTGTCTTGTTCCCAAGAGTAGCACAAAGGTCTAATTTTCCCAAGGGTCCCTGTTTCTTTCTCTTTCTCTCTCTCTCTCTCTCTCTCTTTTATTTTATTTTATTTTAATTTTTACTATGGAATGATTTTTAGAAACTAAGATCTGGGCACAATGTGTGCTCAGGGCTACTGAGGTGTCATTGATTCTAGGCCCTTTCAATGGACAGAGTCAGGAAATGTGCATTTAAATTACAAACTCAGTATCATAAGATTTTTTCTAAGCTTTCCCTATTCCATATGTCTAGATTGCCTTCTCCAAAGTAAAAACCCTGCTTTTCAACCACATAATATTTTTACTCATTTTCTCTATTCTATAATACACACAAAATACCTCCAGAAATTAGAGCACTATACAGCGGTAGACCTGCTCTGTAAACTTGCACATTTCTTTGCAGTGGCTTTAGCCCTCTAGGTATGTACAGCCAGAGTATTGTGTTCAAATGAAATTAATTATATTCTCTGTGTGGTTATGTTATCAATTGGATAGAGAGTCAGAAACATTTGTTTTAGTGTGTATTCTATTTTACTATTTCCTGTTTTAATCTTTTAAAATTTTAATTTACATAGTTTTGTAAACAGAGATACATGTGTGTCATGTACACGATTCAGAGATAAACTATATAAACAGATAAACTCGGAGAAGTGTTTCTTTTGTAACTTCACTCCACCGTGTTCCTACCTACTGCTTTGAAGTTGCCATTTTCAATAATTCCTGGTTTATTCTTTCTGTGATACTGTTACAAAAATATATTTAATTAAAAACACTTTTATATAGACACACATTTTTAAAAATAAAATTAGAAAATGTTTACATATAGATGTATACATCTGGGCATATATACTTTTTCCAGCACTTGGATGGTTTTATTACTTACTCAGATGTCTGATCCATTTGGCATTTATTCTGGTGTGTGGTGTGAGTTACAGATCCAATTTTGTTTTTTTCCCAAATGGCAATTGATTTATTCCAATACTATTTTTTAAAACCACCCTATTTCACCCGTGTTTCATTTGCCACTTTTATAATGTTCTAAATTTCTGTATGTACTAGGGTATTTCTAGACTTTATTCTCCATTGGCATTTGTGGTTATTCATGTGCTGAGGGCTTCCTAGAGAGGCTGAGCCTAGAGAGGCTTCCGGATGTGCTCTACCTTCTGATGGGCCTGGTTCCCTCCACCCGCACACATTATGCTTCCTTTGCAGGGGATATTCTTGCTAGTTTATTCCAGCTATTCTTGCATATTTATTTTTCCGTATGAACTTCGGAATCAACTTCAGAATCTTTCCACAGAAACAGAAATCTTTCATGGTGTGGGGGCTGGGGGAGGTCCCAGTGGAGAGTTTTATGACGATTGCTTTGTGTTTTTGGCTACCAGGTTTTTGTATAGACCAAAGCAAATAAAGTAAAAATAACACACAGAAAAAAAGAAGCAAACATCTTGGTATTTAGATTGGGATTGCATTACATTTACATATTGAGTTAACAACGATTTACTTCTTTACGATGTTAAGTGGTTCTCCACAGAAAAGAGGTAATTTTTTTCATAAAAAGTTATCTGATTTTGTGTGTTGCTGTTTTGTGTGTTTCAGGAGAGTTTTCAGATTTTACTCTTATAAGATTGTCATATATTTTGTTATATTTATTCATAAGTATTGTGCCTTTGCTGCTTTCAAAATAGAGTTTTTGTCATGATGTCGCCTACCAGGTCTTTGATTGTATTTTGATTTTGGGGGATTATGTTAACATTATAGGAGTTGCCTTGTTGCCTGCCAAATCCAAGGCAAACAAAACTTCATCCACTTTGATGATAAAAAGAGAAGTCATTCCTCGAGGTTAATAGGCATATTTTGGGAAACTTGTCACTTTCTGTAGTTGGTGAATTTGCACAGATCTGTACAGATCTGGGCAGATGCTAAAAGGAACAATGTAGATAGACCTATGAGAATGGAACTGGAAAATAATGCCTTCACATCTGAACTACAAGCTGTTACAGAGGGTGAGAATGCTTGTTGAATTCTTTTATTATTTTTCTGTTTTCTCCTCTGTCCCTTGAGTTTTTACGATATTATGTCATCTGCCAAAATATAGTTCTTCTTTCCCAATTGCTATGCCTCTAATTGTTTTCTCCTCTCCGATTGCATTGACTAAAAACACCAATGTTAAATAATAGTGGGAAAATTGTGCATACAACATGCCTCTGACAGACTTTGATGGGAAATCCACTAGTGGTGTCCATCAAGTAAGATGCTGGCTCTAGGGCTGAAGCACACATATCTTACCATGTTGAGGAGCATTCATCAGTTCCTATTTTACTGAGTTTTAAAAATCAGAAATGTGTGTTGGATTTTGCTAAAGATTTTTTTCAGTATTAGCAGGCATAAATGTATCCTAAAGAGATGAACCCTGGGGCTAACCAGAATGTATAGGCACCCTCATTATTAGTTTCACTTTTGTTGTTTTTTTTGTTCTTCTCTCCTTGTTGGTCTATGTGATTCTTGGAGGATGTGGTCAGAGATTTGGGTCTGTAGCCACTAAATTGTAGGGTATGCAACACTCTTGCTCTTTCTCATGATGCCAGCCTGGAGTACCATGCAGCCTAATTCACCTACTAGTCCAGCCAGCAGATGCTACCCCAGACTCTGCCAGCCTTACCTTGTTTTCTCCAGATTGTGCCTGGCTCTCTGGTGGCTGGTGACACACCCATCTGCAGAGGTATCGCTACCTGTCAGAGAGCAACTTCATCCATGAGGTAGCTCAGCAGTGTCCCTTCTTCTGTTCAGGGCAGCCAGGGGCGGGAGGAGGCTGCTCTCTTGGGCTGCCCATCCACTCTGAGTATTGGTATCTCAAGTGCGAACCTGGCTAACCCCAGCTTCTTTAGATCCCTTCCTTATCAACACCTGATGGGGCCTTTTAATGCAGGGCTTGTTAAAGACAGTAGGAAGGATGAACCCTCTGCTCAGCCTCTGGTCCTCTAAACCCCATGTTCCTCTGGACCTTCCGTCTTTTAAAGGAGAAAGAAAACCCTGACGGCCTTTGAGGCCCTTGCATGGAATCCCTTCCTTTACTTTCCTCGCCACTTCCTCTTACCATATCTTGCTGGTTTCCAGTGTCTCTCTTGTCTTTAATGTTGGTTCTACTACCATCAAGCTCTATATCCCTGACCATGACCTGTGTCCTTGGTCCTCAAATAGGGGGTAGTCAAGTTTTTGTCTGTTTTGTCTGTCTGTTTTATGGCCTTTGATGTGGCTTGTCCCACATCTATCCCGCTTTCCTGCTGTTGCTGCCCCATCTCTCATGGGGAGATCTTAGCTGTCAGGAGATTGTGACTGAATATGCACAATGGAAAGTCATAAACAATTTCGCATCATTCAATGTAAACATATATACCATTCTATTATATTCCAGATGTCTATGTGAAACTACAGTGAGGGTGTGAATTTGGTCTTAAGGCATGGAGGTATAAGTGAGTTCCTTAGAAGGGTCTGCGTCCTACTTTCAGCCCAAGTTCTGTTGTATCAGAGTCTGGTTTGTTGACTCATCTTCTCTTCCATGTTCCCCTTTTTAGACACCTATGCTGTCCTTCCCTTCCATCAAAGCTGGTACACCAAGTATGGAGAAGTCTCACCCTCTGTAACAGCTTGCAGTTCAGATGTGAAGGCATTATTTTCCAGTTCCATTCTCATAGGTCTATCTACCTTGTTCCTGGTAGCATCTGCCCAGATCTATGCAAATTCACCAACTACAGAAAGCGACAAGTTTCCCAAAATATGCCTATTAACCTCGAGGAATGATTTCTCTTTTTGTCGTCAAAGTGGATGAAGTTTTGTTTGCCTTGGGTTTGGCAGGCAGAAAACAACTTCCAGGTTGAGCTCTCCCCTTTACCCAGAAGCCACTGGCCTTCAGGTTCCTTTCTATGTTGCACAAGGAAGTGTTCCACCTTGCAGGCTTTGCTGATGAGCTTTTTTACCTGTTTAATTGTGTGAGTTGCATGAACACATGCAATAATTAGAGCATAGTTGCCCTCTCAATAAGTCTTCCAGGTGGTTCTCTTCCTTTCCAGAGATGCACAGGTGATTGAGCTGTAGGTGAGCAGTGATGTGAAGAGGGATTCTAGCTCTGTGGACAGCGGCCCACGGTTAACGTCTCAGGATGTTCTGCATTCGAAAACCCAAGGCTGGTAATGAACTTTCACATGGACTGAATATTGGAGGTAAATAATAGAAGGAATAGACTATACAGTGCCTCTGTCCTGAAGGAAACTATCACGCCTCTTCTGGAAGAAGCGGACTGCACAGAGGAAGCCTTGAGCGCTTTAGCCTGCAGTAGGAAAAGGTGGACACCAAAAACTTCACCCTGTGTTGGAGCTGTTCATGCTTCCACGAGGGCATGGTGTCCATGTCCGTGAAACCTACTACAGAAAATGGCTCATGAAAAGGGGAATCGGACCCAACACACAGCTTCCTATGCACTGCCATCTTCTCATCAGTTAGGCAATACTTTGTAGAATGATTAGCTTCACCTCTTAGCTGCCAGAGGATCCCTTCTTAAAGATGAACTCTGTGAAGATTCGGGAGTCCTGAAACATGGGGTCTCCGGGATGGTCTCCAGCCCTATCGATGATGAACACTGGCCTTCTGGAGGGGAAATGGCAGGCTGGGCTGGTGTGGGAGGAAGGGCTTTGGCATTCATGGAATGGGCCTGCTGCTCTCAGACCTTCAAAGGACGGAACCAACAAAGGACCAAATAAGAAAGCAGATACTGTGCCTTGTAGAGGGCCATGAATGTCAGTTATTATTTTTTCTCCTTATATAAATTATTTTGTGGTTATTATTACAATGTGCATGGCTGTTGCATAAAAGACATGACTGGTGGAGGCTCAGGAAAGCCACGTCATTCTACAGTTGCCATCAGGCTAAGGCCCCATGAGCATTTCTCTCCCTTGTAATATTAACCCTGTGTTTCTGGGATCACATCATGAAATTTTCTTTGCTTTTCCACTTTCCAGGAAATCTTTTGGACTGGGCTGCCTTCTTCATGTGTGATGAAAGATGATCTGTATTTCAGAACAAAGTGCTGTGTTGTCATAATTTGCCTGACTCCCAGGGCGTCTCTTATGCAACTTGATAACGATGCTGTTCATTAGCAGCCTTTGTTAACTGATAACCAAGAGTGGTAACGTGATACTCATAAGCAATTTTCTGTGTGTAAGATAAAATAAACCATCTTGTATGGGATCTGCTAATTGATTTGCTTCCTTTAGCAGCATTTTAATTAAGACATCTGGTTTGTGAATGGCAGAAACACTTGTGAACTGAAGGTGAAAACTCCTGGACTCTCAGCCATCGTTTTACCTTCTGTACATACAGCAAAACCTTGGTGTTCTCTCCCCGACCCCACCTCATGACATATTTTCCTAACACCACTACTGCACTCTGGTTTGGTTTTAGCCCCACACAAAGTTTCCCAAGTGAAGAACAGAGAGAATTATGCTGAAGGCCAGCGTCCTCTCCTTGGGTCATAAAGGCCGACATCATATGGGAGGCCAATGGGCAGGAGGCCCTGACATTGAGGTCTCCCTGGCTTACACTCCAAACCCAAGCTTAATATCTTCCTTCTAGATGGCCTTCTAGTCCTATTGGAAGCTCTCTGAAGCCCCCCTCGACAGCTCCTCTCCATAAGAGCAACTCCTGGGGACACAGGGTCCAATGGGCAGTAGCTCTTGGAAGTGACTGAAAGGAGTCCTAACAAGCCATTGGGTCTGCAGTGTAGCTTCTTGAGTCAGGGCCATTCCAGCATGGTTGCCTCACCCCATGGTTTGACAGTATACTAGCAGAGGCCAGAGTCTGGGCTAAGCCCCATCCTCCCAGCCTTGTAAGTTCTGGGACCCCAGGACACATACAGCTTCCCCCACCACAGCCCGCCAAGCATGGAGAACATCAGACCCAAATGGAAGGGGACAAATGGTTCTCAGATGTCAGGAGGAAGAGTCATCCTGCACAGGAAAGCAGGTCACAGATGGCTGCAGCCAGCCAGGATCTAATGAAGTGGCAGTGGTTTGGGGCCTCCAGGATTCAGTATGGGAAGGAGGGGAAGGTGAGATGGGAGAGGGTTAACTGGCAAGGTCAACAAATTAAAAATCATCTATATATGTATCAGTCTATATATCTGTAAATTAAGCGTGTTTACATTGAATCTATACAAATTAATACATAAACAATTAAATATGTGTATGTATGGGTGTCCTCCTCTGTGTGTTAAAAGTACACATATCATGCAATTTTAGGAAATAAATGCAGGTTTGGAGGAATTAATAAAAACTCCTTTCTAAGCCGGCAGGGTTGCTTAGACAGAGGGAAGCTGAGCTGAACAGAACCTGAAGATGCAACCTTTTCATCATCAAAGTTGGGAAACAGCTGAGAGGCAGATGAGCTAGGCAGTTGGAAATAAAAATATCACTGCTATTGTGATTTTCAAATGAGTCACGGCATGCCAGCATCCCTCTGCATCCTCTAGAGTCCCTGCAGCATCCATGCTGCAGTCCAAGCAGGAAGTGAGCATGGCCCAGGTAAAGTGCTGGCAGCAAAGAGGCAGAGAATTGGGGGTGGGGGTGGGGGTTGGGATAGACCTTAGGGGAAGAGATACCAAGACTTGCTGGTGGATCAATCTGTAAGGGAGGCAGAGGGAGTTCAGCACAACCCTAGGTTCGGGAGTCATTGGCTAGGATGTGGAGAGCCTGAGGAGCAATGGCCTTAGAGAGCTCTGCAACTGGGTCTTGGGTCTCCTAGGCTACTGGGGAGGCAAGGATGGGCTGCATTTGGAGAGAGTGAATCTCACCTTTCTACAGGTGTACAAACCTGCAAATCGGGGTTAAAAGCATGTGTCAACGATTATTCTAGAACGTGCTCTGGGATTTATGAGAGAAGATGGGGAGAGCCAGCTTGGAGGCTCCTTTCCCCTGAGATGGAGTGTGCAGGTTGGCTGCTTAGACAGAGAGAGGCTGAACTGGGCAGACCCGAAGATGCAGGCAGAAGGGGTAGTGGCCTGTGATAGGAAGTCCATACAGGGCCAGGTCCAGGCTATGACTGATTCTTTCCGTTCTAAGTCATTTGTCTTAGTCTCAGATTTGTCAAATGAATTAATCATCCTTCAAAGAATATGATTTTTTATGAGTACATTATCATCAGATGACAAATAAGTGGCACATCTCCCAGGCCGTGTATACAGATGCGGAGAAGTCACTCAGGCCTTGAATGTCCCAGCCCCCCTTAGCAGCATATCCTATGTCCCAGTGTTCACAGTCCTGGAATTTTAACGGACTCATGACTGTCTCTTCATTTGTGGCTCCGCTCTGTGCAGTACAGAGCAGTGGTAGACTACATGAGCTGTGTAACAAAATGCTGCTTTCTGAGCTGGATAAATTATTTAATGGTGCTATGCCTCAGTTTCTACATCTGTACAATAGGCTAATGGTTGTACCTGCTCCTATTTTTTGTGAGAATTAAATGAGTAACGTGTGTAAAGTTCTTAGCACACTGACATGTAGTCAGCACTTGGTAAACGTGAGCTATTACTTCTCATCGGTTTCAGGCAACTTTTACACAATTCCAAAATTCAAAGAAGGTGAGATTATGGAAGTTTTTGTTTCATTCTTAATTTACATATGTATATGTATATGTATAGGTTTTTGTTTGTTTGTTTGTTTTTGAGACAGGGTCTCAGTCTGTCACCTGGCTGGAGTTCTTTTTCACAATCACGATTCACTGCACCCTTGACCTCCCCGGGCTCAGGTGATCCTCCCACTTCATCCATCTGACTCACTGAGACTACAGGCGTGTGCCACTAATTTTTGTATGTGTTGTAGAAACAGGGTTTTATCATGTGGCCTACGCTGGTCTCGAACTTCTGTGCTCAAGCAACCCTCCTGTCCCAACCTCCCAAAATGCTGGGATTACAGGCATGAGACACTGTGCCCAGCCTCGTTATATATTTTTAAATAAAGTTTTAATTTTAGAACAGTTTTAAACTCACCCAAAAGTTGAGAGCATAGTTGAGAGAGTTC
The DNA here is from genome assembly GCF_043159975.1 of Macaca nemestrina. NCBI lineage: Eukaryota > Metazoa > Chordata > Mammalia > Primates > Cercopithecidae > Macaca > Macaca nemestrina. The sequence goes on along the minus strand of NC_092133.1, from coordinate 86,134,408 downwards.
TTGAATGCTCCACACCTGGCCTCCCCTGTTATTAACATCTTTCATTGGTATGGCACACTTGTCACAATTTAATGAGCCAATATTGATACATTATTATTGACTAAGATCTACACATTATTTGCATTTCCTGTTTTTATCTAGTATCCTTTTTCTGGTCTAAGACCCCATCCAGACCACCGCATGACATTTAGTCACAGCGTCGCCTTAGGCTCCTCTTGGTTGTGAAAATCTCTGAAACTTTCCTTGATTTTGACGACCTTGACAGTTTTGAAGAACTCTGGTCAGGCATTTTGTAGATTGGTCCTCACTAAAGTCTGTCTATTTTTCTCATGAAGATAAATTTCTTTTAAGCTAAGTTTAACATAAAATTGATTGTAATTATACAAACACCAAGTGTTCACTAATCTTTATTATTGCTCATAAAATTAGCCAGATAGCTGGCAAATCCCACTTAAGTTTGAACTGGGTAGGCTCAGTAAAGAGGAAAACTTTTGCTGTGTAAATAATGCAAAGCAGATGTTTCTAATGAGTGAGGGGCTGCTTTGGTTAGCATCACGCAATTACCATGTGCTTTAGGTAGCAACATAGTCTGGGCGAGCACCTGGGGCTCCGTGCAAGGCAGGGTAGATAGGACACTGCTGTCTTTCCTTATCAAGAGATCACCAGTTGCCTGTGCTCACTCTGCAGATAGGAGCTCCTGGTAGTGTGCTCTGAGCTCTCAAGAGAGGTGGATCAGAGCTGCTCATTATTTATCTTAGCAAAAAAGGAACCATAAGGAAGCTTTTACAATGTGGTTCTGATCTTTATCCTGTTTCCTGAGTTTAATTCAGGAGATGGCAACAAATTGTGAGTCAAGCACAACTGCTGACTAGCAGAAAAGAAATTGAAACCAGGTCCAAGAATCACCCCAAATATGTTCTCATGGGGTATTTGCAGCCAGCAGCAAGCGCTCTGCTACCGACTCACTCTGAGGGGCAGTATTTTGTGGACTTCTTCCCACAGCATCCAGAGGATGGGGCTGTGGATGGTGCTCCTCTCCCCTCTGTCAGCCTTCTGAGGTCTGCTCTCATTGATGGCTCCTGCCCCTCCTGTCAGGCCTTGACCTGGGGTCCTTCTGTCTGGATGGAAGTGGCACTGACGAACGTAAAGAAACAGTCGGTCTCAAAACAAAAATAAGACACAATGGAACAGGAGAAAACCTTCTCAGAGGATGGCGGCAAGCACCTGTTATACCCTATGGATACTTTACTCATGTAAATTATATCTGCACTCGTAGCCTAGCTTTTGTAGACACAGCTGCATGCACTCTACCAACCCACCATGATGGTCAGTGTGCCCCTTCATGGATGGAATCGTTCCTTCTCACAGTTAAGAGTGTGGACTGTAATCCAGCTGGCTAAGGTCTAATTCCTCCTGGCCTATTGCTTACTATCTGTGCTTGACCCTTGACATGTGACTCAACTTCATCTTTGTTTTCTTATTTGTAATGACGATGATGGCCCTAGA